>NW_006921598.1:12564366-12578272 GCF_000298275.1 Orycteropus afer afer
ACTCGATGGCACATAACAACAACAACAACAAATCTCATGAGTAATCTCTATCTGTAGATTTAATCCTGTTTGGAATTAGAGTTTTCTTTGGTATGTTGATTAAACTAAGAAAATTCAAACCAAACTCACTGCCCTGGCCTCAATTCTGACTCAAGGTGACCCCCTTTGGGTTTTTGAGGTGATAAATGTTTACCAAAGTAGATTGACCTTTCTGGTTAGCAGTCAAATGCCCTATGCCCTATGCCACCAGAGCGCCTTAATTTACATAGAGTGGATTTCAAATCCGATCACATCTGAGTTTAAAAAGAACATGACTCAGCAATTCTTCTCCTAGGTGTATACTCAAAAGACTTGAATGCAGAAACTCAGACCCTTATACAACAACACTCATTGCAGCACTATTCACAATAGTAAAAAGGTGGAAACAACCCAAATTTCCATCAGCAAATAAGTGGATAAACAAAATATGGTACATCCATACATATAGAGGAATATTACTCAGCCAGCAGTAGAAATAAAGTATTGATAGATGCTACAATATGATGGAGTTTGAAGACATTATGGTGAATGAAATAAGCCAATCACAAAATGATAAATATTGTATAACCTCACTTATATAAACAGGCAAGAAAAAGCAAGTGTGTATAGATCAGAGATTATTAGTGGTTACCAGAAGTAGGGTGGATTGTAAGAAAAAACAGACCAAACCCACTGCCATGGACTCAATTCTGACTCAGAGCAATTCTGTAGGGCAGAATAGAACTACCCCATAGGGTTTCCAAGGCTGTAGATCTTTACAGAAACAGACTGCCACACATTTTTCCTGTGGAGAGGCTGGTGGGTTCAAACTACCAAGCTTTTTGTTAGCAGCTGGGTACTTTAACCACTGCATCACCAGGGCTTCTCAGGAGGGGAAGGGGGGGTTACACAGCCGATTGTTATAAGTGCTGTCAATAAATTGGGTATTTGTAAAAAGCCGCATTGGCATAAGTTGTATGACAGATGTATTTTCAACCATGACCAAAAAAAAGAAAAGGAAAGAAAGAAAAGAAAAGAAGAAGAAGAGGAAGAGTTGCTGCTCAGGGTACTTCTGTACAACCAAACACCTCATGGGGTTTGGTCCCTTGGTTTGGAGGCTCCAGCTAACTGCCCTATTAATCTGTTTACTTCATTACATAGTATCTAATTTTAAAAGCTTGCAAGCAGCCATCCAAGGCACAACATTTGGTCTCTATCTTCCTGAAGCAACAGAGGAAGAAGGAAAGTCAGGAAGAGGAGGAAGAATTGGAAAGTGTGGCTAACTGCCTCCACAAACAACTGCCTCCTTTTCCATGAGACCAGAAGGACTGAATGGTGCCCACCTACCATTATTGAACATTTTGCTCAAGCATTCTACACCAAAATCCTGATCAAAGGGGGGAGGGGGGAATAGAGAACAGAATTTCACATTCTCATGAACTCCACACTTTTTGGAGCCATGGATCCCGGATGAACCCCTGAAACTATTGCCCTGAGATAATCTTTAAACCTAAAATCAAAAATATCCCCTGAAGTCTTCTTAAAACCAAACAACAATTCAGCTTAACTAGTAAAAAAAAGGTCCGCCTTGAGCATTATGCTCTTTCAAGAACTGTCTATATGAGATCAAATTGACAAAAGCAACTTGAAAGATTAGATAGGCCCTTAAGGGGTGCTGAGTTTGTGTTACTGGGGGATGAACAATTCAGAAAAGGAGGATGAGAATGATTCCAGAACTCAAAGAACGTGATCCATGTCGCTAAATAGTACTTGTAGAATCTGTTGAATTGGTGTGTGTTTTTCTGTGTGGACTCTCAAAAACAACAAAATACATTTTTAAAAAAAATTTTAAGAGCAAATTAGACACAGACATAGGCACACAAGGGGGGAACACATGTTATGTGAGGATCATCTATAAGCCAAGGAACCGTAGAACACCAAGGACTACTTACAAGGAAGGAATTGACACAGCCTCAAACTCCAATTTGGACTTCTAGCCTCCAGAACTGTGAGAAAATAAAGTTCTGCTCTTTAAGCTATCTGCTTGTGGTATTTGTGTTACAACAGAACTAGGTAATGTTTCTCATCTGGGGCAATGAAGTGAGACACAGCCATGTTGTGTGAGGATGCAGGAGCAGAGCAGGAGGGAACTTGAGAAATTTCACCACCAGCAAGATGCTAACAATTTTGAGTCTTAAGACATACCCAGTCTATGAAATAGAAATATTGATACAATTCTATCTGGATCTCAAGATGCATGGAGCTATTTGTAGACTTTGGTCAGTGGCAAAATAAATCTGCAGAAGTATATGTCATGTGTTGGCACACACTGAATAAAGGGCTGGTTAGTGTGGATAACCTTGTTGCTGAAAGTGAACATGACTAGAAGCATTTGCTGATGAAGATCAAAGACTACAATCTTCAGTGTGGATTACATTTCAACATAAAGAAAACAAAAATCCTCATAAATGGACCAATAAACAACATCATGATAACTGGAGAAAAGATTGAAGTTGTCAAAGATTTCATAGTACTTGGATCCATAATCAACAGCCATGGAAGCAGCAGTCAAGAACTCAGACATCATATTGCACTGAGCAAATCTGCTGCCAAAGACCTCTTTAAAGTGTTAAGGAAAAAAGATGTCACTTTAAAGGCTAAGGTGCACCTGACCCAACACATCATATTTTCAATTGCCTCATGTGCATGTGAAAGCTTGACAATGAATAAGGAAGACTGAAGAAGAATTGGTGCCTTTGAATTGTGTTGTTGGAAAATAATACTGAAACTACCATGGACTGCCAGAAGAACTAACAAATCTGTCCTGGAAGAAATGCAGCTGGAATGAGCCTTAGAAGCTAGAATGGCCAAACTTTGTCTCATCTACTTTGGTCATGTTGTCAGAAGGACCATTTCCTGAAGAAGGATATCATGCTTGGCAAAGTGGAGGGTCAAAGAAAAAAGAAAAGTCCTCAACAAGATGGATTGACACAGTGGCTGCAATGATGGGTTCAAGTATAGCAAGTATTGTGAGGATGGTGCAAGACTGGGCAGTGTTTCATTCTGTTATACATAGGGTCACTATGAGTTGCAGCCAACTAGACAGCACCTAACAACAGTGTTGGTAAATTGATGGCTCTTCATAGCAGATGTCTGATCAGAATTTTATAATTACTTATATTACTTATTTAGGTTAGAAGGTGGTAAATAAGACCTTATTCCATTTTCATGGAACTTTTAGTACAGAAGAGGGGATAGGTAAGCAACTATCAATGATTAGCCCGTGTGGGAAGTATTATGATTAAAATGAACAGAAAGGATTGTGGGAATACCTAGAAGTGGCACCTATCCCATTCTTGAGGAAATAATGAGAGTCTCCCAAGGAAAATGTGGCTAATTCAGACTCAAAAGCTTGGGAGGAGTTGGGCAAAGGGAAATTTAATAGCGAGGAGAGAAGAGAAGGGAGTGGGAAGAGAATAGGAGAAGGACTGCTCCCAAAAGAAGTAACAGTACATGCAAAGGTCCAGAGAGAAGAAAAGTTATGGGTTGTTTTGGGAGTTGCAACCACTTCAGTATGTCTGGAATATAGTGTAGAGGATAGAGGTAAGGGATAAAGCTGAAAAGTCAAACACTGAAGTTATGATATTAAAGTGTTAAAAAGGACAGTGATCTGAATTGCAGTCTAGAAAAGTCTCTCTGATGCAGTGTTGGGAGTAGGTAGGTGAGGTGAGCAAAACTAGAGGCAAGAAAGCCCATTAAGAGAATGATGCAGCAATCCAAACAAGAGAAGATGGTGGCCTGGACCAACTCGTTCATGATGGGAACAGGACAAAAGTGAGATATTTGGGAGATATTTTTGACAGAGAGAGATATTTGGGAGATATTTTTGACCAACAGAACTCAGTTATGGCTTAAAAGATATGAAGAAAGGGAAGAAGCAAAGTTTCTGACTATTTTTTAGACTGAAATGGAAAAGACAAAATTGTTTATCATTAAGAATGGAATCACTGTCTGTTTTTGCTTTGGAACAGATATATTTCTTCTTACTCTATTTATCTGTTTTGAATATATAAATGGTTAATTGATCATATTATATTTCTTTTAAAAATACTATATTCACACATGGGAGCTCTGGTGGCATGGTGCCTAAGGCACTTGACTGCTAACCAGAAGGCTGGCAGTTCAAACCCACCAGCCACTCCTCAGAAGGAAGGTTGGGCAATCTACTTCCGTAGTGTTACTACCTTGGAAACCCAAGGAGGGTCGCTTTGAGTCAGGTCCAACTCGATGGCACATAACAACAAAACATATTCACATATTGTCTTGATTAAATAAAAAAAAAATTACAGGGAATGAATGGAAAGAAACACCAAAGAATGAATATTCCCTATGAAAGAACAAAACAAGCATTTGTAAAGGAAATAATCATGTTTGTGATATATTTGTATGTTGGTATACTACAAAGATATATCCATATAACAAAATGACCTTTGAAGAAAATAAATGTCAAGGGTGAGAGGTCTGTTTTCTCCCATTTTTTTTATTGCAAAGGAAAATGAAAATATTATAATGCACATAATGAGCAAATTGGAGGATGAGATCTAAATGAACTCAACCTCTTTACCTGCCCCTTTAAGTGTAGTGCTCTGGGGTCCTCAGGGATGTGGAGCCCTGTGAAAAGCATATCTAGGGAGTTGCTGATTTTGATGTTAGAACCCATGAATACTGTGGGAGGGGGGACGGAGAGAAACTAAATGAAATTTGAATTTATTGGTGTCAACATAATAACACCCGAATGAAATCATGGTGAAAATATTAATTGATCAGGTTTTTAAAATTGTTTTCTAATGCATCTTCTTAAGAAGAAAAGAAGATGAAGAATCTGTATTCTCAACAGAAAAACATTAGTGAGAACCTTCATGGAGAATTGATGAGGTGAGTACTGAAACAAGCAATACATAGAAGTACCAGAATGATCTGGATTCTCAGTGATGGGAACCTGTTTATTGGACTGAATCATGGAATTTTAAACTGAATTAATTTCAGTATGTGAAAATAATTGAGTTTGGAACAGTGCCAATTGTTGATTAATTATAGTTAAAATACTTCAATTTTTGCTTCTGAATTAAGCAAAAAAAAAAAAAAAAATGCTCCCCTGTCAGTGTTGAGGGCTGAGCAGGTATAAAATGCCAACACTTAAAAAAAGTCTTAAAAGTTCCTAGTAAATTTATTTAAAGTCATCTCCCTTAGGCAAGTATTTTCCCAAATAACAAGATGGTGGCCTAACGTCCTTCATCTTCAATGTCTTCATTTTAAAATGTGTAGTGTTCACTCATGAAAGGACAGACCAAAACACCAAATCCATTACTAATGAGTCAATTTCAACTCATAGCAACCATATGGGACAGAGAAGGACTACCTCATAGGGTTTCCAAGGCTGTAATCTTTATGGAAGCAGACTGCCACATCTTTCTCCCCTGGAGTGACATTGGGTTTGAACCACCAACCTTTCAGTTAGCAGCCAAGAGCTTAAACACTGTACCACCAGGGCTCCTTGAGAAGCCAGAGACAGACACAAATTTTGTCTCTGCCAAGTATTGGTGGGATGACCTTGGCCAAGTTATTTAATCTCACTCGTCTTCAATATCTTCATTTTAAAAATAGACACAACGTTTTTCTTATATGGTTGTTAATGAAGATTAAGTGAAATAAAGCATACAAACTTACCACAGTTCTTAACAAGTATGTGACCTTTATAAATAGAAGTTGTTTTTGTCATTATTATTATTTCATACAACGAGGAAGAGGAACAATATTGGCATTCAGAAAAAAAGACAGAAGAAAAAAGGAGGATTTACCAGGTCATCTTTAAAGTTAATTTCTGAATAAATTAATGAATGACTTATTAATGATCTGAAAATGTTAAGGTAACCAGAGCCATGGGTCTCTTTGAATTGGGTTTTGTAGAAATCATTTTTTCTTCTCTCCGGATTTGATGGTTTAATGTGAAAACCCTAGTACTCTGGCCAAGCACCACAGAAAATGAGAAAGGTTTTACTGTTTGCTTACTTGAATTTGTTCCTTCTATCTTAACAACTCTGTAACTGATACTTTTTCATTTCTTTCAGGGATAATCTGAAGAAAAAAAGATGTTATGAAGAGTGTCAGCACAAACTGCAGATACTCTAATCTGCTTATTCCTTCGATAAGGGTAATTCATAAAACAAGTGGAACTGGGTGTATATGTAGAACTATAGCCTTGCTCACAAGAAACCTGCTCATTTGTCTCTGCCTGGTCACTCACTGAGGTCTACTAATGTGCTTTCCTCTGCTCAACTTTCTTCTCTACTTTGACAGGATGGGGAGATTACTGAACGGTTGAGAAGAAGCTTCAATAAAATTGATGCTAAAATCTCTTTATAAAGGGCATCTAGTCTGCATATGCTCTGCACACACACACACACACACAACTGCTGATGCTCCTGTTGATACTCAGTGTGCATGAGGAATGAGCAGCTCTCTCCTCATTCACTTCCTGTTATTCTTTTGCCTAAGAGCTTCCATTGACCCCTAAAAAGAACTACCTACATGGTGCTTTACTATGTGTGATCAGTTGTAAAAATTATCCTAGTCTTCTGTGTAATTCATGTTCTGATTCCTTCCAAACATCTCTTCTCAGGGCCTTGCTTTTAAATTTATTAGACTTTTCCCCCCATTTTTTAGTGAGGCTGTGCCTTTTGTGGTAGACTGCTTTTAATAATTTTGGAAGGAAAATGAGGTATCAGTCACAAAAATGCAAATCTGCAAGAATGGGTCCTTGAATCACAGGACCATGGTTAATTCAGTTTTTCAACATAGAAATGATGCACAAAGCTAATGAATGGACTTTTTGCAGGAGCAGAAGCTTTACAGGAGAGAACATTTCCTCTACACCACAGATATTGGAAATTTCAGGTATGGTGACCTGATTAAGGAAGCTATTAGAATCTTAATAAAGAGTGCTGATCATATTGTCACTCAGGGAGTTAGTTTTTCCTCTGTATTTTGCTTTGTATAGAAAATAGGACTTTCATTTGTAAGGTACAACTATATCTAAACCTGTTGTTGTTGTTATTTGCCATCGAGTCGGCCCTGACTCATAGCGACCCCTCCTCGGGTTTCCGAGGCAGTATCACTACAGAAGTAGGATTGTCCAAACTTCTTTCCGAGGAGTGGCTGGTAGGTTTGAACCGTCAGCCTTCTGCTTAGCAGTCAAGTGCCTTAGGCACTATGCTACCAGAGCTCCCATATCTAAACCTAGAGATGCCAAATATAGCTTACTAGAGAAAGAGCAAAAGTAAATTGTCACGAAAAGTTATCATATTAATTTACCAATGTGTTATATTTATTACTTTTAATTTGCATTCCAATATCCAAGTACCAATTCTTAAAATAGTTTTTGAAAATATACATTTGTTAAAACTATTTGTAGCCTGAGTTCATTCCAGACTTCAAAAAGGGAGACAGCAGGAAACTTGCTGTGATTAGGTGCTGTCGACATGGTTCTGACTCATGGTGACCGTAGGTACAACAGAAGGAAACTCTGCTTGGTCCTGTGTCAGCTTCACAATTGTTGCTGTGCTTGAGCCCACTGTTGCAGCCACTGTGTCAATCCATCTCATTCAGGGTCTTCCTCATTTCGCTAATCCTTTGCTTACCAAACATGATATCCATTTCCAGAAAGTGATTCGTGCTGATAACATAACTAAAATACAAGAGACGGAGGAGTCTCACCATCCTCCTTCCAAAAAACATTCTGGCCATACTTCATCCAAGACAGATTTGTTTGTTCTTCTGGCAGTCCGTGGTATATTCAATATTCTTGCCAATACCATAATTCAAAGGCATCACTGTTTTTTTTGTCTTCCTTATTTATCACCCAGCTTTCACATGCTAGAAACTAGAGAACGGGAAATGGGACAATCAAAACACTACTAAAGAGAATGTTGACTCATTGTGAAAAATGTAAGTAATGTGACTGAATAATTTGTGTGGAAATTGTCAAATGGGACTCTAACTGAATGTGTAAATGTCCATCAAAACACAATAAAATATTATTAAAAAACAACAACAAAAAAAGGAGACTGAAGTAAAGAAGGTAAACAAATGGGAAGGGAGAGGGAAGAAGGGAAGAATTAAGCAATGCCACCTCTACTTAAGATTAAAATAATAAAATATTCCACTTACAGAGTAAGGCAATTGTAGAGGGCCCCAGTCTGCCTTTCTGTTACTCATTATTTAGACTTCAGAAAAACCTACCCATCAAAAAACCCTCTCCACAGGTGTCACAACAAGTTAAACATTTGGCTGTTAATAAAAGATTTGGTGGTTCAAGTCCACCCAGAAGTGCCACAGAAGAAAGGCCTATTAGTTTACTTCTAAAAAATTGGCCATTGGAAACCCAATGGAGCCCAGCTCTACTCTGATACCGTGGGATTGCTGAGAATTGGGATAGACTTGACGACAACTGGTTGGTTAATTACACAAAGCCTACAGTGAGGCCGCTTGGTCAAAAAGAGGATACATTACGCAAATGCATGTGCCAATCTCTGATAACTGAGTGTCTATCTGTGTCTCCACTTATTGTTGTTGTTGTTAGGTGCCATCGAGTCATTACTGACTCATAGTGACCCCACCCACAGCAGAATGAAACACCGCCCCATCCCGTGCCAGCTCCATGATCCTTGCTATGATCTCAAGTAAGCCCACTGTCACAGCCACCATGTCAATCCATCTTGTTGAAGGCCTTCCTGTCTTTCATCGACACTCCACCTTACCAAGCATGACATCCTTCTCCAGGGAATGGGCCCTTCTGACAACATGACTAAAGTAGGTGAGATGAAGTCTGACCATTCTCGTTTCTAAGCATTGCAGCTGCACTTCCTCTAGGACAGATCTATTAGTTCTTTTGGCAGTCCATGGTACCTTCAGCATTCTTTGCCAGCACCACAACTCAAAAGCATCAACTCTTCTTCGGTCTTCCCTATTCATTGTCCAGCTCTCACAGGCATATGAGGTGATTGAAAATATCATGGCTTGTGTCAGGCACACCTTAGTCCTCAAGAAGTCATCCTTGCTCCTCAGCACTTGAAAGAGTTCCTTCACAGCTGAACTGCCCAGTGCTCCACATCATCTAATGTCTTGACTGCTGCTTCCATTGGCATTGATTGCAGAACCAAGCAATGTGAATTCTTGGGTGACCTAAATCTTTTCTCCATTTATTGTGATGCTGCTTATTGGTCCAGTTGTGAGGATTTTTGTTTTCTTTATATTGAGACATAATCCATACTGCAGACTGTATTCTTCAATCTTCATCAGGAAGTGCCTCAAGTCATCCTCACTTTCAGCAAGCAAAGTTGTATCATCAGCATATCTCAGATTGTTAATGATTCTTCCTTCAATCCTGATGCCACCTTTTTCTTCATATAGTCCAGCTTCTCAGTTTATTTGCTCAGCATATAAATTGAATAAGTATGGGGAAAGGATACAACCCTGACACACTCCCTTCTTGATTTTAAACTATGTAGTGTCCCCTTGGTAGCTCTGGTAGATTAGTGCCTATGGCACTTGACTGCTAACCAGAAGGCTAGTGGTTCAAACCCACCAGCCACTCCTTGGAAGGAAGGTTGGGCAATCTACTTTCATACTGATACTGCCTTGGAAACCCAAGGGGGAGTCGCTATGAGTTGGGGCCAACTCGACAGCACATTACAACACAACAACAACAAGTTTCCCCTTGCTCCGTTTGAATGACAGCCTCCTGGTCAAGGTACAGGTTCCTCATGAGTACAATCAAATGTTTGGAAATTCCCATACTTTTCAATGTTATTCATAATTTGTCATGATCCACACAATCAAATGCCTTTGCATAGTCAATAAAGTATAAGTAAACATATTTCTCGTATTCTTTGCCTTGAGCCAAGATCCATCTGACAGCAGCTATGATATCCCTTGTTCCACGTCCTCTTCTGAATCCAGCTTGCACCTCTGGAAGTTCTCTGTCACTATGCTGCTGCAACTGTTTTTGAATTATCTTCAGTAAGATCTTACTTTCATGTGATACCAATGATATTGTTCAATAATTTCCACATTCTGTGGGATCATCTTTCTTTGGAATGGGTACAAATATGGATCTCTTCCAGTCAGCTGTCCAGGTAGCTGTCTTCTAAATCTCTTGGCATGACCAAGTGAGTGGCTCCAGTGGAGCATCCATTTGTTGAAATATCTCAATGGGTATTCTGTCAATTCCCGGAGCCTTGTTCTTCACCAGTTCCTTCATTGCAGCTTCACTCCCTCCTTCAATACCATTGGTTCTAGATCGTATGCCACCTCCTGAAATGGATGAAGATTGACCAGTTATTTTTGGTACAGTGACTCTGTGCATTCCTTCCATCTTCTTTTGATGTTTCCTGAATCATTCAATATTTTGCCCACAGAATCTTCCAATATTGCAACTCGAGACTTAAATCTTTTCCTCAATTCTTTCAGCTTGAGAAATGCCAAGTGTGTTCTTCCCTTTTGGTTTTCTATCTCCAAGTCTTCGCACATTTCATTATAGTAATTGTCTTTGTCTTCTAGAGCTGCTCTTTAAAATCTTTGGTTCAGCTCCTTTATCTTGTCATTTCTTCCATTTGCTTTAGCTACTCTCTGCTCAAGGGCAAGTTTCAGAGTCTCTTCTGTCATCCATTTCAGTCTTCTCTTCTTTTCTCCACTTGTAGACTCCTGTTATTACTATTATTGCAGGGTTGTTTATGTAATAGTATTTACCTCTGTTGCCTTTAACTTTTTTGGTCCTCCCAGTGCCTTCATTTGCCTTGATCATTTTTGTGCTGACTTCTCCCTTATTGTACATTGCCTTTTCCTTGACCCAAGTTAATATGCTTCTTCCCTCTAGTTAAAGATTTACCCTTTCAGACAATAGGAATGTTTTGAAAACTCTTTTTGAATCTATTATCCTCTGTCATATTTTAGCCACATGTATCTCATATCTAAGGAGCTCTGGTGGCATAGTGGTTAAAGCATTCAGCTACTAAGTGAAAGGTCAACGATTCAAACTGACTAGACTGTCTGCTTCCGTAAAGATTTACAGACTATAGGAAAGTTTTTCTCTATCCCAAAGCATCGTTATTAATCAGAATTGACTCAATGGCAGTGATTTTTTTTTAAATATAATTTCTTGTCTGTCCCCTGAAGTTGTGTCAGCTGAACACAGATCCTAGTGACTTGGAATTTCTCATTTCCAAATTATTTTTAATTTCACAAGAGGTCAAACCTCGTTCTGAAATGAAGGCAATTGGCCTCAACTTGCATGGCAATTATTTAAGAGAGGAACTTGGAAAGGTGGTGACTTGCTCTCAGAGATGAGGGACTGAGAGGGTGGAATGAACTGCTTAGAATTGCAACTGACACATGCTGTCCTCCTGCTAAGCATTCTAGACTGGTAACCATTGCTGAGCTCACCATGTCAGTCCTGCATAGTCTCACAAAATTAGTACTTCAACAGACAGAACCTCCTTCAGAGGCCCTTGTGCTTTCCTACCCAAATTAGGTACAATATCTCAAAGCTTTATGCAGATATTCCTGCACAAGTCTGTGTAATAGCAATTCACCACTTCATGAATCCAATTACACATTTATTCTACAGTTTAATAGAATAGGGTCCAGAGGCAAACACAAACAAATATTGGAATTTAATAGATCATAAAGGTGGCATCTTCAAACAAGGAAAAGAGCATGACTTATTCAGTAAATGAAGATAAAATAATTAACTCTTCATTTGAAAGAAAATAAAGTTTTATACAAATCTCAAATCATACAGACAAATAAATTATAGGTGTCAAAATACAAAAAGCCAGGAGATGACCCAAAATGGTGCCTTAGTCACATACACCATGCCATCCCTATACAGCAAAGAACTATGAACCAAGTGATATAGATACAGGTGACAATCTGTGGACACAGAAAAATAAATGTAAGGATGAAGAATTAGAAGGAAGGAGAAATTAAATGAAAACTGTAAATGAGGAGACTTATGGACAGCAGGGGTCCTGTTATCTGTCCCAGTGCAACGTAGCCATTTTGAGACAAAGCAAGCAGCATCCTGGGTAATGGGTGCAACTTCATGGAATCCCCAATAGGAGACAGAGAAACTGTGTAGAAAAACCCAGAACAAAGCAAGTTGAGCAGAGCATTACTGGATGTAAGGAGGTAAAGTGCAGGAAGGCAGAGGAGAGCCCTAGGTGTCCAGTCCAGGTTACTATAGAGTAGGAAGGGAGCCAGAATATAGGGACAGAACTACTCACCAGCAGCAGTCCCTAATCATTTGGGCGGGTAGAACTTATGAAGTGGAAAATTCCTGGAGTGGTGACTAGAGAGCCTTTACCAGACTTGTCATCTCTGGACAGGACACCCTTGCTTGCATATGGTCAAGGCTGGGTCCTGATTGCTGGCTGCACCCTGTAGGGAGTAATCCTGTACCCATGTTGAAAACCAAAACCAAACTCACTGCCATAATGTCGATTCCAACTCATAGTGACCCCCATTGGGTTTCTAAGGCTGTAAATCTTTAAAGAAGCAGACTGCCTCATCTTTCTTCCTTGGAGCAGCTGGTGGGTTTAGACCACTGACCTTTTGGTTAGCAGACAAATACCATAACCACTACACCATCAGAGCTCCTATATTAGAGACTGAGGAAACATGCTCTCCCTTTCTCTCCCCCCCTCCACCCTCCCAGTGACCAGCAGTGCGGCCCCCCACCTAGTACATACATTTTTGGGACATACTTCCATACCATCAGATCTACAACCTGGGCTTGCACCCACTTCAACCACTCCCACATGACCCCACCCACCCAGTGATCTGTGGCACATACTCCTGTGTTATTGTACCTGTGGCCGGTGGCTCATATACACTCAACTCACCTCTGCATTGCCCTGCCTACCCAGTGATAGACATTGTGTTCTCTCTCTGCAAGATCAGCTATCAGAGATGTAAGACTTCCCTCCCCCACACCTGCTGTCCCACCTGCCCTGCAACCAGCAGTGAGTTCCCATGCCACCTGCCTGGTGACCAGTGACAGTGCACCCTCACCCTGACCACCTGGCAACTGGTGGTGCACACACACACAGCATCCAACCCACGGACCAGTGAGAACGCTCCCTACATCCATACTCCAGTGACTGGCAGGACAGACTCATCACCTCATCAGCAATGCCAGGCACATTTTGGCAAGTGCCCATCTGTACATCTGACAAATGACTAGCAAAATATCCTAGTGCCCTCGTACAATGTTCAGACACTCAGCTGCAACATTACACATTCTATACCCAAACAGTCCTGTAAGCTGTCTGAACTTGGATCAAAAGCCCTTGATATACCACTGAGATGTCAATTCATGCACATATAGTGGACTTACCTCATCCATTTGGATAGCACTCTCTCACTGTGGACATTGAGAAATCCTGCCCTGACCTCTAGAGAATGCATTAACTGCTGACACCAACCCAGAAGGACCTAATGATCCTACAAGAGCTATGGAGGGACTCTAACCACTCAACACTTGTCACCCAATATCAGGGAAAGCACCTGAACTCCCACTTCCACTCAATCCAGTAAGGGAAGACATATAAGCCTAACCGCAGAGGACTCATATGTGAATGTGACCCACCATACCCACTACTGAAAGGAAGTCATGCCCACCCAACAGATGCCACCAAAGGTACACATTGATCAGAATCATAAAACAACAACAATTAAAATACGACAAAGAAAGAAAGACATCCTAAAGAGAAAGAGAAGAAAGAAAGCTCTGGATACATCAAAGCAAAACAGGACAAAACAAATGTTCATA
>NW_006921598.1:12578372-12579871 GCF_000298275.1 Orycteropus afer afer
TATATATATATATATGTTTGTGTGTGTGTGTATAGATATAAATTATGTCTATGCAAACTGGAAAACACTCATGACCATATATAAGTTTGGTAGATGATTTTGTATACATATATATAGTTTATGTATAGCAAAAGTTACTGTAAACAAAATTGAAAGATAAGTGACAAACAGAGAAAACTCTTGTAATATGTATAAAGCATAATATACTTCTCAAGGTTGTAATAAAAAATGGACAGATCATAACAGAAAAAAATGATCAAATATATAAATAGAAAGTTCATAGAAGGGGAAATACAAATAACTAATAAAGATACAAACAAATCATTTTGACTGATGATCAAAACTACAAAGTATAACAAGGAGCTATTTTGTGCCTATCATATAGACAAATATATTAAAATGTTGAATGTAGCCACTCTTCTTGAGGATAGAGAAAACAGGGACTATTAAATTTAAGTAGATTACACGTTGGTGGGAACATAAATTGGTACAATCTTTATGGAGGAAAATTTAACAATACCTAATGCCTAAGGCACTTGACCGCTAACCAGAAGGCTGGCTGCTAATCCCCTTGGAAGGAAGATGGGACAATCTACTTCTGTAGTGATACCACCTTGGAAACCCAAGGAGGGTGTCGCTATGAGTTGAGTCTGATTCCATGGCACATAACAACAACAACAACAACAATAAATATTTGGAAATTACACCTATTGAAACAGTATTGCAAAAATATGTGGACAAAGATGTACAGTATAGCATTCTTTGTAATGATAACAAGCTATAAATAACCTAAATTTTCATTTATGTTGTTGAAAGATGCCGTGGAGTTGCCGCTGACTCACCTCTGGCTCACAGTCATGTTGTCCATAGACCATATGCACAATAGAATGCAACACTGCCTGGTCCTGTGCCAGTCTCACGACCCCTGCTACAGCTGAGCCCATCGTTGCAGCCATTGTGTGCAATGTTTCAAGGCTATTCATAAAGTTTTCCAATAATATATCAGACAGTGTTTCACTGCTATTCATAAGGTTTTCACAGACCAATTATTTGCGAAGCAGATGGCTCCCTCCTTCTTCCGAGTCTGTCTTAGTCTGGAAACTCTGCTGAAACCCATTCACCATGGGTAACCCTGCTGGCATTTGAAATACTGGTAGCATAGCCTCCAGTCTCACATCAACATACAAGCCACCACACTACAACAAGGTGACAGGTGAGTGGTGGCAAATTTCATTTATAGGGGTTACTAAAAAGAGAGAGAATATAGTATTCAATTATAGTGAATACTGCTTAGTCATTCAAAGAATGAATCAAAATGTGTGAAGAAAATGTATAAAGGCAAAAAATGCAAGTTGCTGAATCTTATACATACTGTTGTTGTTGTTGTTGTTAAGTGCCGTCAAGTCGTTTCCGACTCATAGCGACCCCATGCACAGCAGAACGAAACACTGCCCGATCCCGCGCCAGCCCCACAATCCCTGCTAAACCTGAGCCCATCA
>NW_006921598.1:12583201-12586694 GCF_000298275.1 Orycteropus afer afer
ACCTCTCGTATCACCCCCACCTGGCTGACTGTTCCTCTGTCTGGCTTCCTGGCTTTTAATCCCCTTTCTCCTGCTCTATACATTCTATGTACTATGATTTTATTTTATGAAAGTATGTGTGTATATATAATTTTATTATTACATACATAATTTTATTAAGTATGTATATATAATTTCATAAAGTGTATGTATATGTATTATTTTATTTGTGTTCTCTAAAAAAGATATATTAAAGTCCTAACCACTATACCTGTGAATGTGACTTTGGGAAAACAGAGTTTTTCTTTTCAGATGCTTTCCATTAAATTAACAATGTCATACCTATCTGAGTAAGGTGGGCCCTAATCTTAATCCCTCTAAAACACTACTAGTGTTGAGTAGTGTTTAAAAAAGGGAGGACAGATGTGGAAACAGGATCACTCACAGGGTAATAGAGCATGTGAGGATTCTTCTACAAGGTATAGAATGCTAAAGAAATGCCCAGGGCAAACAGAAACTGAAAGAGACAAAGAAAAATCTTCCTCTAGAACTAAAGAGAGAGAGCATAGCCCTGCTTATGCCCTGAATTTAGACTTTAAACCTCCAGAAGCAAAAGAGAATATATTTCTATTCCTTAAAACCACCCTAGAAACTAAGACAGTATATAGTATATTTATATATAATTTTATGAAACAAGATAATGGTATATATATGATTCTGCAATTTACATTTAAGAAAAATTCAGAAAGATATACTTGTCCAATTTTTAGTATTGGATACCTCTATGAGTCGGGGCCAACTCGACGGCACATAACGACAACAAACAACAAATATTCTTTGAATTTTTAAATAACAAATATTTAACACTAAAAAAATAAAAGAAAAAGCAAACTTCTTGTAATCAAAATTTAGAGTTAGAAGAATATTGGTGAATCATATAATTTTTCACATTTGACAGATATCAGTATTTTAGAGAGTATGACAAATTTCCCAAGATCACACACAAAAATAATGATAGACCTAAGATTAAAACCCAGAGTTTATTGTATATAAATAGTGCTAAGAATTACTCTACATACTAGGAAGGCCTGGTGAGATAGTCTAGGGTTTTCGGCTTTTTCTGCATTTCATGGTAATGCATCAGTCACTTTTAAAGACACAAGAGTTAATGAGAAAAATATTATTGATCAAATACCTAGTATGTGCTAGTCATCCTGTCAAAACCCACTGGGCATCCAATCATGCTGACTCAGTGATCCCGTGTGTTACTAAGTACAATTGTGGTGGGTTTTTTTTTTTTTTTGTATGTTTTGTTTTCTTTTTGGCTGTTATCTTTGTGAAAGAAGATTTATAGGCATTTCTCCTGGGGCACAACTGGGTGGGTTCAAATCACCAAACTTTCAGGCTATGTGTTTTATAATCATTCCCTTATTTGTGCCTTTACCTCCAGTTTATGAGGTCCTTTGTATCACCAGTACATGTAGTTCTCAAAAATAACATCAGTGTTGATTTCTTAATGGTAGCCTTGAGTAAAACGTTTCAAGGGTGCATTCTTTTGGATTCAAAGTAAAGTCATATTTGCATTTGTTTTAAATGGATAGATGAGCAGAAACAATGGAGTGGAAATTACCATAATATCTAATGTGTAAATGGAATCTGACCATGGCTACAGAATATCTGTAAATGAGAAAAATGATTTCCTTCCTTTGTTGGTGCTATAAAATAAGAAATGGGGACTTATGAGAGGAGACAGTTTCAAAGAGGCCATGGAAGACCTGAACTGGGATCAGGATCAGCTACATGATTTGTGAGAACCAGTACAAAGTTAAAGTGCAGGGCTCCTGTTAAACAATAACTAAAAATTTCAAGACAGTGACAGTAGAGCATTCAACCAAACAGAAGATCTTTTTGAGCATGGGCTTAAGTCACACATCCATGAAGCCTCAACCAAATTTAGGTAAAATCGCTGTAATATATCAGATACTTGCTCTTCCACACATCTCTGAACCACTTTTCCTTCTCTGACTTCCTCTCCTCAAAATCTTATACCTTTCGGGGACTTCCAGTAAGATGGAGGAATAGACAGACAAGCAACACAGACCCTCTTCAACAAAGAAAAGAAAAACCAATGGACAGGGATACAGAAGATAATCTTGGAGCCCCGAACTTTGAAAGGAACTATATAGAAGTGGATTAGGCACCAACTAATGGAAAAACCTGAATGAAAACATTGAGTACAGAGATGGTCGGAGCTGCGGATTGTCAGCTACTCTGTTGGGACCAACAGCCTGAATATGTCCAAGTAATGTTGTGACCTGAGAATTGACCTAAGGATCAGCCCTGGTCACCAAGGGCTGCAGGGACAACTGTGCTGGTGGCCTATGACAAGGAAGCAAAACAGTAAGGAGGGAGACAATCTGAGGTGTTGACTTTCCACTGTCTGGAAGGTGCAGCCATTTTGATTGTTTATACACAGCCATTTTGAATACTTAAAGTGACTGAGGGCATAGCCATTTTGAATATTTACAAGTGGCAGCCATTTTGGATATTTAAAATGATAAGTGACAGCCATTTTGGATATTTAAAGTGACCGAGGGTGCAGCCATTTTGAATGTTGACAAACAGTGGCCACTTTGGATATTTAAAGTGGCTGAGGACTCAGACATTTTTAATGTTTACAAGTGGTGGTCATTTTGAATATTAAAAGTGACCAAGGGTGTAGCCATTTTGAATCTTTACAAGTGGCTATCATTTTGGATTTTAAAGTGATAACATTCTCATTCAGATTCCAGGGATGTAAGAATAGGCTCTGTTTGCCAAGGTTGGCAGGGACATATGAGAGGCTGACAACAGAAAAGGAGATAGGTGGTGAGTGTATTTGTCTGCTGCTAACTAGCAAATAGAGGAGCACAGTACCCTGCTTATGTAGATAACATGCAAACAAAACAAAGAAAATGAAAATCGTGGGCAAGTCACTCCAACATACAATCACCAATTAAATATAAACACAAAAAATGTCACAATGCCTCAGAGACAATACAGCATCACAGTCCACACAAAGAAGCAAGGTAAAGCAGGAGAAACAAGGGACCAGTATACAGACCCAAAACACATCCCTGAGGAAGATGCAGCATTGGAACTCCCTGATAAGGCATTCAAAAGAATTCTATTTAGGTATCTTCAACAAGTTGAGAGACATATCAAAGAAAACACAGAGAAAACCCCACAACAATTTTGAAAGACAATATACAAGAACAAAATGACAAAATAAATGAAAAATTAGAAATGATACAAAATCTACACAGAGAAATCCAGAAGATCAATACTAAATTTTTAGAAATAGTTAAGACATTGAATGAGTAAAGAGACAGAATTGAAGCAATGGAAGACAGAATTAGTGAGATTGAAGGCAAATACCTGAACACTTCTTTGGAAAGGGATCAATCAGAAAAAAGATCAAAACAAAATGAAGAAAGCCTAAGTTTCATGTGCAATACCATCAAAAGGAATAACC
>NW_006921598.1:12587914-12589375 GCF_000298275.1 Orycteropus afer afer
AAAAAAAAAAAAAAATGCTTTGACCCATGTCACTTTAGTTCTGTGTATTTCATTGTACATAAATTATATTTCAGTAAAATACATTAACAAAATCTTATACCTTTCATTATTCTTTGTTTTCTGAAAAGTCTAGTTTATGACTCAGATGGCAAAAGTCTGGTTTAGCCCTACATTAAATGATTTCAATGATAAAGCAGGTACACTTCCTAATTAAGTGTTCTCACTTCTATTCTGTTGATTACCATCTGTGCAATCAACTCAGAGTTTTTTATATTTTATTTTAGAGTTATGAGGAAATATTGTCAAATAGCCTTGCATATTCCTAGCAAGTCAATGTTATAAAGAAAAACCCTATATTCATCTGATATTTTCTTAAATCTGATGTGGTATAGTGCTTAGAATGGGCAGTTTTTGGAGAAAGAGCTCTTTCTTGTAAGAATCTTTTCTTTTGGAGAAAAATTAAAAATATATAGGTGTAGGAGATTGAAGACATCCTGTTATGAAGCGCAGATAAACAAATATGGCAAAACAAATGGTGGTGTAGTGTTTAAGCCCTAGGCTGCTGACTGAAAGATCGGTAGTATGAACACACCAGCTGCTCCATGAAAGAAAGATGCGGCAGTCTGCTTCTGTAAAGATTATGGCCTTGGAAACATGACAACTGTAGATCTGTTTTATTCGTTTATTTATTCATTCACTCATTCACTCATTCACTTACTTACTTGCTTACTTTTCAGTCTTCCCTCTCCTCTCCTCCCACCCCTGGTAATGAACAGAGAAAGTTTCCTTCTATATATGAACCTTTCCTTGTTTTTTAACAATAATGAACTAACAGAATATTTGTCCTTCTGTGATTGACTTATTTCACTCAGTATAATGTCCTCCAAGTTCATCCATGTTATCCATTGTTTTAAGTTTCCTTGATTGTTCTGTGTTCTGTAGATTCTACATTATTCTTTAGTATTGCATAGAATTCCATCGTGTGTATATACTACAGTTTGCTTATCCATTCTTCTTTTGATGGGCATTTGGCTGGTTTCTATCTTTTTGCTATTGTAAATAGTGCTGCAATGAACAGGGGTGTGCATATATCTGTTCTTGTCCTGGCTCTCACTTCTTTAGGATATATATCTAGTAATGAGATTGCTGGATCAAATGGTATTTCTAATTTCAACTTCTTCAGGAATCATCATACTGCTTTCCACAGTGGTTGTGTCATTTTACAGTCCCACCAGCAGTGTATAAGAGGCCCAATCACTCTACATTCTTGCCAGTATTTGGTATTTTCTGTCTTTTTGAACTTTGCTATTAGTGCTGGGACAAGATGGTGTTTTTTTGTTGTCTTGATTTACATCTCTCTAATGGCTGATGGCACTTGACTGCTAACCAGAAGGCTGGTGGTTCAAACCCACCAGCCACTCCTCGGAAGGAAGATGGGGCAATCTACTTCTGTAGTGATAC
>NW_006921598.1:12590535-12591088 GCF_000298275.1 Orycteropus afer afer
AAGGTTGGGCAATCCTACTTCCATAGTGATACTGCCTCGGAAACCCAAGGAGGGGTCACTATGAGTCGGGGCTGACTCGAGGGCACATAACAACAACAACAACATTGAAAACGGTATTGATTTCCTTATTTCTTTTTCAGTAATCTCTTTGCTGGTGTAGAGGAATCCAACCAATTTTTGGATGCTGATCTTGTAGCCTGCCACTATGCTAAATCTCTCCATTGGTTCCAGTAGTTTTTTAACTGAGTCTCTTGGGTTTTCTAGATATAGGATCATATCAACAGCAAATGGAGATAGTCTGACTTCTTCCTTACCAATTTGGATGTCTTTAACTTCCCCGTCTTACCTTATTGCCCTGGCTAGGACTTCCGGTACAATGTTGAACAGAAGTGCTGATAGAGGGCATCTTTGTCTGGTTCCTGTTTGCAAGGAGAATGGCTTCAGTCTCTCTCCACTGAGAATAATGTTGGCTGTTGGTTTTGCACAGATGTCCTTTATTATGTTGATGAACATCCCTTCTATTCCTATTTTGCTGAGAGTTTTGATCAGGAAT
>NW_006921598.1:12592106-12594968 GCF_000298275.1 Orycteropus afer afer
TTTTTTTTTTTTTTTGGTACTCTTTTTCTAATTTTTGGAGATGTTGGGTTAAGTTGTTGATTTTGGCTCTTTCTTCTTTTTGGATATATGCACTTATTGCTATAAATTGGCCTTGGATCACTGCTTTGCTGTGGCCCAAAGATTTTGGTATGTTGTGTTTTCATTCTCATATGATTCAAGGAACTTTTTAATTTCATTTTTCACTTATTCTATTATGCAGTTGTTTTTAAGGAGGATGTTATTCAGTTTCCATGTGTTTGCTCCTTTCCCATTGATTTTCTTATTTTTGATTTCTAATTTTGTAGCATTATGATCTGAGAAGATGTTTTATAGTATTTCAATGTTTTTAAATTTGTTCTGGTGTGCTTTGTGGCCTAACAAATGGTTTATCCTGGAAAATATTTCATGTGCACTGGAGAAGAACATGTATTATGCTGTTATTGGGTGAAGTGCTCTGTATATGTTTAAAGGTCAAGTTGGTGGATTGTATTGTTCAGTTCTTCTATGTCTTTGTTGAGTTTCTTTCTAGTTGGTCTATCTGTGGTTGAAAGTAGTGTATTAAAGTCTCATACGACGACTGTGGAGTCGTCTATTTGTCTTTTCAATTCTGTTGAAGTCTGGTTTATGTATTTTGGGGATTTTTCATTGGGTGCATATATACTTACTATGGCTATTGTCCTCTTGTTCAATTGGTCCTTTAATCATTGCATAATGTCATTCCTTGTCTCTTATGGTATTTTTTGTCTTAAAGTCAGTTTTATCAGAAATTAATATTATCATTCCTGCTCTTTTTCACATTGCGATTTGCTTGATACATCTTTTCCAACCTTTGTTTTTTAGTATATTTTTGTCTTTGTCTCTAAGGTGTATCTCTTGTAGACAACATATTGATGGGTTATGTTTTCTTATTCAGTATGCAACTCTCTGTCTCTTGAATTGTGCATTTAATCCATTGACATTCAGTGTAGTTATAGACAAGTATGAATTTGTTGCTGTCATTTTATTGTGTTTTTTTCATGGTGTTTTTTATTTCTTTGATCCATATATTCTGTGCTGAGTTCATTTTGTTTATGAATTGTGTTATCATTTCTTTGTTGCTATTGTTTTAGTATTTGCTGAATATTTGTGCTTGTCCTCTTTTTTATTTTGATGCAAAGGATTATTATTTTTCTTTGAGGTTACTCTGTGATTCATAATTTTCTTCCCAGTTACAGAATAGTTCATTCTATCTTGCAATTGTCTTGACTTCCTCACCATTTAGAAGTTCTGTGATTACACAATTTTTTCCCTGTTTTTGTTTTTTAGTTATCCTCATTTGTCAATTGATGTCTGTGGTTCTCTGTTTGCAACCTTGTAAGCTTACTTTACTTTGGATATTCACATAATTAGGTTGGTTTCTGGGCTATGTCATCATGTATATTAATCATTGGTTGTTGCTTGCTGTTATTGGTTCTCTGTCCAAAGGATTCCCTTTAGTATCTCTTGTAAGGTTGGTCTGGTTTTAACAAATTCCATTATTTCTGCTTATCTGGAAATGTCCTAATTTCACCATGATATTGGAGGGACAGTTTTGCGGGGTATCTAATTCTTGCTTGGAAATTTTTTCTTTCGGGTTTTATATATATCATCTCATTGCCTTCTCACCTGCATGGTTTCTGCCAAGAAATCAGAGCTTAGTGTTATTGGTTGCCCTTTGTTGGTAACATTTCATTTTTCCCATGCTGGTTTCAGGATTCTTTCTTTGTATTTGGTTTTGGTGAGTTTGATGATGCTATATCTTGGTGATTTTCTTTTGGGGTTTATCCTGTTTGGGTTTCATTGGACTTCTTGACTGGATGTATTCTCATCTTTCATTGTATTAGAGAAATTCTCTTCCAACAAATCTTCGATGATTTTCTCTGTAGTTTTATTTGTCTCTTCCTGTTCTCAAATTCTGATTCCATGTAGGTTATTCCTCTTATTGGTATCCTATATGAGTCTTAGGTTTTCTTCATTTTGTTTTGATCTTTTTTCTAAGTGATCCATTTCCAAAGAAATATTGAGGACTTTGCCTTTAGTCCTACTAATTCTGTCTTCCATTGACTCAATTCTACTCCTTTGCCCATTCAATGTGTTATCTATTTCTGAAAATTAGTATTAATCTTCTGGATTTCTATCTGTAGATTTTGGATCATTTCTAATTTTTCATTTATTTTGTCATTTTACTCATGTATTGTCTTCTGAAATTGTTCTAGGATTTTGTCTGTGTTTTTTACTTGATTTGTCTCTCAATCCATTGAAGATACCTAAATATAATTCTTTTGAATTCCTTGTCAGGTAGTTCCAATGCTACTTCTTCCTCAGAAATGTGTTCTGTCTATATCTTGCTCCCTAGTTTCTACTGCTTTATCTTGCTTCTTTGTGTGGACTGTGATGGTCTATTGTCTCCACTACATTGTGACATTGTTGTATTTATATTTAATTGGTGATTGTATATTGGGATGATTTCCCCAAGATTTTCATTTTCTTTGTATGTCACTGAGTAAGCAGGGTACTGTGCCCCTCTATTCACTAGTTGGCAGAACTTATGCACTCAGCACTTGTCTTATGGTGGCTGTGATAGAGAATGAGAATGGGTGCACAGATATCTGTTAGTTGTTTGTGAAGAGCAGTTAAGGATGAAATCAGGCTCCTATTGGCTGTCATGTATCATTGGCCAGTTGGTGCAAAAGCAGGTGGTGGCTGTCACTTAGTAGTTGGGGGTGAAGGAAGTGTGGCCACGGTTGCTGTCTGCTACTCAGATGAAAACAGCAACAACAACAATAATAATAAAAAACCCAAAAAGTAAAAATGAGGACAAAAAATACACACCATATAAATACA
>NW_006921598.1:12595537-12609172 GCF_000298275.1 Orycteropus afer afer
GAGGATGTGAAGAACTACAAGAAAGAAAAAAATGGGAACCAGGAATAGGGAAGAGAAAAAAAAGTTCAAACTAGAACTTTTCCAGTTGTCAGCCTCCAATATGTCCATGTTGTCCTTGGCAAGTAGAGCCTATTCTTAGGTCCCTGGAATCTGAACAAGAACACTGTTGCTTTAAAGATTTGTGGTAGTTTAGTTTGTGTGTCAACTTGGCTGGGCCTGGTTGAGTAGCTGGGCAGCTGGATGTATTATTCCCCATGATGAGACTGCTAATCAACTCCATGGTGGAATCTATTGTAAACAGTTGAGTAGCTGCCTTAGGGATGTGGTCTGCTTCCTGTATAAAAGGAGAAGGCTTGGGGATAGTCTCTAGCTTATGGCACACTTGAACCCTGCATGTCCCATGCTCTGCCAACCTTGGGACTTTCATTGGACTTGAATGAATGGCCTGCCATGTGGTTTGGTAACATTGGGACTGTGCCTTTTTACTTGTCAACCTTGGGCTTGTCAATCTCAGCAGTGAGTAGCTGTGTGAGTGAAGAAAAGCCTCTAGCTCCAGTGGGCTAGGAGCAGAAGGCAGAGCTAAAGCCCAAGTTCAAGGGGCTTTCACACAGCCCCTGGAGCCTGGAACTTTGAACTTGGACTTCTAGCCTCCAAAACTGTAAAAGAATAAACTCCTGTTTGTTCAAACCATCCTATTTGTGGTATATTCTTGTCAGAGCAGCACTAGGTAACCAGAACAAGATTCAAAATGGCCAACACTTGTAAACATTCAAAATGACTGCACCCTCTGGGTATCTGAAAGTCCACAGCTCAGTTTGTCCCCTTCTTTGTTGTTTCCCTTTTTAGTCATCAGCCACCAGTGCCATCATCCATACAGCCCTTGATGAGCAGGGCTGATTTTTAGGTTAATTCTTTGGTCCTAACACCAACTGGAAATATTCAAACTGTCTGTGACTTCAGGATAGCTGACATTCTGCTGCTCAGTTTGTTTTCTTATTCACTGTTTTCATTCAGGTTCTTCTACTGGTTGGTGTTTAATCCATTTCTGTATCCTTCCCTTCAAAGCTCAGGGCTCCTGGATTATCTTCTTTATCTGTGTCAATAGGTTTCTCTTTTCTTTGTTGACATTGGTCTTTGTAGCTTGTCTGCCTATTCTACCATCTTAACAGAAGTCCCAATTGTAGATCTGTTTTAAATGTTCATGAAACTTATTAAATTTATAATTGTGCATATTGACTAATACAGGCACACATGCTATTTTCACTTGTTATTAGGAATAATATGACAATGCTGCTAGCTTTTTTTTTTAGCATCATTAAAAATGTAGAAATTCAAGAAACCATGATGATGATCCTCTCCTAATAAACAGGAATCAAGATTGTTGGCCAGAGATATAGCATAGGCAAGTAGAGACAGTTTCTGGGTTAGAAATGGTGAACACAGGCCAAAAAAAAAAAAAAAAATCAATAAAATAATTTCTTGTCTTTAAAATAACATGCATGGTCAGCTAAACCATCACATGGAGATTTGTAATATCAAAGACATCGAATGAAGCAATACATCATATACCAAAATCCATTTGAATGTGTTTTTTTTTTTTAATTGTATCCTGGAAGTCAGAAATGAAGGTCTATATTTTTAGAAATCTATGATGTCTCCTCTCATAAGTCCTCAACCTATTCTAAACCACCTACATGTATTACATATACAGTAATGGTGAATGGTCAATTCACAATTCAGAATCTAGGTGCCAAGTGCCCTTTAGCATTTGATCTTTAATTCAAGACCAATCTTTATTAAGCATACACCTCAAGGATCCAAGTACCCAAATCCACAAGTAGAGAGATGTGCTTCACTCATGGTGGAATAAATAATTAGGGTCAGTTTCAGAAACCTGACCATCTATAATTTGTGCTTACCAGAATTCTTTGTTGCAAGTAACAGAAACTCAAGTCTAAGTGGCTAAAATATAGAATGAACTATACTGTTAACAGGAACTCTGGTAGCATAGTGCCTAAGGCACTTGACTGCTAACCAGAAGGCTGGTGGTTCAAACCCACCAGCCACTCCTCGGAAGGAAGGTTGGGCAATCCTACTTCCGTAGTGATACTGCCTTGGAAACCCAAGGAGGGGTTGCTATGAGTTTTTCAACTATGAGTTGGGGCCAACTTGATGGCAAATAACAACAACAACAACATACTGTTAACATAACTGAGGAGAAGGTGGGTTTTAGACATTGCTGTACCCAAAGGTTCAAATGATATCTTTATTATTTTGTTCTCTTTCTTCTTTTTTCTCTGCTTTCCTCCATATTCTTTTCATTCTCATGCATCTTTTCTTCATGGTGGTGAAAAGAGAAAATCTATCTACATACCTACTCACTGCTGTTGAGTGGGATCTGACTCATAACGACCCCTCATTGAGTTTCTGAGGCAGTCTAGTTGCTGTATAATTCCATTGTTCTTAGTGCTCCTAAACTCAGAAAAACAGACAGAAAACCTCACTTGTCAAGTGCACATATAAACCTACTTCTCAGGGACTTTGATTTGTTTTTCTTGAATAATGTACTAGGCCTATTATTAGGGGACGGGGCTCTCTCATTGGCTCATTTGGTCCAGATATACATATCTGTGGCAAGGGAGTCAAGTTTCTTTGATTGTTGCCCCACAAGACTCACAAGAGGTTGAGAAGTGGCAGTGTCCTCAAGGAAGTGAGGAAAAAGAGACACAAATATAGCAGATGTTCCTTAACAGCACATTTCCAATAAGAAGAAAGAAAAATGGATAAATATTGAAAGTAGAGCTAGACACCTATAAAGAGGATGGAGGTAGGTAAAGCATGGTAAGGGGTAGAAGGGGTCTTAAGAAGAGTGAATACTGGCTAAATCTTCCCTTCTGTACTTCAGGAGCTGTTTCATTTGGACCTGATGTATAAAATAAATCTATTCAAAAATAAATATTTTCATAGATAAATTGGCAAATGACTCATAATAACAATACACGTTAACATAGGGGAAAGATTCAAACTTATTAGAAACAAACTGAAAATTAAAACAAGAAAATAATGACTTCTACCTCTAGCCATAATGGAATAACAAGAATCAGATTTACCTTCCGGTCTCTGGAAAAAAATATGTACTTCTTGAGAGAAGGGAAACAAGCCAAGATAACCTTATGCTGGCACCAAATTAGTGTCTGGAGAGAGTTGCCAGACTGCAGCACAGACAGCAAGGACCCAAACAGATTCTGACTATACCTGAGGTGAGGAGGTAGATTCAAGGTCCATTCATTATACAACAACAACAACCACAACCAGCAAACTAGTAATAGAAAAGATTTTTTTCAACCTAATGAAAAGCATCTGAAAAAAGCAATCTATAATTAATATCATGATGGTGAAAGAAGAAATGTTTTCCTTATAAGGTTAGAAGCAAGGCAAGCATGTGTACTCTCAAAATTCCCATTTAACACAGTAATGAAATTTTTAGCTAATGAAATACAGCAAAAAAGAGAGAAAGAGAGAGCGAGAGAGAGCGAGAGAGAAATAAAAGCCATGCAAATTGCGTAGGAAGAAAGAAAATATTGTCCATACTCATAGATGACATGATTGTCTATATAGAAAAATTCAGGGAATCTACCTCCAAAAAAGCAAAAACACTCTCTTAGAACAAATAAATAAGCTTACCAAAGCCACATAACACAAGTTTAACACAAAAAAATTAATTACATTTTGATTCACAAGCAATGAATAGATGGAAACAAAAATTAAAAAAAAAAAAATTATATATCATTAGCTATACCCATTGCCATCAAGTTGGTTCAGACTCACAGCTACCCTATAGGACAGAGTAGAACTGCCTCATAGGGTTTCCAAGGCTCTAATATTTATAGAAGCGGACTGCCACATCTTTCTCCTGCAAGGGGATGGTGGGTTCAAACCACTGACCTTTCAGTTAGCAGCAGAGTGCTTAACCACCATTAGTGATAGCTTTCCCCAAAAGAGAAATACTTTGGGATAAATCTAAGAACACATGTACAGGACTGGTATGCAAAAAACTACAGAACCCTGATGAAATAATCCAAAAAGAGTAAATATATGGAGAGACATACCACATTCATGATTGGATGACTCAACCTACTTAAAGATATTAATTGTACTCAAAGTGATTACATGATACCAATTAAAATCTCAGCTGGCATATTTATTGATATAGATAAGGTCATTCTACACTTTATGTGGAAGTACAAAGGAATTAAAGTGATTAAAGCAATTTTGAAGAAGAACAACAACACTACAGACATTACTTTATCAATTTTAGGACATTATCAAGCCACAGTGATCAAGGCAGCACAGAACTAGCATTAGAAAAGAAATACAGACCAATGAAACATAATAGAGCACAGATATAGATCCACACAAATATGAGTATTTGATCTTTTACATAGATAGAAAAACAATTCAATGAAAAAAAAAGATAATCTTCTCAACAGATTATGTTTGAACAATTAGCCATCCATGTGCAAAAAAAGCTAAGACATAAAAAATCAAGCTAAACATTAACCTCTAAATTTATACAAAAAATTAACTAAAAAATGGTATCAACATAAAACATACGACTATAAAACTTTCAGGACTCTCACTCATTGCTATGGGAAATGCAAAAGAGTATGGCCACTTGGAAGATGATTTGGCAGTTTCCTACAAAATTAAATATGTCCTTACTGTACAATCTTGCAATCTTACTTGTAAGTATTTACCTCAGTGAATTGAAAACTAATGTTCACACCAAAAGTTGTGAATGTTTCTAGAAGCTTTGTAAATAATCATTCAAAACTGGAAATAACCAAAATGTCCTTCAACAAAGCAAATGGACACATAAATGATAGTACTTTCATATTTTAAATTACTATTCAACAGTAAAAACAAAAGACATAAGTGAATCTTAAGTGCATTTTGCTAAGTAATGCCAGACCAAAAGCTACATATGGTATGACTCTATTCATGTGACATCTTGGAAAAGACAAAACAATAGAATGGGAAAAAAAAAAAAAAAAAAAAAAACCACCTTAGTCATTGTCAGGGTTGGGAGACAGGGAAGTGGTTGACTACAGAGGACTAGGACAGGAAAAATTTGGGGTGATAGAACTACTGTTCTGTATCTGGAGTGATGGATATATGACTCCATGCATTTGCCAAAACCATAGGACTGTATATCATAAAATGTGAACTATGTATCTGCATTAAAAAGTATCAGCTGGAATGTCTGAGGATCTAGAATAGAATGTAGAGTATGCCAAATGAATCTAACTATATTACAAATGCATAACAACCTCACAGAGGAGGGTAGGGGAAAAGTAGCTAAGTAACTTTGGAGAATAGTGTCTTGATTACATTCTTTAAGGCTAAAGACAAAAAAAAAATACTGAGTTGTATTCCAATTGGAAAATATGTTTCTTCCAGGAGTATAGGTTAGAATCAATTTACATATATGAGGTTTGAGCAAGCAAGTACATAAAATTACAGAAAACCAAACCCAGATTTCTCACTATCAGAGTTATCATGAATAAGCAGAGTTGGGAGGTGGTCTAGCATGCACCCTGTCATGGTGGATCAACATCTAAGACATCAGTCTCTCTCTCTGTCTTTCTCTCTCCATGCATGCACAAAGACAGACACACAGAATAGGTAGACCCAGAAATGATTACAGATATGTGTGTATCCAAGGGTTAGTATGCATTCCTGTATTTCTTACTCTGTCTGCTGAGAGTCTAGAAGCAGTGATGCCACAGAGGTAATAAGCACAACCAGCATCCAGGTCATAGTTTCTAAATATCACTCTCCAATTAAAGAAACTATGGTTACTTGGAGAACCAGCCAATTCTGGGGCTGAGGCATGAAAAGTACAAGATGAGCCTGGAGCATCTTGGAATGCCAGAAAGTAGCAAAATGCTAAAATAAATAAATAAATAACAAAAAAAAAAGGATGAGGGCATGTGGAAAGGGTAGAGGTTCCAACCGAAAAGCTCTCAATAACCGAAGCTGAAACAATTTGAGTAATAAAATAAATAAATAATGCCATACAAGTAGATTAAATAAATATCCAAGTCCCTCTAGATATAAATAAATTATTGAACAGATCCTTATTTACAAAAGACTTTAATATATGTAGATACTTCCCCCTCTGGTAGGTGGAGCTTAATTTCCCTCTCCTTGAGAGTAATCTGGACTTAATAACTTGCTTCCAAAGACTATAGCAAGGAATGAAAAAATCATCAACTTCATAATGAAGAAATCTGACAGATAACACGTGTCTTCATTTCCTAGGGCTGCTGTACAAAATACCACAAAATAGACGGCTTTATTGTGTCACAGTTCTGGAGGCTAGGGTTTGAATTCAGGACATCAGCAGGGCCATGCTTTAGAAGAATATTCTTCTTTCTCTTGTTCAGTGTCTGATAACTGCAGGCATCTCTTGGCATTTCTTGGCTTGTAGATGAATCTTCACATGGTGTCTTCTTCCTACATGACTGTTTCTATGTTTGTTATCTTTTCTAAGATTATCATTTAAAAGAGATTAGGACCCACCCTGCTCTGGTATGATTTTATCAGCTTAACTGACAGCATCTTCAAAGAAAGAACCTATTTCCAAATAAGGTCACATTCATAGGTACTATTCATACTACATAGGCATTAGACTTCAACTACTTGTTTTGGGGATGCAATTCAATCTATAATGTTACCTTAATCAAGTGATCAAATTTCTTATGACCAGTGATAAATCATGTTGATAGCATGTACCATATCAAAGGATATAATAAGAAGGGCATTTCACTTCTATGGTGTTCTTTGCAGAAAGTCATAACCTGATCCAATGACAAGGAGACACCAGACACATCAACATTGAGGGACATTCTACAAAATAGCTGATCTAGTCAGTATCTTCAAATCTTTCAAGGTTATAAAGAACAAGGAAAAGCTAAGAAACTGTCGTAGATCAGAGCCCTGGAAGAAAAGACAACTAATGTGAACAGTATTCCTTGATATTCTGATAAAAGTTGGATGAAATCTTTATAAATAGAAGTCATTTATTTGGTTCTGGTACTTTAGCAACAAATCACATTAAGCTCATACTAGTTCTCTGGTAGCATAGTGCATAAGGCACTTGACTGCTAACCAGAAGGCTGGCGGTTCAAACCCACCAGCCACTCCTCAGAAGGAAGGTTGGGAAATCCTACTTCTGTAGTGATACTGCCTTGGAAACCCAAGGAGGGGTCGCTATAAGTCGGGCTGACTCGACGGCACATAACAACAACAACAACAACAGTTCTGTGAAGGGAGCTCTGGTGGCATAGTGCCTAGGGGATTTGACTGCTAACCAGAAGCCTGGCACTTCGAACCCACCAGCCACTCCTCGGAAGGAAGACTGGGTAATGTACTTCCATAGTGATAATTACTGCCTTGGAAACCCAAGGAGAGGTCACTATGAGTCAGATCTGACTTGACAGCAGTGAGTTTGGGTTTTTTTTTTTTTTTTTTTTGGTATCATGGTGCCAGAGTAACCTTGTGCAATGTTCTATGAGTTTATGTCCAACAAGAGGACAACATGGCCTGGCTGTGAGCATCAGATCATTTTCTAGCAGAAAGAGACTGCTTTCTGCTGCCTCAGAAACAAATGAAGAAAAGTAAGTCTTCTTAACATGGATCTGTAGTTAACTTATTTCTGTGGAATCTGAAACTTCTCTCCTAGAGGTTAGTGACAACCTTTATGTTGCCAAAAACAGTGGTCACTCAGCTGGGCACATGGTCTTCTTAAAACACTCTCTTCTCTTGGTTTCATTGACATGTACTTCTCTGATTGTCCTATGTATCTCTGGTCATAATTCCCAACCTTCTGATTCTTCTCAGACTCTTAAGTACTAGAGTTCCCTATGGCTGGTCCTGAACCCTTTTCTTTCCTGTTTGCACACTCTCTCCCTAATTAATCTGGTCCATTCCCATAGCTTTAAAAATTCTCTCTATGGTGATGAATTCTAAATTTATGTCTACCTTAGGACTCTCTTCTGTCCTCTAGACTCATTTATCTAACTGCCTACTTGACATGTTCACATACACTTTCACAAGAACCTCAAACTTAAGTTATTAAAATGAGACTTACTGATTTTCTTCTGCCCTGAATTCATTTCTTCTCTAGTTTTTGCCATCACAATAAATAGTCTTACCATCTACTTGGAACCTCAAACTTGTTACCTGGAAGTCAAACTGGATTCATATGTGTCCCTCATTCTCCATATATAATCCATCAGCAAACCCTGTTGCTTCTACATATCTCACATCTCTCCACTTCTTATCTCCTCCATGTCCACATTATGCTCCAAGGCAACATCATCTTTTTTTTTAAATTGTGATTCATGTAAAAGTTTACAGAGCAAATTCATTTTCCATACAGCAGTTCATACACATTTTGTTTCATGACATTGACTGCATTTCCCACAATGTAACATCTCTCTTCCCATTTCCTCTCTGTAGTTACCTCTTCCCTGTGTCCTTCTTTCCTATGCATTTCTGCCCCCTGAGCTATCTCTCTGTTAAAATACTGACCTTTCGATCTCCCATGATTGGTTATTCTAAGGAGTGTATCTATGTAGAGTAAACGCTTACCCTATACATCTGTCTATTGTTTGGCTGGAAGCCACAGCAGTGAGTTCAATTCCAGGCCTGAAGGGTAACTAGGGGCCATAGTTTGGGGAGTTTCACAAGGCACTATCATACTAGTAAACCTGATGTTTTATATGATTTTGAGTTTTTTTCCATGTTTTTCTTCTACTCTATCCAGGATCTCCTGCACTGATCCCTTTCCAAGTAGCAGATAGTGGTAGCCAGGCACCATCTAGTTCTGGTCTCATGGTCTTATAGGTTGAGGTTTGCATGGCCCACTAGTCCTTTGGACTAATTGTTTCCATGCATCTTTGGTTTTCTTCATTCTTCTTTGCTCCAAAGAGAGACCAAGTGTTGCATCTAGATTGCCACTTGCAAGCTTTTAAGACCCCAGCTGCTACTCACCAAAGTAGGATGTAGAACAATGTTTCTGTGTAGTATGTTATGCCAATTGAGCTTGATGTTCCCCATGACCATGGTCCTAAGGCCACAGGTTCCACAATTTCCTCTATAAGGGTGGTTGACTGTGGCTTAGAAGTTACCATAACTCTTCCCCCTGTTAGTTCTATTTACATGGGCATTCTTACAGCACATACAAACACATATGTAAAAATATCGCCTGCCAAACTTATATATGGTAATGGGTATATTCCCTTTTGCCTAGACATACCTGATCATTCAGCCTGTCTACCTATGTATCTACCTGTAGATTAAAGTTTGTTATTACTCATAAGGCAATACTGTATATGTAAAAGTGTTTACCTTTGTTGTCTCTACTTCTTGAGCACCTCTCTGTCTTCCTTTTCCTTAGTGTTATTGTGTTAGTCACTTGCTTTTGGTATATTACCTTTCCCTTCACCCAAATTAATACTTTCTTCTTACCTGTCAAGAAATTTTTCCTCTGCTCCCCTCCCATCCCCGGTAACCAACAAAGAAAGTTTCCTTCCAAATATAAACCTTTCCTTGACTTTTTACAATAGTGGACTAATACGGTATTTGTCCTTCTGTGATTGACTTATTTCACTCAGAATAATGTCTTTTAAGTTCATCCACATGAGATGATTCACAGAGTCTACATCATTCTTTAATGTTGCATAGTATTCCATTGTGTGTATGTACCATAGTTTAGTTATCCATTCTTCTGTTCATGGACACTTAGATTGTTTCCATCTCTTTGTGAATGTGAATGGTGCTGTGATGAACATGGGTGTGCATACATCTATTCATGTTCTGGTTTTCACTTCTTTAGGATATATACCTAGTAATGGGATTGCTCGATCAATGGTATCTCTATTTCTAGGTTTTTACCGAATTGTAACACCATTTCCCAAAGTTTTTATATAATTTTACAGTCTCACCAGCAGTGTGTGAGAGTCCCAATCTTTCCACATCCACACCAGCATTTTTTATTTTCTGTCCTGTTGAACTTTGCTATTAGTGCTGGGTGATGGTATCTCATTGTTAAACAGCATCATATTTACCTTGCTTTATAACGGCTTCCTTACAGGTCTCCAGATTTTACTTTAGACTCTCTTCCAATCTATTCTCACAGCAGCCAAAGTCATTTTTTAAAACCATAAATACAATTAAATCATTTTCCCTACCTTAAAATCCTGCACTTAATAACAATTCTGAGAATTTCTCAGTCTGTTCCCTGTGTGACCTACACCCTCCCTAACTATCAGACTTATCTTAGACTCTCTCTCACTTATTATGCTCCAGTCACACAGTTCTTAAAATAATTATCCAATTTATCAAGCTCTTTTATACCTCAGGACCTTTGAGCTTGCCTTGCCTATAAATTCCTCCTTCCCACCCACACACAGACACATATTTCTCTGACTACAGCCCCTTTTCACATGGAAGACTCTTGTTCGTTTTTCAGTCTATGATGTCTTTGACCTCCCTATCGAATTAGCTCCTCTAATTACAGTCTGTCATTACACTCTCTTCATTTCTTTCTTACTACTAACTAGAATTTATAGTCATATATGTGTTAGATGATTTAAAGAGGACTCTTGATAGTGCAATGGTTAAGCACTTGGCCGTGAACTGAAAGGTAGGCAGTTTGAAACCACCAGCCACTCTGTGGGAAAAAAGACCTGGCAATCTACTGCCATAAAGACTTCAGTCTAGGAAACCCTATGGGGCAGTTTTACTCTGTTCTATAGGTCTCTAAGAGTTTAGTTCCAGACCCATTTATCTAAATGTCTACCTGATATCTTCATTTGAAATTTCACAAGAATCTCAAATTTAATTTATATTAATTTAACACCTATCTTTCCCACAAGACAAAGTTCCAACAAGGTGAGAACAACATCTGTTTCCTAGTCTGCATTTAGCACATGAGCAGCAGTCAGTAAATATACTTGTCAATGGCTGGGCACATTAATAAATTGTCAGTCACTGTTACCTTGGAATAAATTAGGTTTGTTATTACCAGCTTCAGGGTACTAGATGCATGAATGAAGGTAGCTAAAATTGTAGAAAACATTAAAGAACATCAAAAGGGATTCCTATGTTGTCAGGGTGTAGAGAATGACAAAAAGCTTCAGTAGATTTACCCATAGTAACAGTGTTGTGAATACAATGGTCTGGTCTGGACCATATGCAAGAAGTTGAAGAATTATGTATGCTCTCAGCTTGGACAGATTAATAAGAAAGGTTGGAGGCTAAATAATGGTCTCCAAAGATATTTGTTCTCTAATACCAGGAACTATGAATATGCTACCTTAGACAATGATATCATTCTGCTAACCAAGGTGTGCTTTACCCAAGCCATGGTTTTTTCAATTGTCTCATGTGCATGTGGAAGCTGAACAATGAAAAAAGAAGAATTGACTCATTTGAATTACAGTGTTAGTGAAGAATATTGAATATCCATGGAAGAATGAACAAATCTGTCTTGAAGGAGGTATAGCCAGAATCCTTCTTAGAATTGAAGATAGTGAGGCTTTTGTATCATATAATGTGACACACTATTGGGAGGGATCAATCTCTGGATAAGAATGTCATGTTTGGTAAAGTAGAGGGTGAACAAGAAAGAGGAAGACTCTCAACGAGGTGGGCCGACACAATGGCTGCAACAATGGTCTCAGACGTATACGTACAGACTATTGTGAGGGTAGCAACATTTATTTCTGTTCAAGTGCACCTAATAACAAGAAGCAAATAGAATATCACAGGTGTGGCTAAATTAAGAAATTTGAGAGAGGGAGAGAATTCTGGATTATCTAGGTGAGCTCGATGGAATTCCAGGGTCCTTTTGAAGGAAAGCAGGAGGGTCAGAGTCTGAAACATAGAAGTGACGTCAGAAGCAGAGTGATGTGGGCCATGAGCCAAGGAATGAGGTCACAGTCTCTAGAAGCTGGAAAAGGCAAGGAAATAGATTTTCTCCTGGAGCTCTCACAAGGAATGCAACTGTCCTGTCCCATTCTAGACCGCTAATCTCCAAAACTAAGAGGATAAATTAGTTTTGCTTTAAGACACTAAGCTTGTAATAACTTGTTACAGCAATAATAGGAAACTTATACAAACTCTGAGACTCATCTTTAAAATCTGTCCTATTTAGGTATGTATTTGTTTACTTTTGTTTGTTGTTCTTGTCTCCCCTGACTAAAATACAAGGTATGTAATAGAAAAGGTTACATCTCTTTGGTTTATTACCAGGAACTAGAATAAGGACTGGCACGGGGGGATTTTAAATGGATATTTTTTTAATTAATGAGCGGATGTTAACAAATTCCTTCCCAATGGGTTATCAAGAAAGCCAAACATGTAAATGTGAATTATACTATTTTCAAGAGCTGCACAGATCCATTCTTCCCATTTCCCACTATTCTCATTATTTCCTCTTCCAGCTTCTTCAGCCCCTCTGTTCCCTTACCATCTGGTCTCCTTTACTCCTCTCCCATTTCTTCCTCTTTCATTGTATGCCCTTTTAGCTACTTCTTCCTTTCAGCTCTCAACCATTAATTCTAAGATATACAACAGTTCTACTTGAAGATCGAGCATTGACTGGACTATTTAAATAGAGATGGTCACTTTTGATTTACATACATGCCTTACATGCAGCTCTGAGCATCTGATTAAATCTAATGAGTAATCATGATGTATTCATTTACTTTAATTTGATTAAAGCATCATGTGTGACAGAAATCCCCTACTCTGAAATTGTTCATATTGATCATGACAAAGCACCAAAATATAGTAACTTGGAGTAGTTTTCTTTCCAAGAGGCAGTCATGTCACACACAATTTTAATCAAATTAGGCATAACGATCCCTCACTGGTAATTCAGTACTGAAAAGCTAGTTGTGACTCAACTGTCATTCTCTCACAGGCCTGCTGTATAACTCAAACACTGTCATACACATAAAAAGTGTGTGTGTATGTGTGTGTATGGGAGAGGGACACAGAGACAGAGAAAGAGCAAGAGAGAATGTTTATGCATGAGAGAAAGCATGTATGAGGGAAAGAGTGAGTGTGCGTGTAAGAGAGAATATAAGAGAGAGAGCAAGAGTGAGTGAGCATGTGAGAGGGAAAGAGTGAGTGAGTGTGTGTGTGGGTAAAAGAAAGAGGGAAGAGATTATGTTGGAAAGTATTTTATATGAAAGAATCTGACAGCAATCAGGAAACTATCTTTTTAAACTTGTAATTTGTGTTTTCAAATATTTAGTGTTTAGAATATTACCAAGGGATACCATTGATTGAGAGGGGTGGATGATTTGAGTCTGTCACGCTGGTGCCTCATAATTTTTCCCTTCAAATGAGGGTGGAGTTGTTGAGGAAGGCTGGGAGAAGAGAAGGTTGATTGTGGTAGTCTCCATTAGGTTAGGTTAGGGCTCAGAAGCTTCCACTATGTGAAAAATATCTCCAATTCACATTCCAAATAGACATGCACTAGGGTGAACAATCTCAGATTTTAACTTTTTATTACTTAAGTTTGTAGATATCATCCTTTCTTTTTTTTTTTTTTTT
>NW_006921598.1:12616485-12624825 GCF_000298275.1 Orycteropus afer afer
GCTTAGCTTTCTCATATATGCATGTGTGTTTGTGTGTGTGTATATTAAACAACAACAACAAAAAAAACTCACTGCTATCGAGTTGAATCTGACTCATAGTGACCCCTCCTTGGGTTTCCGAGGAGGTATCACTACAGAAGTAGATTGCCCAACCTTCCTTCTGAGGAGGGGCTGATGGGTTTGAACTGCCAGCCTTCTGGTTAGTAGTCATATGCCTTAGGCACTATGCCACCAGAGCTCCCTAAATTGAGTAATAGGATTAACCACCTAGAAGGTCTGTATCTCTTATTTGTTTAAAGAGCACCCTCATCCCTATGTTGCGTAGTTCCTCTCTGTCCAATATAGAGAACTAGGAACTCTCTTGTGTGTGTGTGTATATATATATACATAAACACACACACACACACACACACACACTCTTTAAACAAATAAGAGATTAAATGCCTTCTAGGTGGTTAATCCTATTACTCATTTGTATCTTTATTAACTTCAGTTATATAAGGTGAGCAATATTTATCAAAATCAATATACAAGAAATTACCTCAATGTTATCTGTATTTATCATTGACTTGATATCCATTTATTTCTTCATTCAACAAAGTTTCATTGAGTGTCTGAAAATCCTTGATTTTCATAACCAAATCACCTTTTATAGTTTCACTCATGATCCCCACCTCCCGGTATTCATAACCTTGTATAACCTTTTCCCTTGAGTATGGGATAGACCTAGTAACTGGCTTCTAACAAATTGGTAGAGTAAAAGTGATGAATATATATATTCTTGTTGTTGTGTGCTATAAAGTCAATTCTGACTCATAACAACCCTATAGGACAGAGAAGATCTGCCCCACAGGATTTCCTATGTCTTTCTCCCACAAAACCACTGAGTTCCAACTGCCAACATTTTAGTTAACAGCCAAACACTTAATCATTGAACTATTAGGTTCCTTGTTCATGAGTGAAAGCATATTTATCTGTATGATTATATATATATGTACATGTTCATCTATATTTCTATTTTTGTATCTCTATGCATTTATATATAGCTTTGGTGGTGTAATGGTTAAGGCATTTGGTTGCTAACCAAGTCAGTGGATTGAACTCACCAGTTTCTCTGTGGAAGAAACATGAGACAGTCTGCTTCCCTAAAGATTTACTGCCTTGGAAACCCCATGGTGGTAGCTAAGAGTTGGAATTGACTTGATGGCAGTGAGTTTCGTTTGGTACATATTTATATTACTTTGGGTATGGAGTAGTGCCTAAGGCATTTGACTGCTAACCAGAAGCTGGCAGTTCAAATCTACCAGGCACTCTTCGGAAGGAAGGTTGGGCAATCTACTTCAGTAGTGATACTGCCTCAGAAGCCCAAGGAGGGGTCACTATGAGTCGGTCCAACTCGATGGCAGTGAGTTTGGTTTGGTTTTGGTTTGGGGTATATAGAAATCATAGCTTTATGTAGATAGGTTCTGGCATTGATAACACTGATAACAGCGTGGTAAACCAGTTGCTGTGGAGTCAGTTCTGACACATGGAGACCCAATGTGCAGCAGTGTAGAACTGTTCTACACAGAGTTTTTTCAATGGCTGATTTTTCAGAAGACTGTGGTTAGGTGCCTCTAAGATGGCCACTCATGATCCCCACCTCCTGGTATTCATAACCTTGTATAACCTTTTCCCTTGAGTATGGCATAGACCTAGTAACTGGCTTCTAACAAATTGGTAGAGTAAAAGTGATGAGTTGTCACTTCTGATGTTAGATTATGGAGGAAAAAAATACAACTCACCCTCTTACTATTTTCACTCTCTTTCAGAGCCTTAGTCTCAGGGATACTAACTGTCCTGTTCTGTGGAGTCTGTAGAGGCTAATGTGACAAGAAATTGATGTTTCCTGTCAACAGTCAGCCAAGGTTGAGGCCCTCAGTTCCAAGAGCCTGTGAGGAACTAAGTCTTGATAACAACCACATGGCAAAGCTCCCAAGCTCCTCCCCAGTCAAGCCTTGAGCTAATATCAGCCTTAGCCAATGCACTGATTCAGCCAGAGAATCCAGCTAGGCAGGGTCCCAGAGTCTCAATCCACAGAAACTGTGAAATAATAAATATGGGTTGTTTTAACCTGTAAAGTTTGCAGATAAGTTGTTCTACAGTGATAGTTAATAAAAATATTATATCTCCATTAACCAAGACTTATTTTGTAACTGCCTTATTGGTCGCTTCATATTGTTAACTCATATTAAACTTACAATCAGCTAAAACTACTAAGCCTACAGTTTTATTAGGTCTCCTCAGATATAGTTTTCCACCTCAATGTCCCACGAGCTTGTAAGGAAAAGAGGGATTGATTGAAAGCCCCCTAAGGCTGAGAGAAGGAGCTCTGATGTCTCAGTACCTAAGACATTTGACTGCTAACCAGAAGGTTGGTGGTTCAAATTCACCAGCCACTCTGCACAAGGAAGACTGGACAATATACTTCCATAAAGTTTACCACCTCAGAAACCCAAAGGGGGTTGCTATGAGTTGGAATTGACTTGATGGTGGTGAGTTTGTTTTTGTTTTATGGCTGAGGGAGAGGGAAGTACTGAACACTGGGCAGGTGCAGAGAATCTTTTGCCTCTAAGTCATATCTGTGCTGATGATCAGCCCCTTGCTTGGTTCACAATAGCTGTGATGGTTAGTTTTATGTATAATTGCTGAGATGGTTTGGCCAAACACTAGACTAGTTGCTGTTTATAGTGTAATCTAATCAACTTCCATAATGTAATGTAATATGGTAATTTCACTCAAATAATGCAGGCAATATGCCAGCAGGCAATATGCCAGCAGTATTTCAGTTAATTTTATCATTTCTGTGCACTATATGCAAGGAAATATTATTTATATGGACACATTATTTGTGAAAAAATACAGTAAATCAATCAATTAAAAAGAAAATTTACTTACAGTGTGTTCTGCCTTCAGACTATAGATAGTTTGGCTGAACTTGCTCTCTTTCTCCAGTGCCCGACTTACGGATCTTGGAACAGAAACCTGCAGAAGTCTCCAGCCTGCTGCCTGATTTTGGACTAGCCAGCCTCCATAATCATATGACTCAATTCTTTGAAGTACATCTCTCTCTCTCTTTCTCTCTGTATATGTATGTATATATATTTATATATACTTGACTACTAACCTGAAAGTTGGTGGTTTGAACCCCTGCAGTGTCATTGTAAAATAATGGCTTGGCAATCTCTGTTCATGAATATTAGGGCCAAGAAAACCCTATGGAGCAGTTATACATATACATATATATATATATATATATATATATATATATATATATATATACTGTAATATATGGGGTCATCACGAGTTGGAACTGACTTGACATGGGGTTTGTACACACACATACATATATACATATATATACACACACATACAGTTTGTCCTTGAACAACACAGGTTTAAACTGTGTAAGTCCACTTATATGCAGATTCTTTTCACAATATCAATCTTGGAGAAATTCAAGAGCTAATAGACACCACACCAGGGGAATTAACAGAAAACAATGTGATGAAGATGAGTGCTTCCAAACCAGTGTCAGATATGAGGAAGAAGATGTAGAAGAAGCATTGCCAGAAAACAAATTGACATTAGACAATCTGGTAGAAGGGTTCTGATTATTCAAGATTGCTTTTGACTTCTTTTATGACATGGACCCTTCTATGATATAGGCACTGAAACTAAAGTAAATGGGGCAAGAGAGATTGGTACCATGCAAAAACATTTTTTTAGAGAAATTTAAAAACAAAAATGTCAGATAAAATTTATGATGTATTTCCGTAAAGTTACACCAACCATGCTGACTCTCCTGCCTCCCCTTCTGCTTTTCCTACCTCTTCCATCCCTGCCACACGGAGACAGCAAAACCAATCCCACTTCTTCCTCTTCCTTAACCCAGTCAATGCAAAGACTACATGGATGACGACCTTTATGATGATCAACTTCCACTTATAAATAGTGAATAATCATCATGCCATATAGTTCATAAACTTACCTGTTGTGTATGTGTGAGAGTGTCTTCATGTGAAAATTTAATAACTATGCAGCAAGAACTGTATTAATTAATCAACTATGCTATGAGTAAGTGCTAAAAGGACAAGGAGGCCACAGATTCTGACCTCCTCTAATCCCACAAGAGGAAGGCATAATCACCAGCAGTAACCCAAGGCCTATTACTGCAAGGCCAGACATGCTGCCTTCCTCCAGCCCTTTCTCCAACCGTTCCTCCCAAAGCACCACCACCTCTCTCCTGGGTTCGATAATTCGCTGCAGTGGCCACACAGACCTCACAGATTATGGGGTTTATTAGGGAAGCACCACAGGCTACAATTCTAGTTCAGGAAAAATGCTCAGTCTCTCTCCCAGTCCACCGTCCCTCAGCCAACAGTCTCTCACAGTCTCTTTCCCAGCAGTGCTGGTCCCTCGGTGTCTCACTCAGCAATGCATGTCTCTTGCATCTCTTTCCCAGCAACGCATGTCTCAGGAGCCTGTGTCTCTTTCGGCAGCACATCTTCCTCAACCAGCGGTCAGAGTGAGCTCTGCCTCTAGGAGGCCTCCTTTTGAGCCTGGCAGGGTGGTCAAACTAGCCAATCATAGCATCAGAACTCTAAGCACCTGAGAGAGAGTGGGCACCTCCCAGAACATTGTTTTGTGCCACTCCCAACAAATACTCAGGTGGACAACTTCAGCAATCAGGAGCTCCTCAGTTGCTCATAGAAAATCCCACCTAGGAGTTTACAAAGACTTATTGGTAGAAAAGCCACACTAAGTAATTCACTATACCGCAGTAAGGTTTCAGTAAAGAGTAGGCTATTAGCAGTTAAGTTTTGGGGGAGTTGAAAGTCATATGCAGATTTTCAACTGTGCAAAGGGTCGCTACCCCTAACCTCTCCATTGTTCAAGTTCTGTTTTTCTGGAGAACCCTAAGATTGCCCAACTCCATTTCTCTGTCTCCACATAGTGAATATGATTTCAGCCTAGCAATCTAAACTTGACTCCTTTCCTGTGGCTGCTACCTAACATTTTGAATCGAAATAAAAGTTTCTGATTTTGAAGATTTTTTTTTTTTTTTTTTAAATTAACGAATAAGAGTGTAAGCTCTGGACACTGACATTCAAGAAATGTTTATGTGGACAAAATTGCTGCATATTTCATGTTGATAGTTGATGAATTGTGCTTCTGCTATACTATATAAATCTAAATTATGCTTAAATCCCTGCTATGATTAGCTTTTAAAATTCATTAAGTGTTCAGTTAAATTTATCTTCATGTATACAGAGAACAGTTCATTGTTCTAAGAATTAAGCTATGTAATTATTTTAATGGGTAATTTATTATTAATAGCTTATTGGTGCAGGGATACTCTATCATTTGTAGCTGTGAAAAGATAGATATTCCTTCTGAATTATAACTGCTTCAATTGTTTGAAATGGAATCAGTTTGGTATTGATATACATAGGGGAGCTCTGGTAGCATAGTGGCTAAGACACTTGCCTGCTAACTAGACGGCTGGCGGTTCAAACCCACCAGCCACTCCTCGGAAGGAAGGTTGGACAATCCTACTTCCGTAGTGATACTGCCTCGGAAACCCAAGGAGGGGTCGCTATGAGTCGGGTTTGACTCGACGGCACATAACAACAACAACAACAATAGAACTGCAGGATTTTAGATGTGATTTAAATTAGACTAGGTTTCCTAAGAGGGAAACAGAGACATTTGCATAATTCATATATTTATGCAGCCAATAGTTGACTGTGAAGTTGAGTTTTGGGTAGACAATCACAGACCCACAACGGGGTCCCTCCCCAGGAGGTTTATGAAAGCCTTTTCCTGTTATCACGGCCATAGCATAGGACCAATACTTGTTAAGCCAGCATTCATTCTCCAAACAGAAAATACTTCTCATACATATTAGCCAGATGTTTTAAAGGGAAATAGTAGCATTTTGTTTGGGTAGGGATAAAAGCTCTTCTGAAAACATCATAGGGAACTCTGGATAAGCTTGTATATAAGATAGCATTTATCAATGCCCATGGAAGCAGCAGTCAAGAAGTAAAATGATGTACTGCATTGAGCAAATATGCTGCAAAAGACCTCTTTAAAGTGTTAAAGAGCAAAGATGTCACTCTGAAGACTAAGGCACACCTGACCCAAGCCATGGTATTTTCAATCACTGTATATGCAAGTGAAAGCCGAATACAAGAAGAAAGAAGATCAAAGAATTGATACTTTTGAATTATGGTTTTGGCAAAGAATACTGAATATACAATGGACTGCCAGAAGCATGAATAAATCTGTCTTGGAAGAAGTACATCCAGAATGCTCCTTAGATATGAAGATGATGGGACTTTGTCTCTTATACTTTGGTCATATTGTCATAGGGACTGGTTCCTGGAGGACATCATGACTGGTAAAGCAGTAGATGAAAAAGGTGAAAAAGGGGACAACCCTCAAGGAGATGGATTGACATAGTGGCTGCAAAAATGGGCTAAAGCATAATGATGAGTGTGAGGATGGCACAAGACCAGGCAGTGTTTTGTTTTGTTGCACCGGGGGTCACTATGTATACCTAACAACAATCACATTAAGATAAGCTGTCTGTAAACCAGATCTTTACATGCATGCCTTTGCTTATGTCACAGCACTCCTGTAAAATAGACACAGTTGTTGTTGTTGTTGTTATGTGCTGTCGAGTTGGACCCAATTCATAGTGACCCCTCCTTGCGTTTCCGAGGCAGTATCACTCCAGAAGTAGATTGTCCCATCTTCCTTCTGAGGAGTGGCTGGTGGGTTTGAACCACCAGCCTTCTGGTTAGCAGTCAGGTGTCTTAGGCACTAAGCTACCAGAGGTCCTTTTAGTCCTACTTGAAAGATGGGGAAACTAAAGCTTACAGAGGTTTAGTAACTTGCCCAAGAACACCCAAGCCAGTATGATGAAACTGGGATAAAGACTAGGACTCTGTGTCTTTAAGATTTTGAAGAGGATGAACAAACCACCTTTAGGGGAAGTCAGGAGTACTCCAGAATAAGCTTATGTTTAAATTTCAGTGGACATGCCAGCCCATTAGGAAAATATGAAAGTTTACCCATGGAAATATACTGCAACAACTGCAAAGTTTGATATGCGTACTGACCACTGTGATCCCACCGCCACACCTACAAACCTCTCACGTACCCAGCTGTTTGCACCCAAATATCTTCACTGTCTATCATTAAAAAGTGGTCCTAGGAAAGTTTTCTAGTCATGGGAGGTGGGAGTGGGAAGAACTGTAGTCTCAAGGTGTAAACTTTTTCCTTTAACTTCCTAACCCTGAGAGATCAACTGTAAGAAGTTGTGTATAACTAAAATAATTCTCCTAAGGACTAACAATATTAATTAGCTCTAGCTTGTTTTTGTTTTTTAAATGTCTCTCTTATCTTTAAGATTATACTTTGACTTAAAAATATGTGTTGTACAAGGGCATTTTAAAGCACTTTTTGTTGTGTTTTTATTGATTTTTCCCTTCAAGGTCTTAACAATAATCTACATCTATTTTTGTGCTCTTCAAACCTCCTGCTTTTACATTATTTTCTACTTTTGATATGTGTGTTTTGTGTTGTCCTTTAATTTTTAGCCACCATTTATCTGTCAGTTTGTTATACTGTGGGGCTTGCATGTTGCTGTGAGGCTGGAGGCTATGCCACTGGTATTTCAAATAATATTTAGAACTATTTATTATCAATTAGTTTTTTTCCCCCAGAATTAATCTTCCAGCAATGGTAGACATGATTGGTTTAGACCGACTTACTTAGAACAACTAGAAGAACTGGACAAAAACTTTAAAATATTTTTAGCACCATGGAACTACCCAGGAGTGCAAAGTCATGGCTCCAAAGGCCAAGAGAAGGGAGCCAAGTATTTGCCGTCAGTTTTTCCTTTTCTTTTTGAAAGTGATTGCTCATGATGAAAGCTGTAGCAGAGAGGCTGAGAGGATAGACAGAAGCTAGATTTTAAGTAGACTCATTGGCCTTGGGAACAAATATTTGAGTTTAAGCCAACCAAAATGGAGAGTTTTTCTTTGCTATTCATATTTGCCCAATTCTTTGAGAAGTGAATGGCCTCTTCCTTCTTCCTAGTATGTCTCAGTCTATAAGCTGGGCTGTTACCTGTGCACCAGGTGCATCTCGCTGAGTTTTAAACACCAGAGGCTCAACCTCAAAATTCACGTCTACATGTTACCACAGTAGGACAAACCGACAGACAAGTTTGTCTTGCTGTTGGAGACCTCTCGTATCACCCCCACCTGGGTCCCTGTGGCTGACTGT
>NW_006921598.1:12625720-12633944 GCF_000298275.1 Orycteropus afer afer
ATTTGATTGTGTGGATCATGACAAATTATGGATAACATTGAGAAGAATGGGAATTCCCGAGCACTTGATTGTACTCATGAGGAATCTGTACCTTGACCGGGAGGCTGTCGTTAGAACAGAATAAGGGGACACTACATGGTTTAAAATCAAGAAGGGAGTGTGTCAGGGTTGTATTCTTTCTCCACACTTATTCAATCTATATGCTGAGAAAAATAATCCGAGAAGCTGGACTATATGAAGAAAAACGTGGTATCAGGATTGGAGGAAGAATCATTAGCAACCTGAGATATGCAGGCGATACCCAAGGAGGAGTTGCTATGAGTCGGGTCTGACACAACGGCAAGTAACAACAACAACAACAACATTCAATGTTGAGTAAATAATACTAAAGCTGGATTATATGAAGAAGAATATGGCATCAGGATTGGAGGAAGACTCATTAACAACCTTTGATATCCAGATGACACAACCTTGCTTTCTGAAAGTAAAGATTACTCAAAGCACTCATTGATGAAGTTCAAAGACTACAGCCTTCAGTATGGATTACACCTCAACATAAAGAAAACAAAAATCCTCATGACTGGACCAAAGAGCAACATCATAATAAATGGAGAAAAGATTGAAGTTGTCAGAGTTTTAATTTTACTTGGATCCACAATCAACACTCATGGAAACATCAGTCAAGAAATCAGATGTTGTATTTCACTGGACAAATCTGCTGCAAAAGATCTCTTTAAAGTGTCAAGGAGAAAAGATGTCACTTTGAATATTAAGGTGCATCTGACCCTAAGCCATGGTATTTTCAATTGCTTCACATGCATGTGTATGAGAAGTCTGATGGCTCAGTGCCTAAGGCACTAGACTGCTAACCAGAAGTTTGGAAGTTCAAATCTACCAGCTACTCCATGGAAGGAAGATGAGGCAATATACTTCTGTAAAGATTTACTGCCTCAGAAACTCAATGGAGGTCACTATGAGTCAAAATTGACTCTATGGTTGTGAGTTTGGCTTTGTTTCTTCATATGTATGTGAAAGCTGAATAATGAACAAGTAAGACTCAAGAAGAGTTGATGCCTTTGAATTATATTGTTGGCAAAGAATATTGAAAATACCATAGACTACCAGAAGAGCAAACAAATCTGTCCTAAAAGAAGTACAGCCAGAATGCTCCTGGAAAGCAAAAATAACCAGACTTCATCTCAGCTACTTTGGTCATGCTGTCAGAAGGGACCAGTCCCTGGACATCTACTTGGTAAAGTAGAGGGTCAGTGAAAAAGGAGAAGAGTCTCAATGAGATGGATTGACATAGTGGTTGCAATGAAGAGCTCATAGCAAGGATTATGAGAATGGTGCAAGACCAGGCAGAGTTTTGTTCCATTGAACATAGGGTCGTTATGAGTCAGAGCTGACTGAATAGCATCTAATAAAAACAACAATAGTAAAATCCTATATTGCCTTGAAGAGACTGTTCGTAGAATTATGGACATCAAAGGCAATTCTAGTGAGGGTTCAGAAAGAAGTGAGAAAAGAATACATATGGTGCCATTAATGAAATGGTGCTACAAATGTGGACATTAAAGTTGCTTCATAATGAGTGGTGAATATGTAATTGAACAATGAAGAAAGGGTGACGCTTTTTATGCAGTGACAAAGAACTTTCTGAATTATGTTCAAATGTTTGGTTGAAGATGGAACTTGTTTCGTGATGAACTTGGATATTTAGCTGAGGTGATTTCTACTGAAGGGGCTGTGTGATTTCTCCTTGACACTTACAATAAAATGTGGTAAATAAGAGACAAAGTTAAAAATAAACTGTGCAAAATAAAACCAGAGTTTAAAGATTGGGAAAATTCTATCATACAGAGTATAGAACATGTGTCCTAGAACTTTCAAGAAGGATGTGGCTATACAATCTTGTTAAAAGGACTCTAAGTCTGTGACTGATGGATCTAATTAGTCTTAGACTGCATAAGACAAAGACATGAATAAATAAAAGAAATCTATCTTTCTCTTGGAATTCTGTAGGCAAGAAACAGGCCAGAGAAGCTACTTGGTTTCAAACATCTACTGTCCCCCAAGAAAAGAAGAGGATAATCCCTGGAATAGTTCAGAGATCAGCAGAACTGTTGAAAGGAGCATGAGAAGCAGGGCTGCCTAGGTTTCAAAGGGTCTCTTAGATTTCAAAGGTGGACTCACAGCCTCCTAGGTTTCAAAGAGTCCAGTCTCCATCACCCTGGTTCTGTAAGATGGTGTCACTACTCAGGTGGACTAGGAGAATGGGACCACCCAGCTGAAGGAGCAGAGTTGCAACCCCAGTGGGCCTGAAAAATAGCTTGTTCCTGGGACCAAGGAGCCACCATCCAGAATCTAGAGTGTAGCCAATGCCCAGAGTCTAGAGGCAAGACCATTGTCCAGATTTTCAAGCTTTGAAAGCTAATGGAATTTACTCTGCTGTGTTTTAGACTTGTTCGGTACCCATGATTTCTCCCATTTGTAAAGAGAATGTTGACCCTATATTTATTCCATCGTTATACTTTGGAAATAGGTAATTTGTATTCTGGATTTCACAGGTCCTGAGATGGAAAGGAATTTTGCTCCAGGAGAGAATACATCCAGATTCCCAACTATACTTGATTTAAATGATTCAGAGGTGAATTTTTTTTTTTATTTAGAGTTAATGTGGGAATAGGTAAAGACTTTTGGAATTAAATGATGGGTTAAATATTATTTGCACATGGGTAGAACATGAATTTTGGAAAGCCAAAGAGTGTAATGCTATGGACTAAGTTGTGCTCTTTAAAAACAAGTTTTAGAAGCTTAACACATACCTGTGGATATAATCCCGTTTGGGATTAGGTTTTTCGTTATTGTTGTTGTTATGTTGATTGGGCTATATCACATATTACCTTCTTTCCTACTCAAGTATTCATCTATAAAACTGGAATTACAACTCTTGAGTGCCTCTTGATGGAGAGATAATCAATAATTATCACAGAAAACGTCCTAGGTATTTACTACATGATTGCAAAAAGGACATGGAGGCAACATCTTCTGACCTTCTCTAACTTCACAAGAGGAAGACAGAATCACCATCAACAGCCTGCGAGGCTAGACATCCACCACCCTCTAGCCTTTGACCAATTCTGACACTAACCACCCCTGCCATGGCACTTCACTACTTTTCTTCTGGGTTTGATAATTCATTGCAATGGCCACACAGGGAAGTAATGGGCTACAGTTCAGGTTCAGGAATGTGCTCAGGATATAATTCTTCAATCAGGACAGTTTCTCCCCTGCTGTCCCTCAGACATGCCTTTATGGCCCTTGGCCTCTTGGCCTGGCCTCTGCCCTGCTTGGGCAAGTGTTACAAAGCTCTTTTAGCTCTGCTGATAGGTACACCTAGGTGCACTGCACTCCATCAGCAAGACTCCTCCCCAAGGCACTCAGTTTTCTCTCTCTGTGGGCTAGGGAAGCCTGCTGCTCTGCCTTGTGCCTCTTGGTTCCACTGCAACAATCTTTCTGCTGGGTGTCTCTTTCTGCCAGGGCATCTCTCTCTGCTGGGGAATGTCTCTCTGCCATGCATCTCTCTCAGGCACATGACTCTGCCAAGGAGTCCAGTGCAAGGATCTTGGGTCCAAGGGTGTACTCTACTTCATCTCAAAAAGGACATGGAAGTGATATCTTCTGAGCTCCTGATTATGGGGTTTATTGGGGAAGTAACAGACTACATTTCAGCTTCAGGAATGTGCTCAGGATACAATTCTTTCATCAGGAAAGTCTCCCCTCTGCTGTGCCCTGAGATATGCCTCTTTGGTCCTTGGTCTCTTGGCCTGGCCCCTGTCCTGCTTGGGCAAGTTTTCCAAGGGTCTTTTAGCTCTGCCAATAGGTACACCTAGGTACACCTCACTCTGCCAGCAAGCCTCCTGCCAAGAGCACTCAGCTTTCTTGTTCTGTGACCTATGTAAGCCCACCACTCTGTCTTGTGTCTCTCAATTCCACTGCAACTGTCTCCCTGCCAAGTGTCTCTCTCTGCCGGGGCATCTCTCTCTACCACTATTCTCTGCAAAGGAGATCCAAAACAGTGATCTCAGGTCCAAGGATGCACTCCACTTCACCCTCAGCTCTTCTCTCTTGCTTGATGGCAGTGAGATCCCTCTCTGCCTCTAGGAAAGCTCCTTTTAAGCCTGATAGAGTGACAAAACTAATGAATCCTACCATCAGAGTTCTACACACCTTACTTGCATGGTCTCACTCAGTAATCTGGTGGGAGTTACAAAGACTATGGCTAGAAAAGCCATACCAAGGAATTCACAGCACTACAATGATAGATAGTTTTCTAAATGTTTTATAAGTATTACTTCATTTAATCCTTAGAAATACTTTATGTTACATACACTTATCATCACCATTTTACAGACTAGGAAATTAAGGCACAGAACCCAAGGTCATATATGTAAGTAGTTGTAGAATTTGAATCCAAGCAGTCTGCCTCCAGATTATATACTTTTGATCACTCTACTTTATTGCCAGTACCATAAAAATTGTTGTATAGTGCACAAGAGACAGGAAGCTTGGAGTGATGCACTGAGAACAGCATTAAAAACACAGCTTTTGGTATCCACACACTATGGAAATGGTAACAGGTAATTCTTAATAGAATGTATGGTAAAATGTTAGTTTTACTTCTAGACTATATGTATAATTAGGGAAAATACTTATTAATTACATAGTACATGAAGGGAATAATATGCTTGGAATTTATCAAGTTGAAAGAACTGAAGTAAAATTCAAGCCTTGAACTGCAGTATAGAAGGATTCTATGGTCAAAAGAAGATGGAAGGGATACATAGATGCACTGTACCAAAAAGCATTGGTCAATGTTCAACCATTTCATGAGGTGGCATATGGTCAAGAACCAATGGTACTGAAGGAAAAAGTTCAAGTTCCACTGAAGGAATTGGTGAAAATCAAGGCTATAGGAATCAAGAGACTACCCATTCAGATGTTGTAACAAACAGATGAAGCACTAGAGGCGCTTACTGGTTTATACCAAGAAATTTGGAAGACAGCTACCTGGCCAATCGACTGGAAATGATCTATATTGTATCCATTCCAAAGAAAGGTGATCCAACAGAACATGGAAATTATTAGACAATATTTTTAATATCACATGCAAGTAAAAAATTACTGAAGATAACTCGAAAATGGTTGCAACAGTATTTCACAGGGAACTGTCAGAAATTCAAGCTGGATTTAGAAGAGGGCATGGAACAAGAGAAATCATTGCTGATGTCAGATGGATTCTGGGTGAATGCAAAGAATACCAGAAAGATGTTTATCTGTGTTTTATTGACTATGGGAAGACATTTGACTGTGTGGATAATAACAATTTATGGATAATATTGTGATGAATAAGGATTCCAGAATACTTAATTTTGCTCATGAGGAACCTGTACATAGACCAAGAGGCTGTCATTCAAATAGAATAAGGTGATACTGTATGGTTAAAATCAGGAAGGGTATGCATCAGCGTTGTATCCTTTCACCATATTTATTCAATCTGTATGCTGCACAAATAATCCAAGAAGCTGGACTATATGAAGAAGAACACAAAGAACACAGCTGTGAGACTGGAGGAAGATTCATTAACAACCTGCAATATGCAGGTGACTAACTTTGCTTTCTGAAAGTAAAGATGACTTGAAACACTTAGTGATAAAGATCAACGACTACAGCCTTCAATATGGATTATTTCTCAACATAAAGAAAACAAAAATCCTCACAACTAGACCAATAAGCAGCATCACAATAAATGGAGAAAAGATTGAAATTGTCAGGGATATCATTTTACTTAGACCCACAATCAACACCAATGGAGGAAAAGAAATCAGACCTCATATTGCACTGGGGAAATGTGCTGCAAAAGACCTCTTTAAAGTGTGAAGGAGAAAGATGTCACTTTGAAGACTAAGATGCACCTGACCACAAGCCATGGATGGTATTTTCGATTATCTCATGTACATGTAAAAGCTGAACAATGGATAAGGAAGATCAAAGAAGAGTTGAAGAAGAGTTGATGCCTTTGAATTGTGGTGTTGGAGAATACTGAAAATACCATGGCCTTCCAGAAGAATGAACAAATCTGTCCTGGAAGAAATGTAGCCAGAATGTTCCTTAGAAGCAAGAATGGCAAGACTTCACCTCATCTACTTTGGTCATGTTGTCAGAAGGGACCAGTCCCTAGAGAAGGATATCATGCTTGGTAAAGTAGAGGGTCAGCAAAATGGAGAAGACCCTCAATGAGAAGGATTGACATACTGGCTGCAATGGGGGTCACAGCATGGATTTTGAGAATGTTGCAGGACCAGGCAGTGTTCCGTCCTGTTGTACCTAGGTTTGTTATGAGTTGGAGTTGGCTCAATGGCACCTAACAACAACAACATAGTATAGACATATGTTACCATCTCTTCACCAGAAAAAGTGGGGTTGGAGTTGAGAGTCCTTGAAGTATTAGATAAGAATGTGATCACTTTCCTTAAAGAGTTCACATTTACATAGGAAGGCAAATGTAATGTATGTCTGGACCAACCTTAAGATCATGACAAGTAGCAAGCATGTCATTTAAAAAAATCTTGATGGACCACACATTGTTAACTGGAGAAACATCAATTACCATGTAATTATGCTACAGAAGATTATGAATATTAGAATTTAGTAACAGCACAAGAAGCTCTGATGGTATAGTAGTTAGAATATTTGGCTGCTAACCAAAAAATAAGTGGTTTGAACCCACCAGCCACTCTTGCCAGAGAAAGATGAGGCAGTCTGTTTCTGTACAGATTTATAGCCTTGGAAACCCTATGGGCAGTTCTACTATGCTCTATAAGCCTTCTATGAGTCAGAATCAACTTGAGGACTGTGGGTTAAAATAGCCAAGATTTCAGGAACTTAAAAGTTTGCTAAGATTTAGATAAGAAGAAGAGAGAAAGTGAAGTATTTCAAGTGAGAAAACAAAATAAGTGAAATTGTAGAGATGGAATGAGTAATACAATCTTATTACAATGATATAGGAGCCACTGTTGTGCCCTGTTGTTAGCCATTGATTTACTGGAAGGCTAGATGGGCAGCTAGAAGACAACTTATAAGGTTATTATAGTGACTACATTGTTTTTCAAATGTTCTTTGGAAAAAAAACAAGCCAATTCAAAGCTGGTAACTGTTAAGCCTCATTAACTTTTTTTAAAATGTAATTATTTTATTTTTGATGTTAGGAATATACATAGCAAAACAAACCAATTCAACAACTTCTACATGTACAACTCAGTGATAGTGATTACATTCTTCAAGTAGTACAGCCATTCTCACTAACTTTTAGTGGTCAATTTTAGACAACTATTATCTGTGGAAGAATGAGAGTTTGAAGAATTATAGTTGACACTGGCAAGAACAGCATTATTTCTCTACTGTTTTTATATTATGGTAAGAAAATATCTGGAATATTCTAATTAAAAAAAAAAAAAACATAATTGCTGGCAGTTATTTTCCCCCAAAAGCTATGATGTTGCCAGGAAGATAAATGACTTCAGGAATCTTTATGATTAAACAGCAAGAGAAAATGACTGTGGAAGCAGGCTGATTTTGATGCTCAACTAAGCAAATACGGATCAGTTCCATCAGGCACATTTAAAACCGTGGTTAATTTCAGGAAAAAAAAATATATGTATATATACATATACATATATATACATATACATATACATATATATATATATATTATCCTTTGAAAGGTTTTCTCTCCAAAAAATCTTGTTAATTGGCCATACTATTTCATTGCAATGCCAGTTTAATCCACTAACAAATATTTGTGATTTCTTTGCAGGACTGAAAATCTACTTTTTTTTTTTTAATATTACATTTTTGTAGTGATTGGGGATGAGTTTGTGACAGAGATTAGAGGATGCTGTAAACCTCACCCCTAGCCTTCTGGGATGCTGCCACTTGTCCTGTAGAAATGCACTCTTTACTTTTCCTAGGAGCTACTTACACTCTGTTGGCATAGTGCCTAAGGCATTTGACTGCTAACCAGAAGGCTGATGGTTCAAACCCACCAGCCACTCCTCAGAGGGACAATTGGGCAGTTTACTTCTGTAGAGATACCGCCTCAGAAACCCAAGGATGGGTAGCTATGAGTCAGATTTGACTTGATGGCAGTGAGTTTGGGTTT
>NW_006921598.1:12635575-12667500 GCF_000298275.1 Orycteropus afer afer
ATTGTGAGGCTGGCGCGGGATCGGGCAGTGTTTCGTTCTGCTGTGCATGGGGTCGCTATGAGTCAGAAACGACTCGACAGCACTTAACAACAACAACACACTGGTGCCTCTGCAATATTGCCGTATATGGTATCCCTACTTCTCCTTTCTTTCTCCTTCCCTTTTTGTCTTATATGGTGAAGTGTTGGCTGAGGTCATATAAAGCTTCTATGATCTTGAGGGAGGGCATGAAGAAAAAGAATTCTGAGTCTTTGTGAGGTGTTACAGGTTTTATCCCCCTTTCTCCAACACCTTTAAGAGTACTTCCTGCATTACACTATTCCAATTTTTCTAAATTTTAACACTGTTGAGCCATGCCCTTAGAGTCCCCATCTGCAATCCACCAGAAACAGGGACATTCAAAATTTTGACCAGTTCCCTTGATGTTGAACAAAGGCATATATTTTCAAGATAAACGGCCAAGGTGGGGAAATTGTCTGCAACCATATATAGAGTTCTGCCTAAATTAGAAACAATAAGCCTTATTAGTAATATTTGGTCTTTTCAGAATATGTGACTTATTACAAAGGAATGAAATTAATAATCCATAAATTAGAAAATCATTACATAAAGCTTGAGATGGAGAAAGATGATCATATGTTCATATCTCTACTGATCGTTAGCAAGGAAGAGTTATGTTAAGTTATAGCAAATTGTCCTTATATTATATATCAAATAATTTTTCAACAGCTTGGGTTGTTATCCTTGATGTGAGCTATGAAATATCTCCAAGAGATTAACATGTATTTGTATAGTTTAATAAAGATAATTGATTGATATTCTATCTTATTACATACACACAATTTAAGATACTTGTTAGGAAAATACACACAAACAGACAGGATATGAAGAGAAAAACACAAAATCATGGAAAGGAAATTAGATTATTGCCCCTACACACACAAAGAATATTTTTACTTAATTACAATTTGGTATAAAGCAACCTGTTTATACTGAGGGTCTCTAAAAAAAAAAGAAAGAAAGAAAGAAAAAAACTTTATAAGAGCTCCTAAGATTCATTGTAGGATAACCAAAACCAAACCAAACCCATTGCTGTTGAGTCAGATCCAACTCATAGTGACCCCTGCATGGGTTTCCGAGGTGGTATCACTACGGAAGTAGATCGCCCAACCTTCCTTCTGAGGAGTGGCTGGTGGATTTGAACTTCCAACCTCTGGTTAGCAGTCAAATGCCTCAGGCACTACACCACCAGAGCTCCCTCAATGTAGGATAAAATTTAAGAATTCTGTCAAGATCATTCTTTCCTGTCAATCATGTGGTTTCTGGGGAGATCTAGTAAAGATGGGAGATGAGATTGTATATGTCTGACATGCAGGGATCAGTAAAATATTCAATGTTCTCCAAACACAGCATATTTTAAGTTAAAAATAACACATCCTATTTTAGGTCAGAGGAACACCAGCTAGCTTCTGTTAGTTGGGTTGTTTTCAGCAGCAGGACTCCAATTGTCCCAAGAACACCTGCTGACTATAAACTGATGCCTCACAGTGTGCTCACCCTTTGTAGCAGTCAGGTTGCAACTGCAGCTGAACCTCACTTGAGGGAATTGACTGGAAAGTGACTAAAACTACTACTGAGGGCTGAAAATATTGATGAGAAGCTACTGAGGCCTGTTCAGGGAGTTTTTGACACAGCATTAGTTCTTCCTCATCCCTTTTATCTACTGTCAATTTAGTTCTACCTATGCTGGACCTTCTTCCCATTTTCTTTATTCTTCCAGTTTTTATTCATTAAATCCCCTTTCTCAGACATTTATACCCTCATATTCTCTTTTGTCTCCCTCCTTGTTTCTCTTGCTCATTCCTCAATAAAATCTCTTTTCCTCTCTTCATGATGTTTATGAGTGAACCAAAAACTTTAATCATGACTGAAGAGTGTACTACTGGTGTGACATGAAAATCAAGAAAAAGGAAAGTCACCAGTTTTGTGGTGAAATTAGACACAATAATGAACTCAGGCTAATCTTCCTGTAGTAATAGTGCTGCTGTAACAAAAATACCATAAGTAGGTTGTTTTGGAGGCTATGAGTACAAATTATGAACACTGACAAGACTATGGTCTGTTCACTCTAGGAAAAGATCATTCTTTGGGAGCCTTAGTCATTTTTTGGTGTTCCTTGGCATTCATTGGCTTGTAGATAGATCTTTATAAGGCATCTTCATCCTGTGTATGTGTCTCTCCACATCTGTTTTCCTTCGTTATAAGACATTATTCAAAAGAGATTAGGTTTAGAACACACTCTACTGTGGGGTGACCTCATTAGTAAGTTGCTGTTGTTGTTAGGTGCTGCTGAGTCAGTTATGACTAATAGCGACCTTAAGTACAACAAAAGGAAACACTGCCTGGTCCTGCACCAGCCTCACAATCCTTGCTATACTTGAGGCCATTGTTGCAGCCACTGTGTTAATCCATATTGTCATGGGCCTTCCCCTTTTTCACTGATCCTCTACTTTACCAAGCATGATATCCTTGTCAAGGAACTGGTCCCTTCTGACAACATATCTAAAATAGGTGAGATGAAGTCTGGTCATTCTCTTTCCAAGGAGCATTCTGGCCGCACTTCTTCCAGGACAGATTTGTTAATTCTTTTGGCAGAGCATGGTATGCTCAGTATTCTTTGCTAACACTACAACTCAAAAGCATCAACTCTTCTTCAGTCTTCATTGTTCATTGTCCAGCTTTCACATGCATAATGAGGCTGTTGAAAATACAATGGCTTGGGTTAGGTGCACCTTAATCTTCAAAGAGACATCTTTGCTCTTCAGCATTTTAAAGAGGTCTTTTACAATAGAATTGTGCAGTACAATATATCATCTGATGTTTTGACTGCTGCTTCCATTGGTGTTGATGGTGGAACCAAGTAATATGAAATCTTTGACAACTTCTATCTTTTCTCCATTTATTGTGATGCTGTTTATTGATCCATTTCTGAGGATTTTTGTTTTATGTTGAGATGTAATCCATACTGTAGACCGTAGTCTTTCATCTTCATCAATAACTGCTTCACGTCATCTTCAGTTTCAGCAAGCAAGGCTGTGTCGTCTGCATATATCAGGTTGTTAATGAGTCTGCCTCCAATTCTGATGTCTCATTCTTCTTCATATAGTCCAGCTTCTTGGATTATTCGTCCAGCATACAAATTGAATAAGTACGGTGAAAGGATATAACACTGATGCAAACCCTTTCTGATTTTAACCATGCAGTGTCCCCTTGTTCTGTTCAAATGACAGTCTCCTGGTCTATGTACAGGTTCTTCATGAGTACAATTAAGTGTTCTGGAATTCCCATTCTTCTCAATGTTATCCATCATTTGTTATGATCCACACAACTAAATGTTTTTGCATAGTCAGTAAAACACAAATAAACATCTTTCTGGTAACCCTTGCTCTCAGCCAAGATGCATCTGACATCAGCAATGATAGCACTCATTTCTCGTCCTCTTCTGAATCCAGCTTGCATTTCTGGAAGTTCCCTGTAAATATACGCTACAATCATTTTTGAATTTTCTTCAGTAAAATTTTACTTGCATGTGAAATTAAAGATATTGTTCAATAATTTCCACATTCTATGAAATCACCTTTCTTTGGAATGGGTACAAATATGGATCTTTTCCAGTCAGTTGGCCAGGTAGCTGCCTTTGAATTTCTTGATATAGAAGAGTAAGTGCCTCCAGCGTGGCATCTATTTGTTGAAACATCTCAGCAAGTATTCTGTTGATTCCTGGAGTCTTGTTTTTTGCCAATTCCTTCAGTGTAGCTTCAACTTTTTCCTTCAATACCATTGGTTCTTGATCATATGCCACCTCCTGAAATGGGTGAAAATTGACCAATTATTTTTGATACAGTGACTCTGTGTATTCTTTTCATCTTCTTTTGATGTTTCCTGCATCACTCAATATTTTACCCATAGAATCTTTCAATAATGCAATTTGATGCTTGAATTTTTCTTCAGTTCTTTCAACTTAAGAAATGCCAAAAGTATCCTTCCCTTTTGGTTTTGTAACTTCAGCTCTTTGTGCTTTTCATTATAATTGTCTTTGTCTTTTCAAGATGATCTTTGAAATCTTCTGTTTAGCTCTTTTATCCTGCCATTTCATCTATTTGCTTTAGCTACTCTCCATCCAACAACAGGTTTCAGAGTCTCTTCTGACATCCATTTTGTTTTTCTTTCTTTCCTGCCTTTTTTTAACAGCTCTTTTGCTTTCTTCAAGTATGATGTTCTTGATGTCACCCCCAGTTCTGGTTTTCGGTCATTGGTGTTCAATGTGTCAAATCTATTCTTTGAAGCTTTACATGCATTGATTCAGAATTTTATTTATGTCTCTAAAGAACAACAAAAAATCTCTCTGATATCCCATCCACAGAAAAATTCATTGCACCTTTGGATAGAGTTAATTCCATTTCAGATAGTAATTTTCCCCAGGAAAAGCAACATGTAGAAAAGAAATAGAGAATTATCTGTTACCTGAGAAAAAAAGAGTCATTCATAACTTAGTGAAAAGTTGTTTTGTTTTGTTTTCTGTTGAAGGGCCAAGTCTATGGGTGACAATCTCTGTTCATGGTAGACTACCGACTCAGAGATCACCCAGTCATGGTAAGAGATTACCAAGAGCATGTGGAATGGAAAGTTCTCCTTCACAGCTTGATTATAAATTAATCCAGTTCAAAACAGAATTAAGGATTATTTAGTAAGAATTAAGATATTGAGGAAATTATTTTCAACAAACAAATATGTGTTGTTTTCATAGCTCCTTCAATCAATGTGTAGTGAAAAATATTTATAAATGACTTTAATGCGTTTTCAAGAGCTTCGTAGAAAGGGTTAAACCCAATATGCATACATCTCTTAGAACATAAATTGAAGCAGCTGCATGAGAACTTAATATCACTCATTTTCCTAAAGTATATAATTGCTACTAATTGTTAAATTACCATGTTTGTAGAATACAGTATTATGATGCCAGTGGACTTTAGGCCATTTGTAATGCAAATTGATATACAAAGCTATGATTATTACATTTAAAATGACAAACACTAAGGAGAAAATTAAAACAAATAGATTTTATTTGGCCAAAAAGAAAGTTTAGCTTGGTCAATAGTTTAAAATGACTTTTATTGTTTTGTCTAATTACAAAGTTACAAAGTTTTATTTGTAAAGTGAAAAAAGCAGGGACCAGGTTTGCTGACCTGATAGAGCCTGGTGGAACCACTGAGACTATGGCCCCTTCAGGTCTGGAATTGAACCCATGCCTGTGGCTGCCAGCCAAACAATAGACAGGCATATGAGTTGAACATTTACCTGAGGTAGATACACTCCTTGGAGAGAACAAGCATGAGAGAAAGAAGGGCTGCTTATGCACTGGGACACAGCTCAGGGGGTAGGAGTGCATGGAGGGATGGACACAGGGAAGAGGTAACTATCGGGAGGAAGTGAGAGGGGAGATGTTGCACTGTGGTAAAATGTGATCAATGTCATAAGACAAAGTGAGCTGCTGTATGGAAAGTGTATTTGCTCTGTAAATTTTCACCCAAATCACAATAAAAGGGAAAAAAAAAGTTACAAAGTTTTATTGTAGAAAATTTAGAAAATATAGTTTTACAACAAGAAGAAAATAAAAATCATCTGGTATCTCACCCTAATGATAACCATTGCCACAGGTTTTTAAACTTCCTTTCAGACTTTTGTAAATGAACATACATATACCCATACAAAATTTACACAGAGGCAATCTTATCATACATTCTATTTTTAATCACATCTACAGATTATGACTATCATTTGATATCACATCATTATATTACATGATGCATAATTATATAGGCTTATTATAAATTATTCAACCAATCCCTTAGTGTTGGACATTTATTGGGTTTATTTTTTCCTCTTTATAATTATAAGCAGTGTTATGATGCAGGATTGTGATATAATATATAATAATATAGTCTCTTATAATAAATTTTCATACATGTAATTTTTACCTCATAATGCATGTAAGAACTCAAAGTCAAATTTCCTTCCATAAAAACTGTATCAATTTACGCTCACAACCACAATTAAAATGGTCAAGATTTAGTAGATATCTTACAGAAGGTTTATAAAAATGTTCAATAAACATTGAAAATATGCTTAAAACTCATTAATAATCCAAAATAGACTAAAAAAAAAAAAAGCAACCAGATACCACATCACACACTTTAGAGTCACAAAATGTTTTTCAGTTTGATGATATTAAATATTGCTAAAGACATGAATAGATAGTTTCATCTACTTCTCTTGAATTATAAGTAATATACCCACTATGGAGGGAATTTAGGCATATCTCAAATGGAAAACATGAATATCCTATACCCCAGTAATTCTACTTCTGAGACTTTAGCCTAGAAGAAAAGGAAAGAATCAGAATGCTCATCAACAGAGAATGGTCATATACACTATTATCTATCCATAGTGTGGGACTCTATATACAGCCACACACAAAGAATGGAGTGGACCTGTATGTATTGGTGGGAAAGATCTATAAGGCATATTAAAACCCTTGTGTGGGGAAAAAAAAGAGTTACATAAAAATGTTTATGAGTATAATATTTAAGTGATGAAAACCAAACCCAATACTTACCTGTTTGTTGTTTGTGGTGGCTTGTTTTTGTATCATCACTGACACTGTGTATTAATATTTTTAAAATTTTGTCAATTTGATAGATGAAAAAAATGGTATCTCATCATTATTGAATTTGTCACAGTCCAGTAGTGATCACTGACCATGCCCAGACCATGAGAGCAGCAGTACTGGAGTCAGGAGTTGAAAACCATGGAAGGTCTGCCTTGTTAACTGCATTCAGTAGATATGCTTCTTCATTTTAAAGTCTATTTCTGAGGGCTTTGCTTACTCAGAGCATGCGATGATTTATGACAAATAGTGATAAATAACAGTGTTATACTTTCCATTAATTATTTAGGATGGATTTGAAGCAAGCACAGTTTTGGTAATCATGACTCAAAACCATAAGTACAAACTCAAACTACCATAAGCCAAAAAGAGAGTTGTTTGGCTCACACACTGAGGTGGATTCTGGCTTCTGGGATGGCAATACAGCTGTTCACACATATTTGTCTGGGCTGTGCTACTCTCTTCTTCCCTTGCCTCTGCTTTCTTCTGGGTCTTGGTTTATTATTATTATTTTTATGGATCTTCTCTAGGTAGGGGGAAAATGGCTGGCAAGAACATCAGATTTATTAGTAACTCCAGGTCCCTGGGTGGTGCAAATTGTTTGCACTTGACTACGGACATAAAAAAGTTGGCCATTTCAACCTACTCAGAAGAGCCATGGAAGAATGGGCTGGCAATCTGCTTCTAAAAATATTAGAAACCCTAGCCAAGAAACCCTACAAAGCAGTTCTACTCTGTAACACATGAGGTCACCATAATTTGGAATTCACATGATAACAACGGGTTTATTTTTTGGTTTATTTAGTGACCCCAGGAGAAATGTTCAGGCTTTCACAGAAACTCTAACAGAAAATTCAGGGTAAAAGGTCCCCTCCTTAAAACTAAAGCCTGTTACCCTGGAATGAATTGCTCAGAGGGTCTAGCTTGGATCACATGCCCACCCTTATTACAGAAAGACAGGATATGGGAACTAAGAACCTTATTAGGACCACATTGAGTGGTCTTTCTCCATTGCACTTGTCCAGTGGGAGGGAAATTGGGCAGACCATCCACACATATGCACTCTAAGAGCCAAATAAATTAGTAAGCTCTCTTGAATTCTAAATCAGTTATAAATGACCCAGTTTTGCAATTAATATAAAATCTCAAGTTCCAAAGCTATAATTTGTAAATGTTGAGTTGACATGTCTAGCTTTCATAGAGCCAAGAAATAAAGTCAACAAAATATTGTACAATTTTGGAGTAAGAACATATTGTATCTTTAGTATTCTCTAACTTTGCGTTTCTCTCACTTTCCTCCTCTCAGCAAACTTCTCATCCAGTGAGTTCCATCAGATACAATCCTGAGTCCCATTCTTCCTGAGTCGATAAATACCTGCTAAATAAGAAATTAGTTGTAAACTAAGATAATAGCATAATGGTTGTCAACCTGGCTGCCTATTAGAATCATCTGAGGAACTTTAAAAACTACCAATACTTGTTCTCCACCCAGACCAATTCATACCAAATCTCTGAGGATGATGTGTAAGGATTTGTACTTTTAAACAACCTGCAAGATTTGCCATAAGTGGTTAAGTGCTCAAATGCTAACTGAAAGGTTAGTGGTTCAAACCCACCCAAAGGTGTCTTGGAAAAAATGCCTGGCAATCTGTTTCCCACCAGCCACTCCTTGGAAGGAAGGTTGGGCAATCTACTTCTGTAGTGATACTGCCTCGAAAACCCAAAGAGGGGTCGCTATGAGTTGGGTCTGACTGAACAGCACATAACAACAACAACAACAATCTCTGTATGCGTGGGGTTGGCAGGAGTCAGAATCGACTCAAGGGCTTTGTTTGTTTTGGTAAAGGTATTTTCACACACAATGATGTGAATGAATTGTTGTCCTAATGTCTACCTGAAGAACATTTTCAATTTAAAAGGAAAACATCACAACCCAAAGCAATGATGTTATAGGTACTGTTTTCAGTCAAACAGCCTCTCTGGTGTTTCTACTCAGAGCCATACCTTTGAGGGATGTTCATGTACTGGATGGCTTCTCCGTTTATGTTACATCCCTAATCTGGTAAGCTTATTATTGCGTGGAGAACACAGAAAACTAAGCAGCAATATTGCACTTCCTTGGTCCCCAATGCTGTAAGGTATATCACAGACTGGGGAAAAAACTAACATTATCACATCAAATATATACCTCTATTGTAAGATACTTCAGAACACTTGAAATGTTATAAAATTTTATCTTAGAATTAAGGATATGATAACTTTTTGTTTACTAGAGCTGAGGAATTAGTACAGCTCAGATTGTTGACAGAAAATAGCAACTTGCGCTTGGGAAAAAAGTAAAATTATGAATGCTTTGAGGGTACATTCTTGGAGTATGGCTGAATGCACAATATAGAAACTATCTATATTATTAGACACTCTGTCAAGATCCTTTATTGAGCACTGCTTATAATTATAAAAATAAAAGACCAAGTATTTGTCAACCAAGAAAGGATTGGTTAAATAATGTATGATTAACCAATATAGTTATACATCATATAATATGATAATATAACAGGAAATGGTAGTCACAATGTATAGATATGTGTGTGATTAAAAATAGAATGTATAATATGACTCCCTCTTGATAAAAGTAAATTATGTGTGTGTCTTAGGCTGGGTTCTCCAAAGGAGCAAGACCAGTGGAGAATATATATAAATGTATATGTTGTTGCTGTTAGGGACCATCAAGTTGATTCTGACTCATAGCAACCCTATGAACAACAGAATGAAACACTGCCCAGTCATTCACCATACTCACAAGCCCTGCTTATGCTTGAGCCCATCATTGCAGCCACTGTGTCAATCTGTCTTGTTGAGGGTCTTCCCCTTTTTTGTTGACCCTTCACTTTATCAAGCATGATATCCTTCTCCAGGGAATGGTCTCTTCTGGCAACATGACCAAAATAGGTTAAAGTCTTCCCATTCTTGCTTCTAAGGAGTATTCTGGCTAAAATTCTTCCAGGGTAGATTTGATCATTCATCTGGCAGTCCATAGTACTTTCTGTATTCTTCCCCAACACCACAGTTCAAAGGCATCAATTCTGCTTTAGTATTTCTTATTCATTGTCCATATTTCACATGCATATGAGGCGATAGAAAATACCATCTATTTGGTTTAGGCACATCTTAGTCTTCAAAGTGACTTCCTTGCTTCTTAACACTTTAAAGAGGTCTTTTGCAGCAGATTGTCCCACTGCAATATGATGTCTGACTTCTTGACTACTGCTTCCATGGGTGTGGATTGTGGAAGCAAGTGAAGTGAAATCTTTGACAACTTCAGCCTTTTCTGCATTTATTGTGATGTTGTTTATTGGTGAAGTTGTGAGGATTTTTCTTTTTTTATGTTGAGGTGTAATCCATATTGCAGACTGTAGTCTTTGATCTTCATCAGTAAGTGCTTCAAGTCATCTTCACCTTCAGCAAGTTTGGGTCATCTGCATATCATAGGTTTTTAATGAGTCTTCCTCTAACCTATAGACCACACAGTACTTTAGGGGCTGTGGTAGTTAAAGTTGTGTATCAACTTGGCTGAGCCATGGTTCTGAGTGGCTGGGCATTTGGATGGCATTCTGGTGGTGTAGTGGATAAGGGACTTGACTGGTTGGTAACTGGAAGGTCAGTGGTTCAAACCCACCAGCTACACTGCAGAAGGAGGACTGGGCAATCAACTCCAGTAAAGATTTATAGCCTTGGAAACCCAATGGGTGTTGCTATGAGTCAGAAATTACTCGATGGTAGTGAGGGTTTTTTTGGGGGGAGGGGGCGGGGGGCTGCAGTTGGATGTACTTATTCCCCATAATGAGATTGTAATCCTCTTTATGGTGGAATCTGCTGTGAGGAGCTAGGGACCTGCCTTTGGGGTGTGGTCTGCCTTGAGTATATCAGGAGAAGCTTTGAGAAAGGTCCCAAGCTTTTGGCACATGTGGATCCTTCATTTGGTCAAGTCTTCATCTTAGTGGCCTGCTATGTTGCCTGCTGATCTTGAGATTGTTCCTGGACTTGATCTAGTGTCCTGCCATGTTTGGTAATCTTGGGATTGTGCCATTTTACTTGTCAATTTTGGGTTTGTCAGCCTCAGCAGCCACCAGCTGCATGAGTCAGCAAAAGGCTCCAGCTCTAATAGGCCTGGAACAAGAGGAAGAGCTAAAGCCAAAGTTCTAAGGGCTTTCATCCAGGCCCTAGAGCCAGCACTTAAACTCAAACTTCTAACCTCCTAAACCATAGGAGAATAAATCTTGTTTGTTAAAGCCAGCCACTTGTGATATTTTTGATAGGGCAGCACTAGAGAACTAAAACAGGTGTCTTCTGCTGAGAACCAGAGGACTAGCTGATTTTGCCAAGGACAACTGCCTATTGAGGGCACTCTCCTCTGTTCACTTCCCTCACACCTTCACAATTGTTGGTCTCTGTCCCCTATGCCCAAGAACACATACTTATGCACTGAGTTAGATCACTGTGAGATAAACCAGCCCTTGGACCCAACTGCGAGGCCCTAAGGCAAAGTTCATTACTAGTTGTGCTCCCACTCGAAGTCCTGTGACCAGCTCAAATGCAGCTTCTACTTCAGCAGCAAAAACAAAGCCAAAGCACTCAGTGTGCATTTTGTCAGCAATTTCAACTCCATGTTGGAGGTGACCAAATGAACTTTGTTCTAGAGTTCCCTGAAGGCTAGAAAAAGAAGGTGACTGCCCTCTACTTCTCCCTGACAGCCCCTCCCCAGCTCCTCCATTCCTGGTACCAGTGTTCCCCACCCCACACCTACATAAGGTGCTGAGAAGCCCCAGCTCCAAATAAGAGTTGGACACAGGCCTAGGTGCCCTGCAGAGTCCAGGATTTCTGATCTCACCATCCTCAAAGTTCAAGGAGTCAACCTCCTGATCATGCCTAAAGACTGCTGGCACCAGCTGGTCCTCCAGAAGCACCTCCTACTTCTCTGCTTTCATTATACCTGGGATTACCATGTGCACACACAACACCTCTGTCTCAGGAGTCTCCAACTACAATGACTCATTTCTACTCAACTACCAGCAGGTGGGTGATTGTTGCATCATTTCCATCAGCCTGAACCTGGACAACAGCAACATGTAAAAGACCAACCTGGTGAATCAGGCATGTAGGGTGTTCCCTTGATCTTCTCAATCAGATCTCTCTGGGTACCAAGCTCTCTCTAATAATTACTTTGACAATTAGCCATCTCTGAATATTCTAGCCAACGTACTCAACTGGGAGGAGACAGATTGTTGCCATAACACCCCCTATACACAAGAGGGCACTGAAGAAGGCCTCCTCATCTCTGGCTGTGAAGGATGGACAATGTCCTCAGGAAGCTCCCTCGAGCTCTGGAATGCTGTGGTTCTAACATGATGGCCTGGACATTTTCCCCTTCTCATCTTCCAACCTGCAGTGGCCCCAACTCCTATGTCCAGCATTCAGAGCCTTCCCATACTCCCACACCCCTTGTTCCACCCTCACTAGAACCTTATTCACCCTGGGACCATGTAAAGCCCTTGCCCACCTCAGAGCCCTCTCTGCTTGCAGTACTCTTCCCTATAACCCACTCATATACATTCAACTCTCCTTAAAGGCTGAGTTCAGAGGCCATCTCCTTGGGGCTCTTATGTAAAGCACAGGCGTTCAGGTCAGACTGACAAGCGTTCAAACCCACAACTAGACCATACCATAGCTCTGGGACAGGCAAATTAATGTCATGACTTCTGGGCATCTCAGTTTCCTCTATTGCAAAATTAGGTAAGTGAATCCTACTCATGGGAGGATGCTGGGGATTAAAGCAGGAGAGATCAAGGTGCCTAAAGTACTTGGACCTCAGGAGGTCTGCCTGATCTGATAAGCACTCCACACAGGACAAAGTCTCTGATTATCAGCACCAGTAACCAGTCACTCATTGATTTGACTCCAAATCATGGCAACTTCATGTGTGTCGGACAAGCCCATGTACACACCTGGCCATGGACACTTGGCGTGGCTGACCCACACGGTGTTGACCCTCATCCACCTGTATTAGGGAGACCTACAATTCCATGTCTAACCTCTTATTGCACAGTTGGGAAATAGACCCAGAGATAGGCACGGATTGGCCCATGGTACATAAGGTAGGCAGAATCTAGAGGACAAGGAAGAGTTCTGACTAGTGCTGGTCACCTGGAGATGGGCAGCCTTTTCTGCCAGTGGTACTCACTGTACTTTGCTGGAGTAACTGGATCCAGGGGCAGGTCATCCAGAGTGTAGGAGCTAGAGCAATATCTCAGGGGCTTCTGCATTGGTAAGAAGTCTAGAGTGGGAAGGAGAGTGGAAAGGTGATCTTTTACCACAGGAAATGGATTTTCAGAAGAAGCCTTCTCAGTATTCAAGAGGTGGACAGGAGACAAGAGGCCCAGGTCCCCTGAATCCCTTGAATCCAGCAGTTTCGGAGATACAACCCACAGGATGATAGGAACTTGAGTCCCTATAGGGGGCCCAGCTTAAGCTGAGGGCTTTAGGGAAGAGATTTTCAATAGGTCACAAGCTGAGTCAGCTCTTTCACCTGAGCTTTCTCTGAGCTCCTCGATCCACCTGTGTTGGGGCAATAACCCTTCAACCCTAGCAGCTGGCATTGACTGCATAATTGATTACCTTGTGCCAGCCTAGTGCCTCACAGGTCCTCCTTGCAGTTCTCAGAGGTCTACAACTTTACTCCTCTCTTCTGCAAGCTCTCCTTTCCCTAGGAGAGTGAGAGGTGAGAGACAGGACTGTAAAATCCAGGTGGCCTCAACTAAGTAGAATTGCGGGGCTTCATGATGCAGGGCTAAAGCCAGCCTGCTCAGGAGGAGGCATCTTTTCTTCCTAAAACAATGACCTTTCTTTTCTACCCAGGGTTATGGGGAGTAACCGGAGAACCCCACTCTTCCTGTCTCAGCCAAAGCCCCTTGATTTGGGGGTTCTGTGGATTGTGTCCCAGCATTGTCATGTTTTACATTCCACACCCAATCAAGTGATGACAGGGTAGTGAACTGGGAACTCCTCTGTTGCCCAAATGGGCACAAAGACATGAACGAGAAGAAAGGGAAGGAAGGAGTCTCAAATATGGCCACTGGGGATGCCTTATACCTGTCCCAGATCTATGATGCTCAATCCAATGCTGGGCCCATAAGCTAATCGGGAGGAGCTGCCTATTCCTGCTGGGTCAGCCTGGGGACCTCCAGGATGGGGATGTGAGAATGAATGTGAGGATGGTCATGGAACCATGGGGCCTCTGGTTCTGGGGGAAGAACCATCTTTGTTGAGTCAGAGCCCCACTGGATATAGTTGACTATGTCAGGGCCTTGGAATCCCAGTGCCACCATTTACCTGTGATGGAATAGCCTCTCACCCCTGTTCATGGCTGGCAGATTAGAAAGGTAAGTAGTAGGGGTAGTGTACCCTCCCTGCTATTAGCTGAAGCCCTCAGCCATTAGCTTGTTTCCCTCCAGGTCTGCAGGGACACCTGTCTGAGCCTGATCTGGAGAGCAGAAGATGGCACAAGGGAGTCTCCCTGCAGCAAAGGATAGGCAGGACCCTGACACACCACTCTGCCCCCTACTCCCACTGCCAAGCACCATCTTTGCTGAGCTCCACATAGGATATAGAAGAAGAGCTTTTCAATTAGGTCATTTTCCCTGTGAAAGGGTTCAAAAAGGTCTTCTGTTGCTCAGAGTGCAAGTGTGATGGGGTGTCCATGCCCAGGGTTCCTAGATGGCTGACCTGAGAGGGCTCCTGGACCCAGATGCCAGCCTGATGATACCCCTGAGCTCCTTCTCAGGGTTTTCCTTCTTGACGGGCCCACAGTCCCACCCCAAAAGGTGCAAAGTCACTTTTCTCATATTTGTAGGAATATCAGAACAAGTCTTTTATACCTTTTTCATTTCATGTTATTCATTACTATTTTTGTGTTTTGCCACTGTTTTGATCGTTTCAACTACCCAATCTCAAGTATCCCATATAGCTGTCACCTTAACTGTCCTTCACACGTTCTCCAAATATTACAAAGCACAGAGGGAGCCCTGGTGGCGTAGTGACTAAGGCACTTGACTGCTAACCAGGAGGCTGGTGGTTCAAACCCACCAGCCACTCCTCAGATTGGGCAATCTACTTCTGTAGTGATACCACCTCAGAACCCAAAGAGGGGTCGCTATGAGTCACATCTGACTCAACAGCAGTGAGTTTGAGTGTGTATACACATACACATATGTGTATATACCAAAACCAAACTCACTGCCATCAAGTCAGATCAGACCCATAGTGACTCTTGGGTTCCGAGGCAATATCACTACGGAAGTAGATTGTCCAACATTCCTTCTGGGGAGTGGCTGGTGAGTTTGAACCTCCAGCCTTCTGGTTAGCAGTCAAATACCTTAGGCACTAGACCATATGTATTTATTTATTTTCCCCTGCAATTTGTTATCTCATGAAACATATCACTGTGACCCCCAGATCAGGAGCTATGACATGACTGCTGAGAATATTCTAGAAGGAAGGCTAGTTACCACAGCAACTCAGCTTTTCATGGTTGTTAGACCTTAATATGATTTTATTTTTTTTTCTGTTGCCATTTCAACAGTGCTACAGTGAATATCTTATGAGTGTCCTAATGTACTGATCTCCCATACCGATTCCCTTACCCCAGGAACGACTCTCAGAAGTGGAATTGCTAGGTCAAAGAATATGCACATTTAGATTTTTAATAGCTAGTGCCAGGTTACTTTACAAAATGGCTATAACAGGTATGTTGCCACCACCTGGCCTTAGGTGTTATCATTCTTTTTAATTTATGCCAATCTGGGGTTGGGGTGACAAAATAGAATCTCAGCATTGCTTTGATTTGCAAATGCCCCACTGAGAAGTGGAGCAAGAGCTTTCAGTTGTTTATTGAACATTTGGATTTGTTCCTCCAGAGTCTGTTGTTCAGATCCTTGATCATGTGATAGTTTTTCCCCCACCCTTGGAATCTCCAGGCATTTGTCCTTTTGTCAGATCTGTGATCACAGTAGCCTCAGGATCTCAGAACACCTTTTTTTTTTTTCAATCGTGCTTTGAAATCAAAACAGATCTCATGAAGTGTATCTTCTCTGTACAAAATGGGGAGGAAATGGGGTTTCACCAGGCCCTTTCCTTCCATGTTTGGAGCAGAACAAGCCTCATATAGCACAGAGGGAATAAATATCACATAACCCCGGTGTTGGACAGCTCTGGGTTGTGACAGCTGTGACTTTCAGTTGCTATTTGACATCACTAACCCTCTTTTTTTTAATATCTAAAATGGCGGTGTTTTGTAACTCACTGGGATAATGCTGTTAATATAGGCCTTTAATACTCTATGGCACACAACAAAAACAATACAAGAGGAAGGAGCCCTGGTTGCCTATAGTTAAGTGCTTGGCTGTGAACCAAAAGATTGGAGGTTCAAACTCACCCAATGGTTCTGCAGGAGAAAGGCCAGGCAATCTGCTTCCATAAAGATTATACCAATAAATAAATAACTCTATGGAAAGTTCTACCTATCATATAGGATTGCTATGAATCAGAATTTATTCGATGGGAACCCACAATACAAGAGGTATCAATTTACTCAGCTATCAAAATGGCTTGAAGGTATTGATATTTTTAATCATTCCCCCAAGTCAAATTCTACTGAGAGATTAAAGAGAGGCTAGGCATCACCCAGCCACCTCTATCCCACTGTCATCTGTGCTAAACTTACCCTAGGGCTACCGGAACTAGTCTACATGGTTCTCTGCTTCTTACAACCTAATTACAACCTACTTACCCAGCAGCATAAGCTCTGGCAAGCAGCAGGTGCTCAGGATCTGTTTGAATTCATATTGATAGGTGAGGGACTTTGGGTTTTTCTAAATGGCCTTACTCATTCATTTGCCAAAAGCCATGTTGATAATAAGACCTTAGTGGACTCTGATATTCAAGAATGGTGACCCAAGTGATGCCTGAGACCTAGTGGGCTACTTAGGGTTTTTTGTTTGGTTTTAGTGTGTTAATTTCCTAAAATATACCTCTCAGCATTACAAATAGTCCCTTTTTAAAACTCTCCTCAATTACCCTGTTTGTTCCATTCCTACTGGGATCCTGGTTGATACTCTACTAACTGTAAAATCAGCCAGCCCACAATTCTTATATTTTTTAATATTTTAATGAAAATATCACAAAATGCGTTTTTGTGGAGAATATCAAGATGCACAAAGTTTAAAGCATTTTCTTTATCACTAGTCTCATTGCCTTATCTATAAAACTAAATAAGATAAATTCCATGTCACTTGTTTTTAGTTATTCAATGTTAAAATGTTCAACATTAAAATGAAAATCTTCCATTTAGTGACCAACAAGTTACATTAGGAAAGTCAAACATTTCATAGGCTTTTTTCTTGCTTGAAATATTAGTGTTCTAATTATCATATATGTATGTCATTATCATATATGTACATCATTGGTGCTCCATTACTTCAGAGCATGATAGGTCAGTTTGCTTAAGAAAACTGATAAGATACAAAGAAATACAAAATGAAGAAATAAAAATCATCCACATCCTCATAACTCAAAAATAAGAATACACACTTATTTTAGTTGCATTTTGTATTAATTAGAATCATTTTATATATACAGTTAAATTCTACAACTTTGGGAATTCATAATATATGCTAATGTTGTTATGTGCCAGCGAGTTGGACCGACTCATAGCGACCCCTCCTTGGGTTTCCAAGGTGGTATCACTGTGGAAGTAGATTGCCCAATCTTCCTTCCGAGGAGTGGCTGGTGCACCCACCAGTCTTCTGGTTAGCAGTCAAGTGCTTTAGGCACTACGTTACCAGAGCTCGTATATATGCTAATAGTATAATGGAAAATCCAATGATGATCTTTGACTCTGGAAGCCTAGCTCCTGGAATCTCCATACTACACACCGTGGTGCTGTGTACCTGAATCATAGTCATTAGTGGGAAACAGGGGTGTCTAGAACAGACCTTCTGCAAATTTAATGTGTACTTGACTTGTCTGGAGAATCCTGTTAAAACACAATTTCTGATTCATAAGCGTGGGGTAAGGCCTAAGAGTTTGCATTTCTAACAAGTTTCTTGGGTAATGTCAGTGGTGGTCTTCGGATCACATTTTGAAGAGTAAGAATTATTAGTTAAGTGATGATGTAATTTATAATCACAATAAAAGTTGAGAAGCACAGATTTAGAGTTCTCAAACTTGACTGTGCATTTGACTCTCTTAGAAAATATTTGAAAAAAAATAACACCCAGAGATCTTTGTGTTTTATGAGTTCACCACATAATTCTGGTACATTGTGAAGATTAAGAACCCCTGCTTTAGAGTGCCAAGCAAATGCATAGCTTGGCAAATGTTGCAGTTATAAATAAGTCATATTGTCTTTGTTTCTAATTTCAACTATAAAGAAACAAAACGACTATTGTCAAGGCTAGTGCTACAGCTGAGAAACCACAAATCAAGATTCTGATGTGAAGCACACAGGGATTTGAACTAATTGAGCCACCTGAACCCAAAATTGATTTGGAAATCTCATCAGCATGAGCTACCCCACATGATTTCCAAGGCTTCAGCTTCAGTTTTACCATAATCAACTTAGGCAAATTCTGGGGCTGACACACACCCCAACTAATATAGCCTGAGTATTCCGTCATAGCAGGACCCCAGAGGCCATCAGTCTAAGATAAACAAATAAATAAATAGCTCACACAATCTTTGGAACCACAGCAATAGAGAAAGTAACCACCAATTTTTCTCAGCATTAGCTCCTTTACTTCAGAACAGGACAGGTCAGTTTGTATCCAATTGCAGCTGGAAGACTTTGTAAACAATCAAAAGCTGAAAAGTATTGGAACTTACAGAGCCCTGACTTTAAAATACCATCAATGACTTCAATCATGTCTTTTCTCCCACCATCTGGACAAGACAGTAAATTGGATGGGGACCAGCTGCTGCCTGCATTTCATAGAAAACAGAAAAATGCACTGAAAACTGTAAAAAAAAAAAAAAAGAAGCAATATTCTTTGCTATGACAATAAGATAGCATAAGACCCATGAAGAGGTTTTTGGTGACCTTACCTAGGTCTCTGGGTCCTTGTGTGTTGCCTCCTGTGACTGATTGCCTCACACTCTGGGCTAGTCACATTAGAGGCCCTTGAAGGAGCTCTCTCCTGGGTTTCCTGGCTGCTTATTATGCATTCCCCTATCTATAGGACATGGAGGACTGAGGTATGCCTGACTGAAGCCATGGTGTTTTCAGTCACCTCACATGCACATGAAAGCTAGATAATGAATAAAGAAGGCCAAAGAAGAATTGATACATTTGAATTATGGTGTTGGCAAAGAATATTGAATATACTATCGACTGTCAGAACAAACAAGCCTGTCTTGGAAGAAGTACAGCCAGAATGCTCCTTAAAAAGGAGGATTGCAAGACTTCATCTTATGCACTTTGGACATGTTATCAGGAGGAAGCAGACCCTAGAGAAGGACATCATGCTTGGTGAAGTAGAGGGTCAATAAACAGGAGGTAGACCCTCATTGAGATGGACTTACACAGTGGCTGCAACAAAGGGCTCAAACAGCAATGATTGGAAGGATGGCACAGGACTGGGCAGTTTCATTCTGTCGTACGTAGGGTCACTGTGAGTTGGAACTAATTCAACAGCACCTGGCAACAATAAACTGTAGGGCAAGGAGCCCAGGTGGTATAGGGGTTAAAGCATTAGGCTGCTAACCAAAAGTAAACAGTTCAAACCCATAAGCTGCAGCGCACGTGAAAAAGATGTAGCAGTCTGCTTCCATAAAAATTTACAGCCTTGGAAACCCTATGAGGCTTCTACTCTGTCCTGTAGGCTTGAATCCACTCGATAACAATGGGTTTGGGTTTTTTATCTGTAGGACAGAGACCAATGGGCAAGGCTAGCTCCTTTTTAGAAGATAAAATTCAAATATCATGAGGCAGATGGACTATCTAGAGACCTTAAACTACTAGGTCTGCTGCCTGACTTGAGGACATCAACATTTCACAACGAACCTGTTTCCCATCTGTAAAATTAGCTAATTAAACAAAATGGGCTCTGGGCATTTTTCGGTCCTAAGATGATATGAGTTTTAATAGTGATGGCATAGTATTGATAATAAATAACAGCAAACATTTATTAGGTACTTGCTAGGTGCTGGAAACTATTCTAATTACCTCATGTATATTGACTCATTTAATCTTTATTTAGTACTGTACATATGATTTTATTCATCTTCTACAAATAAGAAAACCAGCTTAGAGGAATTAAATGATTTATCTCAAATTACACACTCACAGTGGAAGAAACAAGATTTTAACCCAATAACCCAATAACCCTGCACTATTACCCACTGCACTCAATCTTCTCCTAGTGTTATTTACATCTACCATTCTCTATTTCACGGAAACGTGAGAAAAATTCTATCTATAGTCGGAGAAGTTTCCCTGACCATTACTATTAAATAGCATCAGTCAAACTGAGAAAGAAAAGAGAGAGAATTCAGCAAGATTATCGGTAAAGTTCCTAATAAAAATGCACTGTTTACATAATTCCGTATCTGTTCAGCTCTTCCATTCAAGTACTCTCACTCTGGAATCCTTGGGTAATGTAAATGGTTAATGTGCTCAGCTGCTATTAGAAAAATCTGAAGTTTGAATTCACCAGAAGATCCCTTGGAAGAAAGGTCAGGAAATCTATGTCCAAAAAATTAACCATTGAAAACTCTGTGGTGCACAGTTTTACTCTGACACTCATGGAGTTGCTGTGAGTTGGAGTCAACAGCAATTGCTTTTTTTTTTTTTTCCCTTCTGGGAAACTTTCCCTAATTCCCTCTAATAGTCTGGAGACACTGAACTTCTTCACTGGAATGTAAAGCCCTTGAAGGCAGACACAATGCCTGTCTGGTTACCCATAAAATCTCTACAAACTAGAATAGTAAACATTCAACAAAGGTTTTTGAAGTCAATGAATGAATATTGCTTCTTTATCATAACACTTACCATGCTTTTTGAGTATCACAAGTTTAATGAGAGCAGGGACCATGTATATCTTATTTAACATAAAAAATAAATAAATAAAACTCACTGCCGTCGAGTGGGATCCAACTCACAGTGAACCCTCATTGGGTTTCTGAGGTGGTATCACTATGGAAGTAGATTGCCAAATCTTCCTTCCGAGGAGTGGCTGGTGGGTTTGAACCACCAGCCTTCAAGTTAATAGTCAAGTGCCATAGGCACTATGCTACCAGAGCTCCTATGGGTCATTAGTACTTAGAAAATACGTTTTGTCATGACTATACTTTCAGTATGACTTTGTAGTGCTAAAGTGCCTAAAATAATTTCCTTTAGTGTCTCTATACAAACCAATATCAAATTAGTATCTTCAGGTTTTTTTTTTTAGCTTATAAAGAAAGTCTTGAAATGTTATTCAATCTAGCATAAAATTTCAAATCATTCAGTTTTGAAATAATTCACATAAAATATTAATATCACCTAAAATTGCTTTTGATATGTTTTCCTAGAATCCAAGGGCAAAATTATTCCCCTGACTCACTGAACCCCTCCTTAGGGAAGAGAAGACAAAGTCAAGTAGAAAAACATAAAAACTGGCAGAAAAATGAGACCTCAGGATCAGATTCAGCTGGTTTTCACTTTCCTTCTGCAGGTTTTCTCCACCTCCATATCCCAGTCTACACTTCCTCTCTTCTTAAATCAACTGTGATTTTACACTCTATGCAGGGAGGAAACTGTCCCTCCCTGCATAGAGCATTTATTTGCTCAGAACCCACCTCCTCTTTCCTGAGGTCTTCTCAACAGCTGAGCCTTCCTAGCTCCCCATTATCTCAGCACAAAATTCCCCACAGTTCTTGCCAGATGATGGTCCTGGGGAAGCTGATCACCTGCTAGGTCTCCTGACCTCCCCTCAGCAGCATACTTGCAGAGGAAAAGAGAACACCTCAGAAAATCAGTCCTACTTGCCAATTCTTTGATTGCCAGCCTTTTGATGGTGAGGTTTATATCTACTTAGGACCTGAAGGAAAACTTCCTGGGAAGTCTTCCTCTCTTTTCCAGCTCATGAAATCGCTCAGGCGGGGGAAAGAGAAAATCTCAACAATCACTTTCAGGTGGCAAAACTGGAGATAAAGTCAGTCACCTAAGGGAGTCATTCCCTCCATCACAGATCTTCACTGTTAACCTGAAGTCTGGTGGTTCAAACTCACCAGCCACTCCTCAGAAGGAAGATTGGGCAATCTACTTCCCTAGTGATACCACCTTGGAAACACAAGGAGGGGTCACTATGAGTTGGATCCCACTCGACGGCAGTGAGTTTTTTTTTTTTTTTATGTTAAAGTTATTAATATCCTTTAGGTAATTCCAAAGGTAATGACAAATTATTCATGCATTAATTTATTCAATAAAAATATCACAAGAGGAGAATATTAAATATTAGACAGGAGAACTGACTGCTCTTTGATCACACAGTGCCCCCTTCTGCCCTGCTAGGTTGTAGTAATTCTTGTTTCTCCCTTTCACTTAAGTGTAAATCATTTTAAGAGAAGGAAGCAAGACAGACATGCAAGAAGTATTTCTTCTCTTCCTACACAGGCCTATATTTAACCAAAAGTGTTTATCTAAGTGGCTAGATTCCATGGAGATTGGTGCCATAGAAATAAATAATGAGACCAAACAGTGCCTGAGATGGCACAAGCATGCTAAGTAGGCGAGAGGGAGAGAAGAACAGAGACAGATGGAGATAGGAAAGCAAGAGCAAGAAACAGCAAGAGCGAGAGCAAATGAGTGGGGAAGAGCTTTGGGATAAAGTTCCAGAGTAGATAGGCATGAGGCACGCAGCGTTCCTGGCACTCCTTCACAGTCCTGCTCTTGCAGGTCACCATACCTCTGTTCCCTCCTCCGGGGATAATTAGGAACTTCCACACACCATCTCCGTAGTCCTCCAACAGTTCATCTGAGACATGAGCAATCTCACAGCAGAGATGGACCCATGATATATTCCAAACTGTTAAGTACAGGAATAGAAAGTTGAAGTAGAAAATTAAGATTTTATTTTCAAAACAAAATATAATCACCTGAATCCAAGGGACAAAGAAGTATAATTAACAGTTGAGATTATTTTATTCTCTAATGGTTCAAATTAAAAATTATGAACTCAAAGTTTCTGCTTAGCACATATGTAGATGTGATAACACAAATATTATTCCTTTCCATTAACTCTCTACCCAAAAAAGCAGGTATACACACTAACATAATTTATCAGGTTTGCTGAAAATTAAGAACCAAAGATCCAAAGGTTCTTATTTGTCTTTTCTCTGAAATATTGATCAGAAATTAAAGAATTGTCCAACCACATTATCTTATTATTTTACAAAGTCTGTTTGAAATGAAACATGCTAAATTGTTTGCTGGTTTCCTTATTCATCCAAAAATGAATCTTTAAAGGGATGGGGGGAGGAAAAATAAAGAGGAACTATTTTAAGCAACAGGAGCTCTGGTAGCATAGTGGCTAAGGCACTTGACTGCTAACCAGAAGGCTGGCAGTTCAAACCCACCAGCCACTCCTCGGAAGGAAGATGGGGCAATCTACTTCCATAGTGACACTGCCTCGGAAACCCAAGGAGGGGTCGCTATGAGTCGGGTCCGACTTGATGGCACATAACAACAACAACATTTTAAGCAACAAGTGAGGTCCAATTCTAAAATCTATTTATTTATCAACCTGTCTTAAATAAGAAGACCTTCTGAATCAACACAGTATGTAAGTGGCCAATAAAAATGTCAAGTATTGATTAGCTTATTAAAATGAACTTTGTTATAATTCAAATTAAGATGCAATATACTCCTAATGAAAATAGCTATAATTTTTCAAATGCCTACTATATTCAGACATTATATTAGATATTATAGATGATGACTTTGTTTGATCTTGTCAAGAAACGCTGTTTTACTGACAAAGGCTCAAGATCCAGTGCAGTTTAACTCACACAAATACATACACTGCACTTGTAAGTGGTGGGGCTGGAATTTGTATCCCAGTCTGACTGCAGAGTCTGTGCTTTCAACCATCACACCATACCCCTTATTCCCTGAAATATTCTGTTACCAGAAAAGGTGGTATATAATTTGTAAATAAGCAAATTCTATTATTTCTAAAACTTAACTATGGTATTGAAAGGAGAAAGCTGTGGAGGCTGGAAAATATTTAAAGAATTACAGGGAAGGCATTCTTTTGTATCTTCATCTTTTTGACTCAATCCCATTAATGTATTAACACAGCTCTTTGGTAAGAAAGTCTTTCACTTCTCTGCTCTCCTTAGGAACAGAACCAAAGGCCATGCATATATTAAATGCATACAGAAACAGAAGTTCATTATGGCACCCATTATCCATTCTCTAAGCAAATAGCCTGTCATTGTGGCAGCTGGGTATGGGGGTATGGGGTAAGGGGTGAGGGGTGGACTGTCAGTTGGGTTAAAGTGTTCACTGGCTAAGGCTGTACCATTTCCATGGATGGCAACAGTGAACATTGACAATATATTAACACTACTGGGATAGACCTGTCTCTTGCATCACTTCTGGAGCTAAATCACAAATCTTAACCAGCACCTTCCCTTGGCTTTGCCTGTGATGAAGCATGCTATTTGTAATGCCATATAATTAGACCATTTGTTGGTACTTTGGTACCATGGTCAAAATACACGTTAGTGTGATAATAAGCAACTCAATATAGTTTCTCATACATATTAAATAAAAACTATTTGTTAAATGAATTATGATAGTAGCTACTATTTATTAGACAACTACAATGAACGTTGTGCCATGTCCTTCGCAAATATCTCTAAATCCCACAGGAATCATGCAAGGAAAGTAAAGTAATATCAAACCCTCTTTCCAGATGTGAAAACTGAGGTATTTAAAAAGTAACCGATTTGCTTAAGACTAAATAGCTAGTGTCTTGGAAGAGCAGGAATTTAATGACAAATTCCAGCTAATGCCAAAGTCTCTATTTCTATCCCAGTTCAAAGAAGGAAGAAACAAAGCAAGAGAGGGAGGAGGGATAGATTTAGACTTAAATATATTTCAACTATAGAAGGAAAGAAGAGAAGGGAAGAAGAGAAAGAGGGAGGGAGGAAGGGAAGAAAAAAAGAGGAGGAAGAAATTTCAAAAAACTTTCTTTGAATTTACACAACTTCAGGATTCCACCTCTGACATACATTATGACAACAGTCATACAAAGAAGAAATTATATTTGCGAGCGTTCAGATAATCAAACTGTCTGTGTGACATGCAAAACATTGATCAGACATGCCCCTAATAGGGAACAAGTGGAAAGAAACAACGTAGGCAGATGTTTTTCCAAGGGCAAATAAGGGTGAGCAGAGTGTTGAAGACATTCATTTCCATGATTGCTGTCTTTGTTATTTTGCTTAATTGTTCTTCACCCTGGTTGGTTTTAAAATAAAGTAACAGGAGAGGAAATTAGCTTCAAGGGTCAGTTACTTTTTGAAAAGTCGTCTGGAAAATAATAGATAATAAGAGAGAATTTTTAGAAAATTCTCTTTCCCCATCTAGTCTTCTCACTTGCCTCTAAGTGTGTCTATGTGGCTCTCCCCAGACTTGCCCCACTGACATGCAGCCCATCACAAAACTCAAAGACCCAGAGTTAAATTTTTTGGAAAAAAAAAAAAAAAAAAAGGCAGCCTAGGAGAAAACAGCTTGATTTTTTGTGTATTCAAAATTGGTTTCCCTCTGACAAAATTGTTTCTTCTTCTTCAATGGGTAATAAATAACTTTTAGGGAAATAAACGTGAGCTGAATTGGTAGAGCAGTCAAGTGATTGTGATGAAAAGGATTGGCATCTGTGAGGAGTGCATTAGAATAAAATCGCTCCAGGAAAAGGTTATCTGTGCTGCCTGTCTTTATGAGATGACATTTAAATAAAAGTGTTGGTTAACTTCTTATTGGTCCCTGTACATTAAAGGGTACCTCAAAGGGAAGAAAGGTGTGAATGACTAAATGATGTACTATTTGTATAGATGGAGAGTCTCACAGGCTTTATGTATGATCAGTACCGACTGTAAGCTATTTAAGGAAATATGTTTCTTGCAGCTATTCAATATACTACCTCACTAAAATTCAACACACTTGTGCACAGGCATTGCTATAGCTTCCTTTATTTCAGTGTTTCAAAAATAAGTTCTGAATCAGTTTCCTTACATACATTGAGATTTTGCATATATCTTAGTTAACTATGGGCTCCATTCCTATCTGTCAATTTAATGTACTGTGGTATCTTGTGTGTTACTATGATACTAGAAGTTATACCACCAGTAGTTCAAATACCATCAGGGTCACCTATGGGGGAGAGGTTTCAGTAAAGCTTCTAGACTAAGACAGACTAGGAAGAAAGGCCTGATGACCTATTCCTGAAAATTAGCCAAGGAAAATCCTACAGATCTCATCAGAATATTGTCCAATATGCTGTGGTTGTTTGATGCCATGCAGTCGCTTCTGACGCATAGAGATCCTATGTACAGAAGAATGAAACACTGCTGGTCTTGTGTTATCCTCACAATCATTGCTATGTTTGAGTTTTTGTTGCTACCACTATATTAATCCATCTCATTGAGGGTCTTTCTCTCTTTTTTTTTTTTTGCTGACCTTTTATTTTACTGAGCATAATATCGTTCTCCAGGGACTGATCCCTCCTGATAACATGTCCAAAGTTGGTAAGATGAAGTCTTGTCATGCTCACTTCCAAGGAACCTTCTGGGTGTTCTTCTTCCAAGACAGATTTGTTAGTTCTTCTGGTAGTCCATAGAATAGTCAGTATGCTTTATCAACACCACAATTCAAAGACATCAATTCTTCTTCCATCTTCTTAATCCATTGTCCATATTTTGCATGTATACAAGGCAATTGATCAGGCACACCTTAATCCTCAAAGTAACATCTTTGCTTTTTAACACTTTAAAGAGATCTTTTGCAGCAGATTTGCCCAATGCAATCAGTAGTTTGATCTCTTGACTGCTGTTCCCATGGGCATTGATTGTGGACCCAAATAAAATGAAATCCTAGACAACTTCAATATTTTTTCCATCTATCATGATCTTGCTTCCTGGTCAATTGTGAAGATTTTTGTTTTCTTTATGTTGAGATGTAATCCATACTGAAGGCTATAGTCTTTCATCTTCATCAGTAAGTCCTTCAAGTCCTCCTCGCTTTCAGCAAGTAAGGCTGTGTCACCTGCATATTGCAGGTTGTCAATGAGTCTTCCTTCTGATGTCTCATTCTTCTTCATATAGTCCAGATATTCAGGTTATTTGCTCAGCATATAGATTGAATAAGTATGATGAAAGATACAACTCTGATTTTAAACCTTCCTTAATTTTAAAGTAGGTAGTATCTTCTTGTTCTATTCAAAAGACTGACTCTTGGTCCTCTTCTGAATCTGGCTTGAATTTCTGACAATTTCCTGTGTATTGCTGCAACGATTTTTGAATTAACTCCAGGAAAAATTTTACTTGTGTATGATATTGCTTGATAATTTCTGCATTCTACTGGATCACCTTTCTTTGAAATGGGCACAAATATGGGTCTCTTCATCTCATGTGCCCAGGTATCTGTCTTACAAATTTCTTCGCATAGACGAGTGAGCGCTTCCAGCATTGCATCCATTTGTTGAAACATCTCAGTTACTCCATCAGTTCCTGGAGCCTTTTTTTTCCCCAGTTCCTTCAGTGTAGCTTAGACTTCTTCCTTCAATACCATCAGTTCTTGATCATATGTCCTGAAATGGTTGAGCAATGACCAATTCATTTTGACACAGTAACTGTATTCCTTCTACCTTCCTTTGATGCTTCCTATGTTGTTCAAAATGTTGCCCATCCTTCAATATTGTAATGCAAAGCTTGATTTTTTCTTTAATTCTTTCAGCTTGAGAAATGCTGAGTGTGTTCTTCCCTTTTGGTTTTCTAACTCCAGGTCTTTGCACATTTCATTGTAATATTTTATTTTGTTTACTAGAACTGCCCTTTGAAATCTGCTGTTCAGTATTTACGTCATTATTGTCCAATATAGTGCTGGAATATGGGTTCCTAGACTGGAAGACCCTACACAATGGCTGCAACAATGAACTCAAACATGTCAACAATCATGAAGATGTTGCAAGACTAGGCTACATTTCATTCCATTGCACACGCAGTCACCATGAGTCAGAGTCAACCTGATAGCAACTAAAACCACCACCACCTACAGGCTGAGCTTAATTTGGAGAACTCATGTGTGTGTGTGTATGTGTGTTTCCCCTTATTCTGATTTATGTTCCCTGTAACACTTTTCACTACCTGAATTAGGTTGCATACATACGTCTTTTTTCCACTTACCCTCTGCCTCCTACCCCCTAAAATGTGAGTTCCATGTAAGCGAATGCTTTGTAACAGTGCCTAGCATGCAGCAGGCACTGAGTCAGATGCTTAACAGATGAAAAAAAGAATAAATGTTACTTCCCTTGTTCAAAACTCTCCAATAGTTCCTTATAGAAGAGCAGAGGTGAGAACTGGGGGTCTACAGGCTAATTTCAAGTGATAGAAATATTTTGTTTGACCTACACAAAGGTTTTACATTTAAATTATTTTAATTTAGCTAATTAAACTACCAGGAGGCCCACTAGCAGTCTCCACTTTCTCACTGTCTTTTACTATTAAGCAAGGTGCTTTTCTGTCTCCTTCATTTACATTCCCGCCTGGACCCTGTGGGCATTCTAATTCACAAATGCAACCTCTAGGGGTTTCTTGGATTAATTGCTTCTGAGAGTTGTCTGTCCGTATCAGTTCTGTTACTTTTACTTTGATTACAGATGGCCCAGTGTACAAAGAGCCATCTCCTATCTGACACCATGATGACCCATGATTTTGTACCAACTTCATGGGATGGACTCGGGTGATTCTATCAATCCTCAACATATGTTTCTCTATTTTTGAAAGGCCAGGTCCTAGATTATTTCATATCTCCTGATTTTCTTTTTGTAATTGTATAAACCAAAAACCAAACTCACTGCCATTGAGTCGATTCGACTCATAGCAACCCCTCCTTGGGTTTCTGAGGCTATATCTTTACAGAAATAGATTGCCCAATCTTCCTTCTGAGTAGTGGCTGGTGGATTTGAACCACTAATCTTCTTAGCAGTCAAATGCCTTAGGCACTATGCCACCAGAGCGCCCTTGTAATTGTATAGTAGGAACAGAAATGTGGCCATTAGGTAAGGAAATAGCATACTGTTTATATCCTAATAGAAGTCTCACCTTGTAATATAGCACAGAACAAAGTAGGCATGGGTTTACTTGTGCTCACTCAACAATCTAGTAAGTAGTGAACAATTTCACAAAGGTTTCACCATAACACATGTGAAACTTTCACCACAAATTAGTAAGTAAGCACAAGTAAGCTTGTGCATACATTCCTTATTGGGTAATCCACCCTTGCACAGAACAATTTTTATGAATCTTCCCAATCTCCTTTCAACTCTCCCGATCTTCCATTAAATAACCAAATAATTGAACTGAGATGGATTGGCTAGAAATTAACCAGCTACTCAATGGTCTGTCAGGAGTGGTACCTTCCCTTGTCCATCCATAATTTTGAGATAACACTTTAGATGAAATCTTATCTTATCTTATCTCTCCCCATGCAGGGAAGGAAAGTTCATCCTTGGGATTTACAACAAAGTATAATAAGTTGTCAGGGGAAAGATTTGATTTGGAAAATGGTAATTCATTCCAGATAAGGAAACATTTCTAATAATTTTAACAGAAGTCATCATCCTTTCAAGAAATGAGAAATAAAATCAATCAGAATAACAAATGAAATTTTTTCACTGGTAAAAATAGATGAATAAATTCATCACATGAAACAACAGTTATTTGTCTTATATTAGTGTCACAAACAACATCAATAATTGAAATAGGTTGATTCTGTTGCCAAGCAAAGGCAGATCCTACAGAGACTAGACAGGCTTCCCTAATGGTGGGGAAATCCGAGGAGAGATCTGACTGGCTTATGACAAACTGGGTAGGTGAGTGGCTGCAATGGATACTGTAGCTCATAGTTAAAGTAAATGGAGATATTTAGAAAGTGATCAAAATGAAAGAGACACACACAGAGAAGAAAAGATATACATCTAATAATATGGGGTTTGAGCCTCTTCTCAAACTTTATTTCTTTTCTCCCTATTTTCTGAGCATGCATCCTAAAGACTTCTTGGAATCTTCATGGTGAGCTTTAGGACAGTGTGTCCATTAAGATAATACACTCACTGCTAATCAATACATTGCTTTTGAGTCCACCAGAGCTATCTCAGAAGTAACATCTCATGATCTAATTCTGAAAAATCAGCCACTGAAAACCCTATGGAGCAGAGTTGTATTTTGATATATATGGGGTTATAATAAGTCAGAATCAACTTGATGGCAAGTGGTTGTTTGCTTTGGTCCATTGAGAGGCAGAAGAACAGCAATAACAACAATGATGGCAATGTTGCTGTTGTGAGTTGCTGTCGAGTCATCTCTGACTCATAGTGACCCTATGCACAGCAGAATGAAACACTTCCTGGTCTTGTGCCACCTCCACGATTCTTACTATAATTGAACCCATTGGTTAAGCCACTGTGTCAATCCATCTCATTGAGGGCCTTCTCTTTCGTCGACCCTCCACCTTACCAAGCATGATATCCTTCTCCAGGGAATGGTCCCTTCTGACAACATGACCAAAGTAGGTGAGATGAAGTCTGGCCATTCTTGCTTCCAAGGAGCATTCTGGCTGCACTTCCTCCAGGACAGATCTGTTAACTCTTTCAATAGTCCATGGTACTTTCAGCATTCTTCGCCAGCACCACAACTCAAAAGCGTCAACTCTTCTTCAGTATTCCTTATTCATTGTCCAGCTCACACATGCATATGAGGAGATTGAAAATACCATGGCTTGTGTCAGGCACACCTTAATCTTCAAGGAGACATCTTTGCTCTTCAGCACTTGAAAGAGGTCCTTTGAGCCAACTTGCCCAGTGCTACACATTGTCTTATCTACTGACTGCTGCTTTCATTGGCATCGATTGTAGAACCAAGCATTATGAAGTCTTTGGCAACTTCAATCTTTTCTCCATTTATTGCTATGCTGCTTGTAGGTCCAGTTAAGAGAACTTTGTTTTCTTTATATTGAGATGTAATCCATACTGCAGACTATATTTTTCAATCTTCATCAATAAGTGCTTCAAGTCATCCTCACTTTCAGCAAGCAAAGTTGTGTTATCAGTGTACTGCAGGTTGTTAATGATTCTTCCTCCAATCCTGATGTCATGTTCTTCTTCATATAGTCCAGCTTCTTGGATTAATTGCTCAGCATACAGGTTGAATAGGTATGGTGAAAGGATACAACCCTCACACACTCCCTTCTTGATTTTAAACCATGCAGTGTCCCCTTGTTCTGTTCAAATGACAGTCTCCTGGTCTACGTACAGGTTCCACATGAGTACAATTGAGTGTTCTGGAATTCTCATTCTTCTCAATTATGTTACCCATAATTTCTTATGATGCACACAATCAAATGCTTTTCATAGTCAATAAAACACAAGTAAACATCTTTCTGGTGTTCTTTGCTTTGAGCCAAGATCCAGCTGACATCAGCAATGATATCCCTCATTCCACATCCTCTTGGGAATCCAGCTTGCATTTCTGGAAGTTCTAAGTCAATATACTACTGCAACCATTTTTGAATTATCTTCAGTAAGATTTTACTTGTATGTGATATTAATGATATTGTTCTTTAATTTCCACATTCTTGGGGATCACCTTTCTTTGGAATGGTACAACTATGGATCTCTTCCAGTTAGTTGGCCAGGTCTTCCAAATTTCTTGGCATAGATGAGTGAGTGCCTCCAGCACAGCATCCATTTGTTGAAACACGTCAATGGGTATTCCATCAATTCCTGGAACTTTGTTCTTCACCAATTCCTTCAATGCAGCTTCAACTTCTTCCTTCAATACCATCTTGATCATATGCCACCTCCTGAAATGGATGAACATTGACCAA
>NW_006921598.1:12668240-12689098 GCF_000298275.1 Orycteropus afer afer
TGGTCTTGCAAAATTCTATCATGAGATCTCAAGCATTATTTCTGTCACCAAGGCCAAATTTTCCAACTACCAGTGATTCTTCTTTGTTTCCATTTTGCATTCCAGTCACCAGTGATAATTAACACATCTTGATTGCATGCTCTGTCAATTTCAGACTGCAGAAGTTGATAAAAATCTTCAATTTCTTCATCTTTGGCTTTCATGGTTGGTGTGTAGTATTAACTGATCTTCCTTGTAGGCATGTGGCTATTATCTTATCACTGACAGTATTGTACTTCATGATAGATCTTGAAATATACTTTGTGATGATGAATGCCACGCCATTCTTCTTTAATTTTTCATTCCCTGCATAGTAAATCATATTGTTGTCTCATTCAAAATGGCCAAAACTGGTCCATTTCAGCTCACTAATACCTAGGATATCAATCTTTATGTATTCCATTTCATTTTTTACAACTTCCAATTTTCCTAGATTCATACTTTGTACATTCTATGTTCCGATTATTAAGGGATGTTTGCAGTTGTTTCTTCTCAATTTGAGTCATGCCACATCAGCAAATGGAGGTCCCAAAAGCTTTACTTTATCCATATCATTAAGGTTCGTTCTATTCTGATGAGGCAGCTCTTTCCCCATCATATTTGGAGTGCCTTCCAACCTAAGAGGCTTGTCTTCCAGTACTGTATCGGACAGTGTTTCTGGGATATTCATAAAGTTGTCCAGTTATGTATCAGACAGTGTTTCTCTGCTATTCATAGGTTTTCCCCGGCCAATTCTTTGAGAAGTGGATGGCTTCTTCCTTCTTCTGAGTCTGCCTCAGTCTATAAGCTGCATTAAAACCTGTGCACCATGTGCAATCCTGCTGGCATTTGAAATACCAGTGGCACAGTCTCCAGCCTCACAGCAACACACAAGCCACCACAGTAAGACAAACTGACAGACAAGTTCATCTCCCTTAGCAGTTTGAAACCCTCTACCCTCCCCTTACAGACCCTGCCACTGTCACCCCCGGCTTCCTTCCAATATCAAAGTTATTGATGTTGGTTCACAAATACTAATTGCCATAATATTGTAGCTAAAAACATCAGAAAATTTGACAAAAGCAGTGACAAAAGCATGCTCATAGTGCAGGCTTGCATGGTAGTGCAGGCTTGCAACTTAGAGCGTGCTTGTAGTGCAAGCTTGTGCAATGAAACCATGTGATTCGAAGTATAATTATGATTGGGTATTAATGACAGCCCTGAAGGAATCACATTAGAGGTTTCAAAAAGTAAATTAGCATAAAGTTTTGCCTATTGATACATGTAAGCTGGCCTTACAATAAATGTTTTTGCTATGACAAGCTACGGGGATATTTTTATTGGAAATAATAAATTTCTGCTAAAACACTGCAGAAAAATGTTATAAGCAGTCATTTTGGTGTCATTCAATCTGACAGTGCAAATTGATGTGGTGGCATCCCTCATAACCATTTAGTAATGCCACTGCCCACCTTCCCTGTTAGAGTCCTATTTCATCTTTTCAACCTTTCTAACCACATCATTATTAATAGAACAGATATTTTAATCCTATTTGGTCCCTTGTGTCTCCTTTCAATTCATTCAGAACCAGAAGGGAAGAGGTTTTTAATTAGAGTCCTCAAATCCTCAAAATTTAGAGCTAAATCTTCACTTTCTCCCTTTTGCAAATTACTGAAAGTTTATTCTCTTCTTGAGGTCTTTTTCCAGTGTTCTAATTCCCCCTACATATTATGGCAGATGTTAAACTAGACAGGTTATTGGGATGTTAAGCCCTCCATTCATTCATTCACTCATTCATTCATTTTGCCTATCTCAAGCCCTGCACCAGATGTTTTTACTCTAGGGATCCACCGACAGGCTATGGAGGGGCCATGAATTTCTAAAATGCAGGGATATACATGATTTTTTTTCTAAGGAAGAAAAAAAGTAGGACCAAAACTTTTCACCAACTCTCAAAGTGTTGCATAAGATTAAAATATTCTAATAGGGAATTCAGACAAATAAAGAAGAAATTGTAAGATATGGCAGATGTCCTCAAACTTTTTTGCCTTTCACATCTCATTAATTTTTAAAATATATTTTATCTTTTGTTGTTGTTGAGAATATACACAGAAGAACATACACCAATTCAACAATTTTCACATGTGCAATTCAGTGACAATGATTACATTCCTCAAGTTGTGCCAAACTCCTCGCTCTCCTTTTCCTAACTGTTCCTCCCCTATTAACATAAACTCACTGACCTCTAATTTACCAGCTAATCTTTCCAGTTGCTATTGTCCATTTGATCCCAGAATCTTGATCAAAAGGGAAAGCAGAACATAATTTCAAATTCCTCTGGAATCTATGTTTTCTAGAGTCATAGAGGCTGAAATAACCCTCAAAACTATTTCCCTGAGTTAATCATTATTTGTTGTGGTAACCCTGAGGTCAAAAGAAAGATTCCTGTTTACTAAGTAGTTAGGTCCAAATAACTTGATGTAATAGTCCACATGATACTCAACAGACATCTCTGTGTCTTTTTCAAAAATTTAAAATATCCCACAGGATCCTAAATTTAATAATCCTCTAGGGCACCTCAATGCATAGTTTGGGAACTTCAGATACAGTGCAACAAACTTGTTGATAGGAAGAAGACAAGACACTTAGGAGAGTCTGACTTAGTCTTGGGTACCAAGGAAGGCTCACTGGAGGACAGGGACATTCAAGAGTTAAGATGAAGCCAGGCTTGGGAAGTGGGCAAGTTTTCCATAAATACACATGCACAGACCTGGACTGGAGAGAATTAGTAAGACAAGAATGAGACGTGCAAGTGTGGAAGAGGAAGGTGAACTCACAGAGAAGGCTGCAGAGTAGGTTCTTCATAGTGTATGAAAGACCTCTTAACTGTGCTAAACATTTTATATTGTATCACTTGCTCAGAGGATTCTTTGGTGATCTAGTCAGCGGAATTATCAGATTTGAGCATCAGCAAGCTAGAAAAAAAAAGTGTGATGGTATTAGACCTCATCTAACTTCACAAAAGGGAAGAGAGAGAATCAAGATCATCATCCAAAGGCTGATCCCTGCGAGGTGCACGTTAAACATACCTCCATTCTCCAATCTTTTTACAATTCTGACACCAGCACTCTCATAGCACTCTCTACTTCTGAGCTCTATAATATGTTGCAATGGCCACACAGAAATGACAGATTGTGCTCACAATCATGGGGTTTATTAGGGAATAATAGGTTACAATTTAGGATCAAGAACAATTCAGTATACAGCTCTTTGATCAGGACAGCTTCTTCTGAGCTGTGTTTTCAGAAAGGCCTCTCCCTCAGGCCTTAGATCACTCAGCCCCTCAGCCTGGGCTCTGCTTGCTCAGCCAAGTGTTAACAAAGCACTTTAGCTCTGCCAATAAGTACCGGCAGGCATCCCACTCTGCCAGTAAGCCCCCTGTCAGAAGGAGTTCAGCTCTTGCTCTGTATGTCAGCATGCCCACTATAGCTGCCTCACTCTGTGGGCTGGGAAGCCCACTGTGCCATCTCATACTGGTCTCCTACTACAGTTTCTCTTCCACCACTTCTTGCCATCTTATGCTGTCACTGATGCTATAAATCTCTCTGTCTTGGGCCTAAGAGTTTCTCAGCACAGAGACTCCAGGTCCTGTGCTCCACTTCTGCCTCTTCTTGATGGTAGTGAGGTTCCCTTTTTTGTCTGAGATTTGCTCCCTTTAAGCCCAGCTACATGACAAAATTAACCAATTCCCCTGTTAGACTGCCATAGACCTTATGTATGTGGTCTCACCCCACAAGGATCCCATGCACCTTATTTGCATTGTTTGCAGGCTGTTCTATCCCCTTGGTGGGCTATAGGCAACTTATTTGAATTGTCTCCCCAAAGATGTTGTGAGAGTTTCAAAGACCATGGCTGGAAGGGGCATATTAAAGTAATTCACTACCCTACACAAGCTCACTGTGGCTGCAATGCAAAAAATATAGATTCGGGGCAGCAAAACTGAAGGCAGCAAAGCCAATTAGTCCCTAAGAACTTCAGTGAGAAGCAATAATGTGTTGAATGACAAATTCTAATGGTGAGTGTAAAAAATTCAACAAACATTTTATTTGAGAATGCAAGGAAGAGGAGATACTGAAGATTTCAATTTGATAAAGATAGCAGTCTCCTTTTATAACAGGCTTTGAGAAGAAAGGGAATAGGTTATAGAAAGTTGTCATTTACACAAAGGTAGGTTCTTTCATAGTGGGAAACAATTGTGACTGGGCCATGCGTCCTTTCTTTCATTTGTAATAGAAGCAAGAGAATATGTGTTTAGAAAATACCAGTTAAGTAAGGGGTTATAAATGGAAGGACCTGGAGCTGGTTAACCGGTTATGGTTGTTTCTCTTGACAAATGAGTGGGACAAATGCGGATGGGGGAAAAAAGGGTGGGTATTAATTCATCCTTCTTCAGATCTTTAGACCAATGGAGGATCTGTGGACCAATTCTATCTTCCAATAATGATAATAATAATTCCCTGGATAGGTAGAGCCTTACCTATGTGTTTGACCTGGGCCAAGGACTTTACATACATTATTGCCAATCTTTACAATGACCATGCAAAATGATATTTATTACCCCATTTTACTGATGAGAAAACTGAAGCTCAGAAAGTTTTTTTTTTTTTAACTATTTCAGTCACACATTTAGAAAATGGTGAAGCCAAAATTTAAACAGTCTGCCTGATGCCAAAGCCTGTTTTCATTCCAATACACCACAAGTCCTCGCAATAATACTTCTTATATATTCTTCTTATACTAGAATGTAAGAAGAAGTAAGGCAAAATTTTAGTCTGCTTTGGACTTGGCTTGGGCTCAGTTGCAACTGGTTCCCAGTATAGTACCTGGTATATAGTTGACATTAAATAAATATTTGGTGAATAAGTAAGAACTTCTGATTCCCTCTGATGAGCTGAGCTTTGTGTAGAGAGCATAATGAATGACTTAGTGTATCCCTACTCCTGATTCAGAACTTTCTTCCAGTTTTGCCATCTTTCCTTAGGACACATTCTACCTCATCTTACCCAAGAAATAGATTTCTAAACACTCCCACTCATGGTTGCAGGCATTTTGATTTCTGATATCTGTCTATTATTAGCATAGCTTTTATCTAAATGTCCTCATTATGATCTTTGGGTTAAGCAGTGTTAATTAAACTCACTGCCATCAAATTGATTCAGACTCATAGCAACCCCCTTTAGATTTCTGAGGGGGTAAATCTTTACGGAAGTAGATTGCCCAATCTTCTTTCCACAGAGTGGCTGGTGGGCTTGAACCACCAGCCTTCTGGTTAGCAGTCAATGCCTTAGGCACTACGGCACCAGAACTCCTTTAAATTGTATTAGTTACCTGTAAAAATGTGCAAATTAGAATGTATCAGGATCTGTCAGAAATTATACATACTATTTTAGACCAATTCTCCCCACAATTTCAGAATGCTGTTTCTAATGCCGAAAAGTAAAGGGAGTCTTGCTACTTATTGGTTCAGAACAATCTGGAAGTGAATCAGTCACCAAATACCAGAACAGAGAAGTAGAGTAGCATATAAGTGTCATCATCTCCTTACTTTAAGGAATGGAGTGCAAAACATGCATGTATCCTTATCCTGGATTTGTGCAGAGAATCATGTTGCCTCCTTTGTATCAGAAGGCACCTATTTTCTTTCAAACCATTAGCTGGCATCTTCCAGTTCTTTAGAGCAGGATTTTAGGGACATCAAATTGACTAAAATCAGGATCTGTGATATACAGATGACACAACCTTGCTTGCTGAAAGTGAAGATGAATTGAAGCACTTACTGATGAATATTAAAGGCTGTAGTCTGCAGTATGGATTACGCCTCAACATAAAAAAAAAAAAAAAAATCCTCACAACTGGACCAATAAGCAGTAGCATCACAATAAATGGAGAAAAGACAGACATTGTCAAATATTTTATTTTATTTGGATCTACAATCAACACCCATGGAAGCAGCAGTCAAGAAATCAGACATTGTATTGTTCTGGGAAAATCTGCTGCAAAAGACCTCTTTAAAATGATGAAGAGCAAAGATGTCACTGTGATGGCTAAGGGGTGCCTAACCCAAGCCATGGTATGTTCAATCACTTTATATGCATGTGAAAGCTGGACAATGAATAAAGAAGATTGAAAAAGAGTTGATGCTTTTGAATTGTGAGGTTGGCGAGAAATATTGAAAATACCATGGACTGTCAGAAGAACGAACAAATCTGTCCTTGAAGAAGTGCAACTGGAATGCTCTTTGGAAGTAAGAATGGCCAGACTTGTCTCAACTACTTTGGTTGTGTTGTCAGAAAGGACCATTGGAGAAGGATATAATGGAGAAGGATATCATGCTTGGTAAAGTGGAGGGTCAGAGAAAAAGGAGAAGACCCTCAACAGATGGATTGACACCGTGGCTGTATAGAAAGGATTGTGAGGACGGTGCAGGATGGGGCAATGTTTTGTTCTGTTGTAAATAGGGTTCCTATGAGTTGGAGCTGACTCGACAGCACCTAATAACAGCAAAAACAATTTACTGAGTTTTGAGTACTAACTTCCTGACTGGGACAGCAGGAAATGCAGAATGTGAGGCAGGATTTAATTCAGAACATTGGAGAATGTGAGTCATAATAAAATTGTAGTTCTATTGTACAACCTCCTCGTAAAAATAATTTTTTTTGGGGGGGGGGTAAACTCATACCGATGGTTAGTAGATATCTGAGTCTCTAATGTAACTTCAAGACTAGCCTAAATATTAAAAATATTTAATAACTAAAGCATTAGTAATGATAATGAATCTAGAAGCCACAGGCAACTGGTATCAATGCATGTCAGCTGGCTATCATCCACAGCCCAGACTGGTACCCTCTTGGCATCTAAGAACCACCATATCCACCCTCTCATCCTAGAAGGCACACTAGCGCAGTGTTTTGCTCACTATCAGTAGGCCATTATGGTCCCAGAGAACTTTATGTCTTGACCAGTTTCCCCTGGATGCTAAAAGAGTAACTACAGAGATTGTAGACTTAACCTGGATTTCCTGAGTAAATTGCTTCAAGATATTTCTTTTCCTATAGTCAGAGAATGTTTTGTTCAGTTCCAGCTCTCTGATATTGAACTAAGACTTCTCAAATTTGATTCAATTTCTCAGTATCACCTCCCACACCATTTTACATATGAAGAATCTGAGGCACAAAACTCCGAGTGGGCTAATGGCATCACTGTAACAAAATCCAGATCTCAGGATCCCCAACTCATTCCTCTTTTCAATGCCCACATTGTTCTCTCTCAGATTATTTAATAAAATATTTGATTATTGCAAAGACAAAGTTAATCAGCTTGAAATTTTCTCTCATTTCTTTTCAAGGTTCCATTTCCATTTTGTACACCATACCCAAAAGAAGTTTTCTTTGAAAATAAAAAGTTAATGCCTGTGTCAAGTGCCCATTTAGAAGAATTTTCCTCTACCAACACTGCTTGGCTAATGAAGGGTAATTGCTCTCACCCACAGATCAGGGACTTTATTACCAAGGAGTCATCAGGCTGATGCTTTCCCCCAGCGTGATAACTTCCTTCTCTCAAGGGTTTCCCCAGGGAATCTATAGTGACACTTGAAAAGCAAATAATTAAGAGCAATAAATAGCAAAAACCCCTAGAGTAATATAAATTATTCATAATAATAGCTGTTCAGGCTAGCTGGAGGAGGGGTGTTTTTATCACTTGTAAGGATTTTCTGAGTCTGCTCAAAATATGTTTTAAAATCTTTGATTTAAAAGACTGTTATTGCTCAAACCAAATAAAGTCACTCTTCAAAGATCTTTTAAAAGACCAAAGGATCAAACTTGTCATTGATTTGATCATTTGTTCTTTTTTATATTGGTTCTCAAAATGGTTTTATCTTACACCATTACTCAGATTCTACATCACAGTTGGTCATGCTTTGGGCTCAGTAGCATATATTAGGATTGGAAAGTATAGTGTGGTTCAATGGAATGAAGTAAATAACACATTTCAAAGATTTGAATTGTAATTCAACTACTAGATGGATGTCCTTTAGTAAGTAACAATCTACTGAGTTCTGTTTTATCCTTTCTAACTCTGGAAAAGAATCCATCCTATATCACAGAGCATTGTTTGCCTGTGTTTTAATGACTATGTAAAGGCAATTGACTGTGTGGATCATAATAAATTATGGGTAACATTGCAAGGCATGGAAATTCTAGAACACTTAATCGTGCTCATGAGGAACCTGTACATAGACCAAGAGGCTGTCATTCAAAGAGAATACTGCATGGTTTAAAATCAGGAAAGGTGTGTATCAGGGTTGTATCCCTGCACCATACTTACTCAATCTGTATGTTGTTGTTGTTATGTGTCAACAAGTTGACCCCAACTCATAGCTATCTCTCCTTGGGTTTCCCAGGTAGTATCACTATGGAAGTAGACTGCCCAACCTTCCTTCCAAGGAGTGGCTGGTGGATTTGAACCACCAGCCTTCTGGTTAGCAGTCAAGTGCTTTAGGCACTACGCTACCAGAGCTCCTACTCAATCTGTATAATGAGCAAATAATCTGGGAAGTGGTCTATATGAGGAATAAGTCAGCATCAGGATTGGAGGAAGACTCATTAACAACCTGTGATATATAGATGACACAACTTTGCTTGCTGAAAGCACAGACTTGAAGCACCTATTGATGAAGACTATAGCCTTCAGTATGGATTAAACATCAACATAAAGAAAACTAAAATCCACACAACTGGTCCAATAAGCAACATCATGATAAATGGAGAAAAGATCGAAGTTGTCCAGGATTTCATTTTACTTAGATCCATTTCATTTTACTTGCCCATGGAAGCAGCAGTCAATAAATAAAATAATGGTAGGAGCTCTGGTAGCATAGTGGCTAAAGCACTTGACTGCTAACCAGAAGGCTGGCGGTTCAAACCCACTAGCCACTCCTCGGAAGGAAGGTTGGGCAATCCTACTTCTGTAGTGATACTGCCTCGGAAACCCAAGGAGGGGTCGCTATGAGTCGGGCTGACTCGACGGCACATAACAACAACAACAACATTGCATTGAGCAAATATGCTGCAAAACACTTCTTTCAAGTGTTAAAGAGCAAAGATGTCATTCTGAAGACTAAACCCAAGCCATGGTATTTTCAATCACCTCATATGCATGACAAAGCTGGACAATGAATAAGGAAGACTGAAGAATTGATGCATTGGAATTAAGGTGTTGGTCAAGAATATAGAATATACAATGGACTTCCAGAAGAACAAACAAATCTCTCTATGATAAAGTACAGATAGAATTCTTAGCAAGGATGGTGAGTCTTCATCTCTTGTACTTTGGTCATGTTGTCAGGAGGAACCAGACCCTGGAAAAGGTCATTATGCTTGGTAAAGTAGAGGGTCAGTGCAAAACAGGAAGACCCTCAATGAAATGTATAGAAACAGTGGCTGCAACAATTGGGCCAAGCATAGCAATGATTGTGAGGATGGTGTATGGCCAGGCAGTGTTTTATTCCATTTTGCATGAGGTTGTGTATGAGTCAGAATGAAGTCAACAACACCTAACAACAACAATAACATATCAAAGGGCATTATAAGACTTAAAGGAGATGATATGTGTAATATCAAACAACTAGTTAAGTGTTATACATTGATTAATGTTCCCCAAAATGTGTGTAAATCCTAACCTCTATGCCTATGGTTATAATCCCATTTGGGAATGAGTTGTCTTTGTTATGCTAATTAGGTAGGATAAGTGTAAGGTATATCTTGAGTCAATCTCTTTTGAGATATAAAAGGGATCAAAGAAACAGGAGAAGAAGAGAGATAGATGCTCAGCCACATGAAGATCTCCCAGAAGCAGCTCAAGAGGCAAAAACCTTCCTTCACAAAGAGAGCCAAGACAGAAAAGACTCCCCCTAGAGGTAGCACCCTGAATTCAGACTTCTAGTTTTCTAAACTGTGAGAAAATAAATTTCTATTTGTTCAAGCCAACGACTTGTGGTATATCTGTTATAACAACACTAAATAACTAAAACAAAATTAGTCCTGGAAGAGTGGGGTGCTGCTCTAACAGATACCTAAGTTATGGAAGGGGTTTTGGAAATGGATAATAGGTAGAGGTGGTAAGAGTTTTAAGGTGTCTAACAGTACAAGCCTAGACTGACATAAGGAGACCATTTGTAGAATTATGAACATCAAAGTCAATTCTGCTGAGGGCTTAGTAAGAAGTGAGGTGAGCTATAGAGAAAGTTTTTATCATCTTAGAGAATACATTTGGCACCAGCAATAGAGTGTTACTGGAAATGTAGATGTTAAATGTGCTTCTGGTGAGGATTTAAAAGAAAATGGTGAACATGTGGTTGGATAATAGAGGAAGGGCAATACTTTTTATGCAGTGGTAAAGAACTTGTCTGAAATATGTTCAAATATTTGGTAGAAGGTACAACTTGGATATCTGGCTGAGGAAATTTCTGAACAAGATCTTGAAAGGCTGTATGGTTCTCCTTGACAATTATAGTAAAATACAAGTGGAAAGAAATGGACTTGAAAACAAACTACACAAAACACAAACAGAACTTTATTTAGAAAATTCTATCGTACAAACTAACAACACATATCCTAGAATGTACACCATGGACGTGGCTACACGATCTTTTGTTAAAGATAATAAGCTTGTGACAGATGGATGTAACCAACTATCACAGCAGAAACCCATCAGCTTAGACTGAAGTGGGCAGAGAAAGAACAAAGGGAAAGAATGCTGTTTACCTCTTGGATTCTACAGACAGAAAATGGGCCAAGAACTTACATCTGTTGTCTTTAAAGAAAAGAAAAAGAAGCACCATCTGTGATAGTTGGACCTGTGTGTCAACTTGGCTGGACTGCAATTCTGTGTGGTTTAAGCTGTTGTGATGTGGTTATTCCCATGATGGGATCAGATGATTATGTTTTGAGCAGCCAATCTGTTGAAAAGGAGTTTCCCTCGGGGTGTGGCCTGCTTCCAGTATATCTATGGACATCCTGGGAAAAGAGACATTCTTCTGCAGATTGGGATTCTGTTGTGCTGCCTACAACTGTCCTTGAGTGAACAATCCACCATTCAGCCGGGAGATCTTGCATTCATCATTTGTTGGGTCAACAGCGGGTGTACTGCCTGCCAGATTTGAGCTCCTCAGCCCCTGTGGCTGCTAAGAGTCAGGTAAAGCCTCCAGCTTGACATGGAAAAGCCTCCAGCTTGACATTCGATCCAGGAACTTTGGACTTGCCAGCTTCTATAAGTGTGTGAGCCATTTTCCTAAGATAAATTTCTCTATATAGACATATATATAAGCTTTGCCGGTTTTGTTTCTCTAGAGAACCCAGTCTAACACACCATCCTTGAAGCAACTCAGAGATCAGTAGAACTGTTAGAAGGAGCATGAGAAGCAGAGCTGCCCCTTTTTCAAAGGGTGGAACCATGGCCTCCTGTATTTCAGAGTGGGGCCATGGCCTCCTAGATTTCAAAGAGACAGATCTTCACCAACTGGATTCTGGAGTGTGGGGTTGCTGTTCATAAGTGCATGGGGGATGGGGTTATTACCTAAGGCTGAGAAGGTCGGGTTGCCATTCCCAAAGGGCAAAAGAACAGGCTCTGCCAGGACTGAGGGAATAAGATCACCACTCAGATGGACTAGGAAAATGCGGCCAAAACCAAAGGAGCAGAATTGTCATCCCAGTGGACCTAGAAGCAGACTTGAAGCCCAGTTCCATGGAACCTCTACCCAGAATCCAGAAATTGTGGACAACATCCAGAGTCTAGAGGGTAGGGTGGTTTCTAAAGTGGTCCTAAAGAACAGAGGATTATGCTCAAGACTTGAGAGCTATATGAATTGTTCTACTGAGTTTTGGACTTGCTTGGTGCCAATTATCTCTTCTTTCTGTCAAATTTCTTCCATTTGTAACAGAAATGTCTCCCTTGTGTCTGTTCTATCATTGCACATTAGCAGCAGATAATTTATATTCTAGATTTCACAGGTTTACAGATGAAGAGGAATTTTGCCTCAGGATGGAATATGTCTAACATCTCACCATGACTTAGATGATTCAGAAAATGAGATTTTGAATGTGACATTGATTTAAGACTTTGGGGATGATGTGATGGGATGAGTGAGTTTTGCAGCTGGGAAGGCTATTAATTTTGGGGGCCAAAAGGTGGAATATTATGGACTGAATTTTGTCCCCCAAAACTATGTGTTGTAAATCCTAATGTCTTTGCTTATTATAATCCCATTTGAGAATGAGTTGTTTCTGTTATGTTAATGAGGCAGGTTTATATGGTTGTCAATTTCTTACAAGAAGTAAATAATATTATTATTTCTCCTTTTTTGTACATATTGTGTTCTTTGTTGTTGTTGTTATGTGCTGTCGAGTCAAACCCAACTCATAGCAACCCCTCCTTGGGTCTCTGAGGCAGTATCACTACAGAAGTAGATTGCCCAACCTTCCTTGCGAGGAGTGGCTAGTGGGTTTGAACCACCAGTCTTCTGGTTAGCAGTCCAGTGCCTTAGGCACTACACTACCAGAGCCCCCATTGTGTTCTATAAATGCTATCAAATTATTCTTTAGAAATTATTTTTTCTCATCTCTGAATTCCTCTTGAGAAGTCTCCACAGAGACTCCTAGTAGTTTAAGAGTCTCTGTTTCAAGAGTTCTTATATACATATGTTGTCCTCTTCTCTTTATGGAATAGTAGTATGGATTTGGAACACAAGCAATGCTCAGCCTAAGGAATCTTAAGACAGTCATTGAGAAACACACTTATAAGAAAGAGTCTTAGAAAATGTACTGGAATTCCCAGAAAGAGTGGAATTTGGAAGCTGGATTTACTCTGTTTGGAGAAGATTTAGAGAAGATGGTTTTTAAAAGAGTGTCACATGGAAAAGGAACTAATTTTGAAATTTCTGGTTCTAGGTGGGTGAATTAGGGCCAATCAATGGAAGTTTCTGGGACACAGAAATATCTTTCCAATAATCAAGGCAGTTCAAGCATGGAATATAGGCTACAATGTAAATTACTATCTTCTCAATTATGAGAAAAATTTATACAGAACTTTCTTGTTGTTAGTTGCCATTGAATTAATTTTGACTCATGGCAACCCCATATGTACAGAGTAGAACTGCTCCATAGGGTTTTCAAGGCTGTGACATTTCAGAAGCAGACCACCAGGCCTGTCTTCCAAGGCACTTACATGACCATGTATCTGTCAGGGGTCCTGTGTACAATGAGTTTAAGTGGTTATGCATACTTTCTGAAAAACCAGGGAAAGAAAAAAATCAAAGTTAAAACCAGGTGGTTGTCAAAATCTGGCTGGAAAGCTACTGTAATTCTAAAAGATCTTAGAGAAATTCCAGCAACTATCCAGCTTACGACAGTAGAGTAGGTAATTTTCAAAATATCCCTGGAAGACTCTGGGCATCTTATATCTGTCCACTCATATCTTTGGACTAACTCCATCTTGAGAGAACAATGGCTTTTCCTTATCCTTGGCCTTTCAAATCTCCCATGAGTTCCCCTCATTGATAAACTCTAACCAAGAAAGAGGGAGCTCTGGTGGCTTAGTGCCTAAAGCATTTGACTGCTAACCAGAAGGCAGGCAGTTCAAACCCACCAGCCACTCCTCGGAAGAAAGGTTGGGCAAAGTACTTCCATAGTGATACTGCTTGGAAAACTCAAGGAGGGGTTGCTATGAGTCGGATCCAACTTGACAGAAATGAGTTTAACCAAGAAAGAAACATACAAGGAAGGGATTTTTGAACTGTGCATCATTCACGTCTCCTCATAATGCCTAGGTGATCTTAGAAGTGATGGCAATGCCAGGCTGACTACTGACAATCCAGCACATTCCAACAGAGGAGAGTTTGTATGGTAAATCATCTGGGGGTGGGGGACTTCCTTAGATAAAGTTCTATAGTTGTTTGGATGGAAGGAAAGAGATGTTCAGTTCGTCACTGACCCTCAGCTTGGAAATGCACTGATATCTAATCATCCACAAACCTGAATTTATTGGTCAATTCTTAAATAAATTATCTGTATAATTTCTCTCTTCATTTTCTTACCTTCCACTACCTCTTCAACCCACTCCATTCATTCTTTTCTTTCTTTCTACTCTGCTGAAACTGCTAGTACCAAAATCACTCATAATATACTAATCTTACAGTTACTTTCCAAACTTGCTTTGCTTCACTTTTTTGTCAATCATGGTCATTTTCTCTTCTTGTCTTCCCTGACACCACCTCCACTGTTTCCTTCCCAATGTTCTGACCTTTCTTCTCAGGCTCCTTGAGGAGATCTTCCTCCTCTTCCTTAATCTTGAATGTTCATTAGAATTCTCTGAGCTATTTCCAAATCACCTTTACTTTTACTCTGCTCTGCCTTGATGATTTATTTCATACATGCCCTTGATTCTAATTCCTAACTACATTTTAATGGCAACTCTTAAATCTGTAATTCCATCATAGTACTTTCTTCTGAACTCCAGACTGGTATAGTCAAGATCTACTCTGTATACTTACTTATATTTTTTGCAGGCACTTCAAATTCAAAGTGAACAAAAGTGAACTCATTATCTCTTTCTGGACACTTACTCCTACCACCTTTGATTCCCATTTCACTAAATGTTATCAGCTATTTATCAGTGAGTTGTACATGTCAGAAATGTAAAGGAGAAATTCATAAAGCCTTTTGATCAAAACTAAATGATGAATTAACCTTAGTTTTTACTGAATTAAACTAGTCTTTTACTTGCTTGTCTTCCTGAGACTCCAGGTTTGCTTAGCTGCAGAGTCAATACAAACCTTGCACAAACTCCTATTAGTTGGTTATGTTGATTACTAGAAGTCATCAAATCTTAAGAAATAGTTTCTCTCTGTGGTCAAGCCATGGTGCTAGGAAAACACACTCTAAGGAAGGACATCTTGACACAGTTATCTTTGGTATAAAGTGGGCCCAAGAAACAAGGGCCCAATAAAGAGAATTGGTAAAAAGGGTTTTGGAGCCAGCTAGATGTAACATTTCCCAGACTATGTAAAAGATTTTTATTAAACTACCTGTGTGGGGGGAAATTAAGTCTGGTATCAAGATGGGCTTTTGTGAATTCCTGAGAAATCTGGTTAAAGCTGTTTAGACATCCACCAGTGACGTTTTATGATCCCACCTGAAAGATATGTAATTAGTTCCTGAAATCGATCATGGTAAACCTCTATACTCCTTTATCCAATAGAAGCCCATTCCACCCCTAGCCCATCTTCTTTGTGAAGCAACCAAAGACTGACCAATATAATGACTGTATTATAATTTCTTACTTCCTTGAACCATATCTGCTTTTGTTAAAATTTCTTTAGTTGGAGTCATCAGTTCTCACTTTTGTGGGCCGGTGTCTCCTTGCATTCAAATGTATTGTTTTTTTTTTCTTTTTTCTGAATAAATTCTCTTAATCTCATTTTAAGGACTGAGATCCTAGACACCTAGAAACCTAGGTGTTGTCTTAGACTTTTTTCTTTACTTCACATTAACCCATCACTAAATATTGTTTACTTATTAAACATCATTCAAATACATTCATTTTCTCCATCCATATCACTGCCTGGTTCAAGCTGTCATCATCTTTCATCCTTCCTTTTAGTTGGTCTCTGCACTTTCTTTCTCAGCCAGTCTTCCCACACCCAACCTCAGCCATTCTCCAATTTGTAGTCAGAGCAGGGATCAGGCTAGTCCTCCCATGGAGAATGAGTCTTTTCACTGGTTCATTTATTCTCTTCAAATCTGAATTCTATACCTGTCTTAGGCACATTTTCTGTGTATGCAGGCAATGCTTATGTTTTCCCTAAAAACCAAATATGTCACCATGAAACTTTGTAGTTCTTTGACTATCTTATGATGATTTCAGTATTCTTTCCTTTTCAAATCTGTCTAAATCCGCCATAACTATTTGGCATAGCTTTCTTAACCTTCAAGGGGTGATTTCTAAATTGTTCTTAATATAGATTCTCCCTCTTAAATTTTAAATAGAACCTTTTCAGGAATGACCTGGAGACTGGCTTCCTCAGACAGTAATTCTAGTCTGAGCGTGAAATGTTGCTTCTCTTCCTCTGTTATATCTTCTGGGCCTTGCATTAGCTTCACTAACATGGCTAACATGCAAACAAACCCCCCTTTACTAATATCTTTTTTAAGAGCAGTAAACCTAGGAACATCTTATTTTTCCTTTTACATTCATCAGTCTGACCTTCAAAGTCTCATTTTCTCTTTCATCTGTCCAGTTTGTCTTCTAATATGTGTTTCACCTAAGGTTTTCTTTTTCTTGTTCCTCACCATCCTTTCTTCCTTATTTAGTTTTACTTCTGTAATTGCTTTTGTTATATTGGTAGGACTTAATAGAATTTTTTTCTATTTGAAGAATTGTTTTTCAGATCACTCCCACTTCTTTTCGACTTCCTAGGCAAATCTGCTACTTAGAAACAATTCCTGGTACAGACCTATTACATTGCCTCTCTAACTCCTACATCTAAAATAATTTTATTAAGTCATTTTCATCCATTGTAAATCATTGAACCTTTTTACCTTAACAAGATACTTCAGCTCTGTTTTATTGTTTTATTAATAAAATATACCTCATATCTGTTGTAGAATCCACAGTTTGGTTCTCCAAAAACCATAACCAAAAGCAGAAAATCTATCATTAAGAAACCCAGAGTCCATTTGAGATAATATGGTAAGAAATAACCCAAGCTTGTGAATACGCAACACAACCATTGCCATGGAGTCGGATCCTACTCATAGTGACTCCTCCTTGGGTTTCTGAGGCGGTATTACTTTGGAAGTAGATTACCCAACCTTCCTTTCAACAAGCTTTTGAATAAGCCACATTCAGCTAAAGTTAGCCCAGAGCCTTTATAGTACCTTTCTGATCCAGAAAACAAAGTGGAATTTAGTCAATCAATCCAGTGTTGCCTACTTAGGCCTGGCTGTTGTTGTTGTTATGTGCCCTCCAGTCAGACCTGACTCATAGAGATCCTTCCTGGGGTTTCCAAGGCAAAAGCTAAAACCTCATTGTTGTTGTTGTTATTTGCCATCGAGTCAGCCCCGACTCATAGCGACCCCTCCTTGGGTTTCCAAGGCAGTATCACTACGGAAGTAGGAATGCCCAACCTTCCATTAGTGCTCTGTAAAGTGGACAGAACTTAGACTCGAAATTTAAAACTCCTTCCTATAGACCTGGCTGAAAAACCCTCTTGAAGCAGTAAATACTGTTTGTACCACCAAAAGCTGAAAGATCTAGTCCCATCTCAGCCTTCTTGCAATACCAAGCCAAACTGAAGTACCAATTAAAAGGAAGTTTGGGCAATCCTACTTCCGTAGTGATACTGCCTCAGAAACCCAAGGAGGGGTCGCTATGAGTCAGGGCTGACTCGACGGCACATAACAACAACAACAACAACTTGTCTTGGACACACAGGTTAAAACCATAACCCATCATACACCACCCCTTCCTACAATTATAAAAACTAGAAGTGCAGACAATACAAACACGTGAAACTGCCCAAGTCAAGCACAATTAAGTCCAGTAAGAAAGAAAGAAAAAAAAAAAAAAAAATGGGACCTGATCTATCCCAGAGCTTAAATCTCAGAGCATTATTTTTCTCCACAACTTTATTCCTTGTTTATTTCTTAAGATCTTCAACTTGTGCCAATTTTGAGGATTGGGGAAAATCATCTAAGGACACCACTCTTCTCATCTCCCTACAAGGGTAGAGCCTGCCCTTGAAATTTTGTCAGCTTCAGGAGCAGAGCAGAATGTGTGCTTTCTGTACACAACAAGAAAGGGAAGAAGGACTGGGTCAGGCACACTTAGATTCTTCCTTCCAACCCTCTAATCAGAAAAGGTAATGTTCTTGCCTTAGGAAGGGCAGAGTAAAAAATGTTAAGGGAAATATTCCTCTTCATAAAAACCAGAATAGCAAGAATGGCTATCTCCCTAACCCCTAACTGATCATGGATCAGTTTATAACCCCATCTGAACTTTTTAATGATTTTTCGCTAAACACAGAGGAAGCAGAGAGTAGATTTCATAGAAGATTGTGGCTTTAGCAGACAAGTGACAAAAACAAAGGCAAAGGCATTTAGATTACTGATAAGAGTGTTGAAGTTATGGACAAAATATGAGTAAGAAGTGATGTGAAGAGAAGGGAAAGTAAATGTACAAAGTGAAAGCTAAAGAGTCAATGGACAGAAAGCCCCACTGAAGCTGGAATAGTGATCGCAAAACTGGCAGCAATGTCTTGAGTATGACTGTGGGATCAGTAGCAGAGGAGCAGATGAGTAGGTAACAGATGATGAGGTAGTCAAACAATAAGGAAGCCTCACATGGCATCTATTTCTTGGTCTATGTTGACTTCACTCTTTGAATTTTTTATTAAAAATTAACTTTCCTAGCAATCTAGAGGCTGGGTTTAGGTAGCATATTTTAATTACGAGATCCATATGATATAAAATTAAATACAGGTTGATGGTTATATAGTAATAATAATACGAATGTGATCCTTATTTGGAATATTGTGAATAAATATAAATTAATGGTAACTTTCACTCTTATGAATTATTTATGTCATTTGAAATAATAGCATAAATTTAGAGATAGAAACAATGTGGTACAAAAGAATTTAAAGATTATTTTATATTAATAAATCAGTGAGGAAATAGATTGGAATGGATGAGAGAGAATATGCATACATGAGAGAGTGAACTATGGAAAAGTACTGCTGAAGAATTGAAACAGAACTGTGATTCCAATGACATTTCCTTACATAAGGGCTTTTGTGGGTTACCAAACTTAAGAAGACATTATTGCCATAAAACTCTGGCACAAGTTGAAAATGTCAAGAGATTCTATTAGAATTGAGATGGTGAAACACCAACATAGACAGTAAGTCTTCAAGAAAGTCATTCTTGAATTTTGTATAAATAGAACCCCTCAAGACTATTCCATCAAAACCACAAGTATCTCTCATTCTTTTCTTACTAAGTTTGGTCCCTCAAGTAAGGTTTCTAACCAGTGACAACTACAGAGACTCACAACTGAACCAAGTACATGTCTGCAGTTGGTAATACACATGGCAATACTGTTAAAATAAAAATTTCATGTCATGCTGCAAAAATAGTAAACCATTAATCTGACAAATGTGTCTTTTTTGACAGGTAGTTGTCATTCATTTTCAGTTATATCCCTGGAGGACTTATCATAGCAATAAAGGGAAATAAAAAGTATATCTTGTATGTGTATCACATTTTATCAAATGGAGGCTTTCTTGATAGAATAGAACACAAACATAATGTAAAGAGGCTATGAGAAGTTAAAAACTGTGTCGACTACAAAAGAGATGTGTTGTATGGCAGGGGCATTAGGACATAGGGTTTGAAGCATTAAGTTCCTATAGCTTTGTGCTGCACTGATTTAAGTGTAGGTTGGGATTAACTCAATGTAGTTTTTCCAACAAAACAATGCTTTTACAAACTCTATATCCCTTGCCCATTCCCTCATTATTTAATACTACAGATACCTAATAAAAATGCATTTTTAAGGGAAAGGGAAAAAAAAAAAATACCCACCTATAAAAAAACCAAATGCACTGCCCTCGAGTTGGATCTGACTCATATCACTACACAAGTAGATTGCCCAACCTTCTTTCCAAGGAGTGGCTGGTGGGTTTGAACTGCCAGCCTTCTGGTTAGCAGTCAAATGCCTTAGGCACTATGACACCAGCACTCCTAACCCACCTATACACCTCTTCCATTTTTGAGCTTTATTGGACCTTCGCTAGCAGTTAAGTTGATAATTGATGATTTCTTTTTAGCAATCTTCTGTCTAGTGAGCCTTCTCCATGGAATGGCTGGTGCTGATCTCTCCAACTCTCCCCCCCCCTCTCCTGTTGTCAATGCCTACAGTCTGTCCTCTCCACCTGCTCCACTATCAGCGTCCTTGCATTGACTGACAGCCCTCTGAAGAAAATACAGCCCAGGGAATCTAGGGATCTTGGAGACCTCAGACCTAACATCCAAGTGACCTCTCAAGGTAGTTACAAAATGAATTAAATAGGCTTTTGAGTCCTTGCCTGGAAGGCTATCCACCAGTTATAGCATTTGTATTTCAATAAACACTTAGAACAGAGTTCTTTCATATAACGTGAATTTTGAAACCTGTATTTTTTGTGGGATCTTGTAGCCTACAGATGACCTAGGGGAAATTCAACTCGATAAAGAAATTTTTATTCCTTAAGGGTCTGAGTCCTTAGTGGTGTTTACATTTAAAGTGACTTTATCTGTTAGTAACAGATGTAAAAATACGTAGGGTCACCCCACATGATGCCCTAGCCTCCAGAAATACTCATTACTACCCCCATTGTGTATCAGTAATCTTATTTCCCATAATAATCAAGATCAATCATTTCAGAAAAAAAAAAAAAAAAAAAAGATTTTTAAAGCTATTTTTTCCAAAGGCATGAAGAAATTCAAATGATTGAGTCCATGCATGACCTCCTCCTCAGCTACCAGGTCTGTTTTCATCATGATCCATTTGAACAAGCACTGGGGTGTCTGGGCAAAGTGGCTGAAAGACATACACAGAATGGGATGTTTTTTGCCCTTGATTATTAACTGCTGGTGACCATTCACAAATATTCTCTCTTGACCCATTCAGAGAGGTATGGTGGTGGTGGTGGTTATGTGCCGTCAAGTTGGACCTGACTCATAGCG
>NW_006921598.1:12689318-12692315 GCF_000298275.1 Orycteropus afer afer
GGGTTTGAACTGCCAGCCGTCTGGTTAGCAGGCAAGTGTCTTAGCCACTATGCTACCAGAGCTCCCTCTTTGCCAATAATCCTCCATTATTTTTCCTTTCAAGTCCTTGACCATCCAGGCAAAACTACTTTGCCACCCATTAATAGGTGTATCTCTAGCTATCTCTCTTTGAAAGCAAATGGAATGCTTAGATGTATATATTCAATGCTCCCATTGTGGTTGTTTCTTACTCACTAGCTCTCAGAGCCACTTCTTAATGGATCTGTAATTCTGTAGCAGTCCATATCTGGATGGTATCAGGACATTTACAGAGCCATATGTAAATGAGGACCAGAAATTTTCCTCCTCAGTCAACTGAAAATATCCCATAGGGTAAGAAGTATGAGTTGAGGGAGAGTTGTCAGTGCACCAGGATTAGATATGCTAGAAGTATGGTCACCAGTTCATGCAATTTATTTGTGACCCCAAACTTCTTCAAGCCTGATAATATATATGTCACTTTCATTTTATAGTAGAGTGCTATCTCTATGGAAGTAGACTGCCCAATCTTCCTTCTGAGGAGTGGCTGGTGGGTGTGAATCACCAGCCTTCTTGTTAGCAGTCATATGCCTTAGGTACTATGCCACCAGAGCTCCCTGAGTGCTACTAGAAATCTTCACATCAATTACTTGGTATAGTGGATAACATTCATACTGGATGACGGGAAACTCAAGTCAATGATCACTTGTTATTTTATGGCCAAGAGTTCTATACCATGATCTAGGGGGAAATCAAGAGAATAATTATTTCCTGAAGAAGATATGTCTTTTCTCTAAAACTCCAGATGCTTCCACTGTAATTCTCTTATTATAAGTTGCCATACATTTTATACAGCATGTCAGATGGACATGGACACTGGGAACAACATCGAGTCTACTGAGCAATAAGGACAGACTTCTTCATGCTACAACCTGGAGCAGCTGCAGAACCTTTTCTTGCTCTGAGCACACCAAAGGAAAACCACAATGAGATAGCATTTCACACTTACTAAGATGGCTATGAGTAAAAACAAGAAACAAAACAAACAGAAACACAGGCATTGGTGAGGCTGTAGAGAAATTGGCACCCTCACCCATTCCTGGTTGGATTGTAAAATAGTGGAGCCTCTGTGAAAAATAGGTAAGTGGTTCCTCAAAAACATAGGATTACCAAATGACCTAGTATTTCTACTGCTAGATATATACACAAAAGAATTAAAAGCAGAAATGCACACAGATATTTGTACACCAATGTGCATTGCAGCAGTATTAATGACAGCCAAAAGTTGAAGTCTAAATGATGTCTACAAAAGAAGAATAGATTTAAAAAATGTGGTATATATATATAACAGAATATTAATCAGCCAGAAACGAAGTCCTGATACATGCTACAACATGGATAAACCTTGAAAACATGCTGAGCAAAATAAGTCAGTCACAACAAGACAAATATGTATGATCCCCACTTATACAAAATATCTAGAATAGGTAAGTGTGTGGAAATCATTGTTTATTAGGGTTGAGTAGCAAAGAGGGGGAAAGGAAAACATAGTGCTTAGGGACCACTGAGCTTCTGCTAAGGGTGCTGAAAAAATTGAGGATTGGTTAAAGTGATGGTTGAACATCATGGACATAATTCATATCACACTGTAGATGTGAAGATTGTTGAAATGGCAAATGTTTGGTTACATACATATTTACAAGAATTCTTTTTAAAAATAAAAATTTTAAAAAGAACTTAATGGTCTTATTGAAGACTTAGAAAGTGGATCAGAGAGGCACCAATACATTATAAAAAGTGGAATACATCACCTCCTAAATTCAAAAGGACTCATCAAACATTGTACTTCCTTCTTAGGGTAAAAAATACAAAATGCATAAATATAAGTTTCACTTTGGAGGTGATATTCTAATATGTTCCACGTAACTGTACACCAGAAACTTCCCCAAAGTGGTATACTCTTGAATTCTCATGTTGTTGTGTGGTTGTTAGGTGCTATCAAGTTGACTCCAACTCACAGAACCAAACACTGCCCAATCATGCTCCATCCTCACAATCCTTGCTTTTCTTGAGCCCATCGTTGCAGCCACCATGTCAATCCATCTCATTGATGTCTTCCCCTTTTTCGCTGACCCCCTACTTTACCAAGCATAACATCCTTCTCCAGGGAATGGTCCCTTCTGACAACATGAACAAAGTAGGTGAGATGAAGTCTGGCCATTCTCGCTGCCAAGGAACATTTCAGCTGCACTTCCTCCAGGACAAACTTGTTCATTCTTCTGGCAGTCCATGTTTTTAGTATTCTTCACCAACAATGTAATTTAAAGACATAAAATCTTCTTGGATCTTCCTTATTCATTGTCTAGCTTCCACATGCATACGAGGTGACTAAAAATACTATGGCTTTGGTTAGACATACCTTAGTCTTCAAAGTGACATCTCTTTTTCTTAACACTTTAAAGAAATCTTATGCAGCAGATTTGCCCAGTGCAATACGACATCTGATTTCTTGACTACTGCTTTCATGGATGTTGATTGTGGACCCAAGTAAAATGAAATCCCTGACAACCTCAATCTTTTCTCCATTTATTGTGATGTTGCTTAATGGTACAGTTGTGAAGAATTTTATTTTCTTTATGTTGAGGTGTAATTCATACTGAAGACTGTAGTCTTTGATCTTCATTATGAGCATAATTAAGTGCTCTGGAATTCCCATTCTTTGCAATGTTATCCATAATTTGTTATAACCCACACATTTGAATGCCTTTGGATAATCAATAAAACACAGGTAAACATCTTTCTGGTATTCTTTGCTTTCAGTCAAGATCCAACGGACATCAGCAATGATATCCCTCATTGCACATACACTTCTGAATCAAGCTTGAATTTCTGGAAGTTCCCTGTCAATATACTGCTGAAACCAGTATACTGAATTTTACATATATATATATATAGGAGCTCTGGTAGCATAGTGGCTAA
>NW_006921598.1:12692545-12709983 GCF_000298275.1 Orycteropus afer afer
TTTTAATTATCTTCAGTAAAATTTTACTTGCATGTGATATTAATTATATTGTTCAATAATTTCCACATTCGTTGGAATGGGCACAAATATGGATCTCTCCCAGTCAGTCATCCAGACAGCTGTCCTCCCAATTTCTTGGCATAGATAAATAAGTGCCTCCAGCATTTCATCCGCTTGTTTAAATATCTAATAGGTATTCTATCAATTTCTGGACACTTGTTTTTAACCAATTTCTTCAGCGCAGCTTGGACTTCTTCTTTCAATACCACTGGTTCTTGGTCATATGCTACCTCAGAGAGTATCCTTTTAAACCACACTCTGGATGCATGTATTTTACAAGCCATAAGGAATTCCTCCTGAGGTCAGTTATTTCCTTCACACTATATATTAGCAACATGACTTTAACTAAGTCATGGACAATGTTATATCCTGTGGAGTAATAAAATGCTTTTGATTCCTATGGGCCAAGAGCCATGACTTGATACAGCACTTAGGCAAAATGTACATTGCTAAAACTGCCAGGCAAATGCAACTGCACTTGATATTCTCTGCTTATTGGGTTAGAAGGGGAAAACAGTAGCATTTGCCAGCTCTATTGGTGCAACAAGTGTCAAAGTTTATGTCTATTTGCACTAGTAAAGACATTACATCTAGAGGGACAACTGTAATTGAAGCCATCAGCAAATCAAATATAGAATAATGTACTGTTGATCTTAAATCTTCTGTATAGACCAAACAAGTTGGTAAAATGAGTATTTGATGATAATCACCACCACTATCTCTCCCTCCCTGACATCTTTATAATGTACATCTTCACAATCTTTACATCTTTGATATGATGGGAAAAATTCAACTTTTCTTTGACACTTGCTTCCATGTTATCCTAAATTCCATGGATCAAGGGGTTAATATACGGATCCCAGGAGCTGATTAACTTATTTTAAATACTCAGCAACTGGAAAAGTAGCTACAGGATAATTTGATGGATGCACTTAGTCCACTGTAAGATACTCATTTTAGAGAAAAAACTGAAATGAAGTACTTGCCCAAACAGACAGAATGAGAGTCCACATTCATCTCTCCCAGGACAGTGCTATTATAAACCTCCCCAGATTGATTTCTAGGGTGTAAAATAAACATCTCCTTACAGTAGATTATGGACTCTGTTGTATTTCTGAGTGTTTCAAAGTCTTTGACCTGCCCCTGAGAAGTAAATTCTCTTCACAGCGGTGGCTCATAGAAACTAGAATAGTTTAGAGCAGAATATCCCTATCCTTCGTTATGTCCTTGAAAAACAACATTGTCACTGGAAGCCATCTGTAATTTGTTTAGACTGCATTAATTTAGGACTGCTAAAGCTAATGCATTTTTTTTTTTTTTTTTTTTTATCACATCTCTCCTCTAACATATTGTTTTTCTAGTCATCACAGGGGCAATTGAATGTGATCTACCTTCTACTATGTTTTGGTGCAACTAATACATCATCAGACTTTGGAAGTCTTGAGTTTGATGGTGCGTATCAAAGCTTAAATGAAGCCCATTTCTAGAGTTGAATGCCATTTCAAGCTGTGAAAAGCCAATATATTCTCTTTTTCATCTTAGCTTGCTTTAGGTATTTTACAAAGCCTTTTCTCTGTTCTATTAATGTCCTCTTTCAGCTTTATAACTTTGCTCAAATATTATTTATTTCTCCAAAAATATCCAGATCTCCATCAAGTTTTTATTCAAATAAATCCATACTAACATCCAGAAAATCTCAATAATTTCCCTCCTGCCCTGATTGGTGGGGAGATTGTAACAAAGTGGATGGGAGGCTGCAAAAGTGAGAGTCACAACCACCAAGGCTCATGTTTGGAGGAAAGAATAGTTTCTGAGGCATAAAGGAGACGTTACAATGGTATTGTCTCCAGCTCCATCACTGCCTGGCTTTCAAACAAATTGCAGGACAACATGACACTTCCCTACCCCAAGATCTAAAAGTGAATTCAACTTAGTCTTCATTAAAGCCATCCTCACCAGCTCCTTATATTCCATAAATGATGAGTTTATGAAAGTAACACCTAGATGAGAATAAATCTGTTATCACATTTATTTTAATTGTCTCAAAATAACTGTATTCCCTTTATGATGTACATGCTGCATGTAAACAAAGGAAAGCTGTAGAAATATGAAGCTAGAGCAAGACCTGAGAATCAAGGTTGATACGCATGATTCTCATCAAGTAAAAACTGTGAGACAAAGAGAAATGTGAAATTCTGGCTCCCTAGTCTTGTGATTGGGAGCTCTGGTAGCATAGTGGCTAAGGCACTTGAGTACTAACCAGAAGGCTGGTGGTTCAAACCCACCAGCCACTCTTCAGAAGGAAGATGGGGCAATCTACTTCTGTAGTGATACTGCCTCAGAAACCCAAGGAGGGGTCGCTATAAGTTGGGTCCGACTTGACGTATAACAACAACAACAGTCTTGTGATTAATGATTTGAATCTTCAACACTTTCATTTATACTTTATGCCATTTCTCTCATTACTTCTTCAATCTTGCTGCTAATGGAAAACATTCCAAGAATTACCCTAGACCAGGTCTTCTCAAGCTTTAACCCTTTCATTGCTCATGGTACACACATAAGTACTACTTACATTTTTCACCTCTGGGGTTTCTTGGGGTGTTTTGTCCCATGTATAGCGTTGGCATGATTATTGTATTATAATGTATACATGCTGGTGTTGGGGCAGGGACTTGTGTCACTGCATAAATCAGAAGAAAGTTTGTTGGTGCCATATTACTGTGTTGAGAGATTACTGTATGAGATGGTGTATCTTAGAGGAGTGGTTGTGTAAAAAATTTGTCTCTTTGAGACAAAATTTGAGAAATTTATTTGAGAAATAAAGTTTGTAAGTATATTTACTATTTCCTGTGTGTTACTGAGAAGGTGCAGTGCTTGGCATTAGGTAATATTCAATAAGTTGTTTTCGGGTGCAATACAATGTAAATATGTGTCCTTGACTTACATCATGACTACAGGTACATATAAGTACCAGTTGTATTTCTCACCAGTTCCTCCTCAGTATTTCTGTGTCCAACCAAAGTTCCAGAATACAATCCAATTATGGGAGAAGTGGACTGCATTGATCAGAGGCACAAAAGGTACACAATCAGAAGGTACTCTGTCAAATGGTGACATCAATTGTTGTATTTCCTTATTGACCTTGGCATTGAAAACAATTTTACAAAGTAGAACTGTTACTACAGGGCACATGTAACCAATTGTCCTTCAGGATTACTCTCATTAGTCAGCTTACCATGACTGGGAAATTTAAAGAAGAAAACGACCCTCTATTCTTGTCAAGAACAAGCCAGGAGTCAGTGGGGTGTCAAATGATACCAAGTTCTGGTAAATGATTTCAGCTGGGAACCAGAAGACAACACAGAGAATGCAGCACTAAGAAGCAGACTTGAACAAAAATTATGTGCAGCTAATGCAGGGTGCCTTTACGGGCTACCCCATGTTTTCAAAAGTTTCACTCAAAGTAGTGACTTGGGTCTTAAAAGTTTGCAAGTGGCCATCTAAGATGCCACTATTGGTCTCTCCCCAACCAGGGCAAAGAAGAGTGAAGAAAATCAGAGATAAAAGGAAACAATTAGTCCAAAGAAGTAATAGACTGCATGAACCTCAGCTTCTATTACCCTGAGACCAGAAGAACCAGATGGTGCCTGGCTACCAGTATTGACCATTCTGATTGGGATCAAAATAGAATGTCTTCAAAAGAGTGGGAGAAAAAAAATGTGGAACAAAACTCAGAAATTATTAAATAAAATAAAATAAGATAAAAGACCAGTCTTATTGGTTTGATAGAGACTGGTATAACCTCCAAGACTATGGTCCTTGGATACCCCTTAAACCTGGAACTGAAGTCATCCCCATAGATCAACTTTCAGCCAAACAACAGACAGGTTTGTAAAGTGAACAATAGCAACAGGGAGAAATATACTCCTTAGAGCAATCAACAATATAAGACCAAGAGAGCAGGATCTGCCAAAAAATAAAGCTCAGAAGGCAGAAAGGGAACACAAAGAAGGACAAAGGCAAACAAGGAACACAGGGAGGAAGTGGGAAGAGTGCTGCTACATTGTGAGGATTGCTGTCAGTGTCACAAAACAAAATGTGCATGAATTGTTCAATGGAAAACTAATTTGCTCTGTGAAATTTCACCCCAATCACAATGAAAACTTAAAAAAAAAGCTAAATAAAATTGCTAAGATACAATGATCTTTTTTCCATACTTCATGCCACCTATCCTACCACTGGAGTCCATTGAGACATATGTGCATGCCACCTGTAATATTTATCAAAATTTATTATATATAATAAAACTTTAAAAACACTCAGTGATTCAACATGCATCCATTCTATTAGCAAAAAAAAAAAACCTGCAATATCTGGGGATAGGGCAACTAAGAAGAAGAAGAGAAAATGAAGTGAAAAGAAGGAAAAAAAAAAAAAAAAAAATGTCTAAAAAATGTTACAAAAAAATAATTCACTAAAGAGAGGGTTTAATGTGCTAAAATGCAGATTCTGGTTTAGCCCATCTTGGGTGAGGTCTGAGATTCTGCAACACAAACTGCCAGGTGATGTTGACGCTTCTAGTCTGAGGATCACACCTTGAACCATGAGGCAGAGGGCAAGCTTTGGAAAGCAGAAGATGCTTTTACCTCTACTGTGTCCACTTTCCTGCCCACCCCACTCCCTAGGCCTTGATAAATAGCTCAGTTAGTATTTGTTAGCTCCTTAGTCAGTGGACAGACATTGTTCACAACTCTCTTCTACCATGACCATGTTCCATTTCCAGGAGTGTGGATAATAACTGCTTATTAAATGTAATGTCTATCTGTCCAATTGGCCATCAATTCTTATCAATTATAGCTCCTCAGTGTCTTGAATGTGTTCCCTTCTTTGCTTTCACACTATACAATCATTTCCTGGCAAGTCTTCTCATGTCTCTAGAAATAAGATTCTCAATGTCTCCAAAATAAAATCTAAATCCCTAGCTCCTACATTGCCCCTACCATAAACAGACAGGCTGCCTTCACCTTCTAGTTGATGCCAACCTCCTAGTTGGATATTAGACCATTTTCTCACATGAGTCCTGCCTTCCTCATACATCTATGGCTCCCAGAAGGATCTGTGTTCTTTCACCCCTCCCTGACTTGTACATGCTTTATTTTATCTCTGGAAGTTTTTTCCTCTTACCTATGCCTTCTTTCTATGTTAAACGCCTCCTCAGAAACCAGCTCACATGTTACCTTCTCTCTGGGGCTTTTCTGAATTCCCTTCTACTTTCAAGCAGTTATTTATTCTTTCCCATATTCCTACACCAAATCATATATGTTCCTCTGAGCATACTTCTTGCAATGTTTTGTTAGATTCCTTTACCTAACTTTCTGTGTTTACTACAACTGTAAATTGCTTGAGGCAAAAATTCTCCAATCATCTTTCCCCCCACTAATACCTAGAATAGGACTGATATACAGTAGTTGTTCCATAAATTTTTATTGCATTATTAAATGGAGAGTAAAACAAGTGCCTATTTCATAGTCTGGGTTCTCTAGAGAAGCAAAACAAGTGAAGCATATATTTATATAGAGAGAGATTTAGTTCAAGGAAATGGCTCATGCAATTGTAGGAGTTGTCAAGTCCCAAATCCATGGGTCAGGCAATGTTCTGAAGGCTTCTGCTGACTCATGTAGTTGCAGGGGCTGATGAACCTAAAATCTGCAGGTCAGGTGGCAGGCTTGAGGCTTCTGCTGACTCACATCCCCAAGAACACACATCCAAAGGACAGGCAATGAGAAATATGCAGTATCAAGATGAGAAGTGTGCAGGATCAAGAGAAAGACAGAGAGAACTTTGCCAGAACATCCATTACATACTGAAGGCAGACCCCACCCCCATGGAAACTCCCCTTACTAGTGATTGGCTGCTCTTATCAGATCACATAATGGAAAGTGATAACATAGTGTCTGCCAAACCACTGAGAATCATAGCCACACCAAGTTGATATATAACATTAACTATCACAACCTACTAAACACGTCCATGCCTAGGGGCTGGTTTTGTTGTTGTTGCTACCCCATCAAGTCAGCTCCAACTCATATCAGCCCTGTGTACAACAGTACAAAACACTGCCGAGTCCTGCACCAGCCTTCTTGCTATACCTGAGCCCATCATTGCACTCACTGCGTTACTCCATCTTGTTGAGGGCCTTCCCCTTTTTTTGCTGACCCTCCACTTTACCAAGCATGATATCTTTCTTCAGGGAATAGTTCCTTTTGATAACATGGCCAAAGTAGGTGAGACAAGGTCTAGCCATTCTTGCTTCCAAGGAGCATTCTAGTTGCACTTCTTCCAGGATAGATTTGTTAGTTCTTCTGGCAGCCCACAGTACTGTCAGTATTCTTTGCCAACACCACAACTCAAAAGCATCAACTCTTCTTTGGTCTTCCATATTCATTGTCTAGCTTTCAAATGCATATGAGGTGATTGAAAATACCATTGCTTGGGTTTAGTCTTCAAAATGACATCTTTGCTCTTTAGCTCTTTAAAGAGGTCTTTCCAGTGCCACACACCATCTGATTTCTTGACTGCTGCTTCTATTGGTCTTGATTGTGGAACCAAGTAATGTGAAATCTTTGACAACTTCAATCTTTTCTCCATTTATCGTGATGGTGTTTATTGGTCCACTTGTGAGGATTTTTACTTTCTTTATGTTGAGGTGTAATCCATAGGGTCTGGTAGCTACAGGAAAATTGACTTCCCTTCCACAGATTTCCTCCCACACTACTTTGCCTGATCCCTAGAGTGGAAAAATTCCCAAAAATGGGAAGCAAAGGAAGTATAAAGAAGAGCTGATAAGGTTCAAAATGTATAGTCTTAGCATAAATATTGGGGTTTTACTTGAAAATGTTAGGATGAGACAATTTTTAAAATGTCATACAAAATTCTTTTCTCTTTTTTTCAAGAGATTAACTCTGGTAAGGAAAAAATGCAAAGAAAAGGTAAAGATTTCTTTTTTCTTTGTTACTTTTTTTTTCTAAACATTTCAAATCTGCATGTGGGATGCAGGAGTCATCTCACAGGGCTTATCAGTGACTAATGGCTATGCTATTCTCTGGGAAAAGTGTGATGCATGCAAAGTGGGTTCAGGCTCCTCTGAAACCCTCAATTATTAGTTGGATAACAACACCCACTTTCTATTGGAGCCTCCTCATACTTTAGGGCTCAGCAGGCTGCAATGTGTGTTGAGTGTATAACCACAGTTTGTTCCATGGTGGATCTGCTACAAATTCTTGCAGGAGGAACTTTTACACTTAGGATCCATGTAGACCTTGTGCTGGGTGAGTAGAGAAGTTTCCTTAACTGGACCTGGCACTTGCTTAAGTGTCCTCACTTACCCCCACCTCCCATAACATAAGAAATACCACACTACCTAAAACAGACAGCATTAAAATACAATTTCTTTTTAATGCTGTTCAATTGTAATTTTTTCCCTTATTCCAATCAGTTTATTAAGTGTGAGGAAATGGAAGACAACTTACAGATGCTCAAATAAAACTGAGACCTAGAGAAAGGAAGGGGCAAGGCAAGGTGATTCTGGATAGTGACAGAATTGAGCTAGATCCACATTTCCTGAGTGCTGGACCAAGCCAGTCCCTATTGCATAATATCTCAATATTAATTGTACTTTATATTAAATTTTATAGAATTTGATCTGTATTCAAATTCCAGATTTATTAATTATTTTTGTTTTTAATTGCCTGTGAGCCAATAATTCCTCCTAAAAAAGATACTGAGTTTCAGTACTCTCACCTGTAAAACATGTATGATAAGAATTACTGACTCGACGGCAAACAACAACAACAACAACTCCCTCAAGGTTATTGTGATGGTGGCATAGTGCCTAAGGCATTTGACCACTAACCAGGAGGCTGGTGGTTCAATCCCATCAGCCACTCCTCAGAAGGAAGTTTGGGCAATCTACTTCCACAGAGATACCGCCTCGGAAACCCAAGGAGGAGTCGCTATAAGTCACAATCTACTCGACAGCAGTAAGTTTATTTATTTGTTGTTGTTTTTTGTTTTTATTATGAATAACAAAACATTTCACAAAAACTATGATATTTCATTCATTTACTAGTTTTCTTTGTCTTCTTGAATGACATGCACAAAGACCTGGAATTAGAAAAATAAAAGGGAAGAACACACTTGGCATTTCTCAAGCTGAAAAAACTGAAGAAAAAATTCAAGCCTCAAAATGTAATATAGAAGGATTCTATGGGAAAATTATTGAATAATGCAGGATGCACCAAAAGAAGATGGGAGGAATACACAGAGTCATTGCACCAAAGAGAATTTATCAATGCTCAATCATTTCAGGATATAGCAATCAAGAATCAGTGGTATTGAAGGAAGAAGTCCAAGCTTCACTGAAGGAATTGGCAAAAAACAAGTCTCCAGAAATTGATAGAATACCCATTGAGATGTCTCAACAAACAAATGCAGTTCTGGAGGTGCTTACTCATCTATACCAGGAAATTTGGAAGACAGTTCCCTGGCCAATTAACTGGAAGAGATCCATATTTGTGCTCTTTCCTAAGAGAGGTGATCCAACAGAATGGAGATATTATTGAATGATTTCATTAATATTACATGCAAATAAAATGTTGCTGAAGATAATCAAAAAATGGTTTCAGCAGTATATTAATAGGGAACTTCCAGAAATGCAAGCTGGATTCAGAAGAGAATGTGTAATGAGGGATTTCATTGGTGATGTCAGATGGATCTTGGCTGAAAGCAAAGATTATCAGAAAGATGTTGTGGTAGTTAAGATTATATGTCAACTTGGCTGGGCCTGGTTTTGAGTGGCTGGACAGCTGGTGGTAGTTATTCCCCATGATGAGACTAGCAATCAATTCCATGGTAGAATCTGCCATGAGCAGCTGAGTAACTGCTTTAGGGATGTGGTCTGCTTCCAGTATATAAGAAGCAGCTTTGAGGAAGGTCTCTAGCTTTTTGGCACTCTTGAACCCTGCATGTAGCTGAGTCTTCATTCTGCAGCCTGCCATGCTTTGTCAATCTTGGGACTTTAAATGGACTTGAATCAATGGCCTGCCCTATGGTTTGGTAACACTGGGACTGTGCCTTTTCACTTGTCAACATTGGGTTTATCACCCTCAGCAACCAGCAGCTGCCTGAGTGAAAAGATGCTTCTAGTTTCAGTGGGCCAGGAGCAAGAGACAGAGTTAATGCCCAGGGTCAAGGGGCTTTTACCCGGTTCCTAGAGCCGAGCACATGGAACTCAGACTTCTAACCTCCAAAATTGTAAGAGAATATACTCCTGTTTGTTAAAGCTATTCTATTTGTTTGTTAAAGCTATTCTATTTGTGGTATATTTTATGTTAGAGTAACACAGAGGTAACCAAAACAGGGTGTTTACCTATGTTTTACTGATTATGAAAAGACATTCAGATGTATGGATCTTAAGAAATTATGGATAATATTGTGAAGATTGGGAATCCAGAACACTTCAATGTGCTCATGAGGAACATGTACATAGACCAAGAGGCTGTTGTTTGAACAGAACAAGGCAATACTGCATGGTCTAAAATCAAGAATGGTGTATACCAAGGTTGTATCCTTTCACCATACTTGTTCAATCTGTATGCTGAGCAGGTAATCCAAGAACCTGGACTATATGAAGAACATAGCCTCAGGTTTGGAGGAAGGCTCATTAACAATCTGTGATATGCAGATGACACAACCTTGATTGCTGAAAATACAGATGACTTGAAGCACTTACTTACAAATATCAGAAACTACAATCTTCAGTATGGATTACACCTCAACATAAAGAAAACAAAAATTCTCACAACTGGACCAATAAGCAACCCATGATAAACAGAGAAAAGATTTAAGTTTTCAAAGATTTCATTTTACTTGGATCCACAATCAACACCCATAGAAGTAGCAGTCAAGAGATCAGATAACATACTGCACTGGGCAAATCTTCTGCAAAAAACCTCTTAAAGTATTGAAGAGCAAAGATGTCACTTTGAAGACTAAGGTATGCCTCATACGTACGTGAAACCTACGCAATGAATAAGGAAGACCAAGACAGAATTGGTGCCTTTGAATTGTGGTTTTGGTGAAGAATACTGAAAATACTATGGACTGCCAGAAAAAAAAATGAACAAATCAATCCTAGAAATACAGCCTGAATGCTCCTTAGAAGCTAGAATGGCCAGACTTTGTCTCATCTATTTTGGCCATGTTGTCAAAAGGGAGAAGAAGGAAGAAGGGTCATGTTGTCCCTGGAGAGGAATATGATGCTTGGTAAAGGGCAGGTTAACGAAAAAGAGGAAGACCCTCAATGAGATGGATTGACACAGTGGCTGCAATGATGGGCTCAAGCAAAGCAAGGATTGCCAGGATGGTATAGGACCAGGCAGTGTTTCATTCTGTTGGACATAAGGTTGCTATGAGTCAGAACTGACTTGATGGAACCTAACAACAACAACATGATATTATGTAAATATAATTATTGCTACCATTTTTCTAACAATTGTTTTGAGTTGTCATCCTGCGGGCTCTGACTCATGGCAACCTTATAAAAAGAGAGTGAAACATCGCCCAGTCCTGCCTGCACCATCCCCATGATTGTTGGCATGTCTGAGCTCATGTTACTAATTTTAATAATTTGCCCATTTTTTTTACATTAAGAATATAATAGAATTTTATGTCACCACAAAATTAAGACAAATTGATTTTCAAAATACACATGCAAACTATATAAGATGCAGGAATATCTTTGAGCTGTAAATATGTCTTTAGTATTGGGGGTGGGGTAGGGAAATGAGCTATATCCCAACATACATCTTAATCAGTCTTAAGTACATCAAATTTGCTGAGAATTAGCCAGGATTTTCCAGTCCCTGGGTCTCATCATTTTATCTGAAGTCTTTTTTTCTTCCCCCTTAGAGACACACAGTATCAAGCAGAGGTCTAAGATTCTATGAGAATAATGATTCATGGGATTCCCCAGTAGATTTCTCTGAGAATTCATTAATTAAACGTATGTTTATTAAGCAGTGACTCTAGTAATGATAACTAATATTTGCATAAACTCTACCACTAACAAAGCCATTATCCCTACTGTTCCCAGAAGTGAGGAACTTTGTTTCCATTTAACAAATGAGGTACTTCTCCTGGTGCCTTAGTGGCAAATTCTTGATACCAAATCCAGTGTTTCTTACTGTAACACACTGTAGCTAGCCTCTGGCTATTCTTAAGGTTTACAAGGTGTCTTTATCTTTTCCAAATGCAGTATACAATGTGTGGGTAAGTTGCATGTACAAATAAGGGTAGGGTAAAGTTCTTTCATTCTGAGACTCCTTGAATTTCTATATTTGATGAAAAACCTTGTATGTCATGAAAATATATTTTTGTAGACAGTTTGCTGTAATAGTTGCTTTTACATGAATACACATCCCTTTCCCTGCTGGTGATGTGTTAAGATGGAAGTAGGAAAGGTGCACATTGGAATTTCTATCAGCCTCCCATAGGACAGGTTCAAAGTCAGAAGCTGAAGGCAGAGAGCGAAGAACGTTCTCTAAATGCTGCTCTGTTTGGCAGATGTGGGCAGAGAGAATTACTAGGTTTAGATGTATTAGTGGTAATGTTTGCCAGCTACTGCCCAGATGGGAGGAGCTCTGGTAGCATAGTGCCTAAGGCACTTGACTGCTAACCAGAAGGCTGGCGGTTCAAACCCACCAGCCACTCCTTGGAAGGAAGGTTGGGCATTCCTACTTCCGTAGTGATACTGCCTCGGAAACCCAAGGAGGGGTCGCTATGAGTCGGGGCCGACTCCACGGCAAACAACAACAACAACAGCCCAGATGGGACTCAGATCCAATCTCAATTAACATCTTTGCTTTCCTATCTCACGGCCTCCATATAATCAAGGATGGACATAGCAAATCATTGATCCTGTATTACTTAAACACCTGATACAAAAGGCATTCCTCCATGGGCTACTTGAAAACTCATAAGACATGATTTGGCTGACCTCAAGAGTTTAGATCTCAAGGTCAGAAATAAAAGTATCAAGAAATTCCTTGGCTCAGACATAATACGTCACAGCCACCTAGTTCTTTCTACTGCCAGCACTTGCCATTCCCTCCCACCCACCCACTGCGTGTCCCAGAACTCTCCCTTCCAGGGTCTTCACAAAAACAACATAAGGGCTGGAAAATGGGCTAGGTAGGAGGTTCATTGTGGATCATATCTCCCTGAAGCTAGTTTGTGTCTGAATTATAGATTATGTCTATTTGGTTCTTGATTACACACCTGGCTCCAGGTACCCTTGCCTAGTCCAGCTTATCAGTAACCCCTAGTCTGACCTGAATTCAAACAAAAATCACTTTGACCTCTATACTCATCCTAATCTTTCTAGGTCTGTCCTAATGCTGAAGATTTCTCTCCCCTACTTGGGAATAGCATGGCTGGCAACATAATTTATGAGGTTCAATGTAAAATGAAAATGCAGGAACCTATTTCCAAAGGCAGTGAAAAAGATGCTATTGCACATACAATAGAATATTAACCATAAAGAAAAATTAAGTCCTGATATATGCTTCAATGTGGAAGAACCTTGAAAACATTACATTGAGTGAAATAAATCAGACACAAAGGGACACATATTGTGTGACCCCACTTACACAGAATATCTAGCATAGGCAAATGCATAGAGGTCAAAGTTTATTACTGGTCACCAGAGGTGAGTGTGAGGGAAAAGTGAGAGTTATTGTTTAAAGAATACAGCATTTTTTTTAAGGGTGAGGGGAAAAAAAAAACTGGAATGGATAGTGGTGATGGCTCCACAACGTGATGAATGTAATTAAGGACTGTGAATTATATATGAAAAATGGCTGAAATGGCAAATGTTTATACATGTTTATATACATGTATTATACCACAATAAAAAAAATATGTATTTGAATATAAAGTTTTTCTATGCTTCCATGGTTCTTCTCTTGACTTAAGGTTTTTTGTTTTGTTTTGTTTTTAATATTTAAAGTTATTTTAGTAAAAAAATTAAAATTTTAAATTACTAATATGAACTTTTAGGAACTGTGGTGGTGCAGTGGTTAAAGAATTCATCTGCTAGCCCAAAGGTCGGTGGTTTAAACCCACCAGCTACTCCACAGGAGAAAGATGAGGTCTTGGAAACCTTATGGGGCAGTTCTATTCTGTCCTATATGGCTGATATGAGTTAAAATCCACTTGATGGAAGTGGGTGGGTAGTATGAATGTTCCCATTAATCTTTACATTGTGCAATGTCAATTTAAAATACAAATATAGGATAATTTAATGCATATATGAAATCATCAAAATTACATAATTTATATTTCCTCAGTGGCATATGCCTATGTATTTTGCTCTCATCAAAGCAGTAGAAGCACTGCACAAAACTAAATCAACTGTTTTTCTTTCATTCCTTTATCTACATGTGTTCTGCCTAAACTCTCTACCTTCTGTTTACTGTTGTGTAAGATAAGAACACTATGGGTTACCTTCTTTCCATTTCCTCTTGTGTCATCACTTTTAGTGTAAGCTATTGACTAATACAGGGAAGTAACAGGAGTGAGAGAAGATAGTAAGGAAGGTCCTTTGTCATTTGTGTTTCTTAGAATCCCACTGCCTTCTTTCTATATTCAAAGTAAGTCTTGGTTAGCATGAAAAGCATGGCCTCTCAAAGCTGTCATCATCTCCACTTACTCAGTTGTTGACATAACACACTTTCTCTCATCTCATTGAACTCCACCAAACTGGCTTGTGGGGCATGACAAGCACTGGAACTAAGGATACACATATTGCACATATATTCGTTGGTCATGGGCATGTGCCATTGTCCCACTGGACTTCACTTACAAAAGTAAAAAGATAATACTATTCAGAAATTCAAGATAGTGACAGCCGAACATTAGACCAAGTGTGAGGCTCCTTTGAGCAATAGGCTCTGTATGACTGCATACGTTATACTCCCTTAAAAACAACTCGGGACACAGCCTGAGGAGAATTTGTTTTCCTCCTGGCTGATTCTCAGTGAAATCAGGCATGACGTCCTCACAGTTTAATACCTTCTCTTACTATCCATCCAGTTTTCATGCTTTTTACATTACAGGAGTCTGACCTGTGAAGTGTCCCAGACCCCTGGTTTTCCCTGTCCTTGTTCCTCTTCCATGCCTCTAGCCACACACAACCAGCACTGGCAAGGGGATAAAAAGCAAGCTGCTTCTCAGAAGCCACTTGGCAAATACATTTGAACATTCTTGTTTGCCATCTAGAGTGTAATTCCTGAAAGCAGCTTAGATAAAATCTAATCATTGCTACACAAACTACCTCAATTGAATCAAGAAGAAATAGAAAATATCAACAGATCTTTAACAAGTGGAGATATTGAATCAGTAATCACAAACCTCCCAACCAAGGAAAGTCTTGGACCAAATGGCTTCACTAATGAATTCTACCAAACATTTAAAGAAGAATTTAACACCACTGCTGCTGAAAGTATTTCAAAAAATAAGAAGAGGAAGTAGCCCTTACTAACTCAACTTGCAAAAAGACAGACATTTATTAGTGGTTACCAGGCTTTGGGAGGAGGAAATAGTAGTTATTGCTGAATGTTGTTGTTGTTGTTATGTGCCGTCGAGTCGACCCCAACTCATAGCGACCCCTCCTTGGGTTTCCGAGGCAGTATCACTACGGAAGTAGGATTGCCCAACCTTCCTTCCAAGGAATGGCTGGTGGGTTTGAACCGCCAGCCGTCTGGTTAGCAGTCAAGTGCCTTAGGCACTATGCTACCAGAGCTTCTAAGGGTAGTGATAATCTACTTGAGGTGATGTAATATTTGGGGAAATCTCGGGTTATGGTAGCACAACATGGCAAATGCAATTAATTTGTATATCACAGGAGTCTTGCTTGTGAATTGTACACTTAAAATGGTAAATTTTTCTTTACATATATTTCACCACAATAACATTTTTCTAAAAAAAGAAACCAATTTATTGAAATAGAATTACTAACATAGTAAAGGGAGCTCTGGTAGCATAGTGGCTAAGGCACTTGACTGCTAACCAGAAGGCTGGCGGTTCAAACCCACCAGCCACTCCTCGGAAGGAAGGTTGGGCAATCCTCCTTCCGTAGTGATACTGCCTTGGAAACCCAAGGAGGGGTCACTATGAGTCAGGGCTGACTCGACGGCACATAACAACAACAACAACAACAACAACAACATAGTAAAAACAGAAATTTCCATCTAGTAAAAAACAGTCTAATCACTGCCACAATAAGGTTTACAAAGGCAACAGAAATACAGCTACAATTTTTTAACATTTTTCCTAGTAAAATAGATGGTCCGTTAGTATCACTAAGTTTTAACTTAAAATGAAGCAAAGCCAGGTTTTCATCTAGAATGTGCCAATCAATATTCATTATAAATCAAAACCTGGAGTTCAAGTCCCTGCACTGCCAGTAATGACCTAAACAGCTAAGCTACCAGAAACCTTGGTGGTTTTCTCCTTGGTAAAATAGATTAAAATAGATCAATCATCTCACAGCACTGTTTTAAGAGTCAGATATAGTAACAATTAAGAAAGTGCTTAAAACTCATGGCCATTGAGTCAATTGCAACTCATAATTACTTTGTAGGACAGAGTAGAACTGTCCCATAGGGTTTCCAAGGCTGTAAATCTTTATGGAAGCACACGGCTTCATCTTTCTCCCACAGAGTGGCTGGCAAGTTTGAACTACTGACCTTTTGGTTAGCAGCTGAATGCTTTAACCACCATGCCATCAGAACTTCTTATGAAAGTGCTTAGCAATTTGTAAGACAAATACTATACAATTTGTAAGACAAATACTATACAATTTGTAAGACAATGTTATGATAATTGTGACTTTTTTTGTGGGGAAAAAAAATGAATCTACAACATTAAATTAAAAAAATTAGAGTTTTCTATGCCCAGAAAAACAAGGTTGAGAATATAACAAGAAAGTTATCTCCTCTGATTCCCATTTTCATGCTCCTAGGCAGTGCTTAAGGCACTTTACTGCTAACCAGAAGGCTGGTGGTTCAAACCCACCAGCCATTCCTCGGAAGGAAGATGGGGCAATCTACTTTCATAGTGATACTGCCTCAGCAACCCATGGAGGGGTTGCTATGAGTTGGGGCCCACTCGATGGCACATAACAACAACAACAGGCAGAAAGAGGGAAAGAGATAAGACATTGGTGGTGAATGGTAGCTAGATGGGGTAGGCACAGCTAGAAATATTAATGTAATTTGGTTCGTTAACTTCATGTCTTTCCTGATTAATAATAAACTTCATGAGGATAGAGGTTGCAAATGTCTTTTTTCTGTATCTTTAAAGTCCAACACAGTGCTGGGCAAATAGTAAGTGATCAGTCATTATTTTTGGAATGAATATCTGAATGAAGGTGTGAGTGAAAGAATGACAGAAGGAATGCATTGATGAAAATGCAATGAGGAGAGAAAAGGAGTAGGAGGTAGGGGGGTAGTGGTATGCTAAGTTCATCCTCTGTCTTCTATTTCTTTCCCAACTTCTTATTTACTCAGGCACCAAAGCAATAGCTTCTCAATTTCTTTTAGCTATTTTTTCTTTCTGTTTTTAATCCTTCTGCTAGACATTAAAATTACCACAATTACCTTCTGTCACACCACAGGAAAGAATAAGATTTCAGACAACAATGATGTAATGCTAAAAAAAAGTTTCATCTATCCTGTTTATTGTTTCTTCTAATGAAACTGGGAAAATTTCCTTGTGGCATTCAATGAAACAAACGAATCCATTCTGCACAGATAAAATATTATTCAAAGAGCAGCGTTGGAAGGTAAAATCTTTTCCTCCCTGATTCTCTCCTTTTTTTCTCTCTCTTAAGAGAGTCTTTCTACAATATTTCTAATTTCTTTCTACTCTTCCTGTTCCCAGTGAATTACAAAAAAAAAAGAAAGAAAGAAAATCTCACTGCTGTAGAGTCCATTCGACTCATAGCAACCCCTTCTTGGGTTTCTGAGACGGTATCCCTATGGTAGTAGATTGCCCAATCCTCCTTCCAAGGAGTGGTTCAAACCCACCAGCCTTCTGGTTAGCAGTCAAATGTGTTAAGCACTAATTCCATCCACCATCACTGCTGTCAAGTTGGATCTGACTCATAGCGACCCCTCCTTGGGTTTCTGAGGCGGTATCACCATGGAAGTAGATTGGCCAACCTTCCTTCTGAGGAGTGGCTGGTGGGTTTGAACCGCCAGCCTTCTGGTTAGCGATCAAATGCCTTAGGCACTATGCCACCAGAGCTCCCAGAT
>NW_006921598.1:12738057-12739446 GCF_000298275.1 Orycteropus afer afer
TCAGAAGGTGGGTGAGAGTGAGGGATGGCCACACCTCCATTCACCAAGAGGATGTGGAGTATAAGAGTAACAAGGGGGATGTTGCACCTTTCCAGTCGTCCAGGTCTGGAGTGTCCTTGAGGTTACTGGCAAGTGGAGCCTGTTCTTAAGTCCCTGGAATCTGGGAGAATGCTGTCACTTTAAATATCCAAAATGGTCAAGCTGCTTGTAAACATTCAAAATGGCTGTGCTCCCCCGACAGACAAAACTCCATAGCTTAGCCCACCCATCCTCTTTGCTGTTTTCCCTTTTATTCCCCAGCTACCAGAGTAGTCCTCCGTGCAGTCCCTGGCTAGCAGGACCATTTTTTGGGTTAATTCTTAAGTCTTATCACCAGTTGGCAATATCCAAGCTGTCTGTGCCATCAGATTCACTGCCAGACTGCCATTCTGTATGTCTCCTTTTTTTGGTGTTTTCATGCAAATTCTTCTGCTAGTTGGAGTTTAGTCCACTTCTATATCCTACCCTTCAAGGCTCAAGGGTCCAGGATTATCTTCTGTATCTGTGTTAGTAGGTTCCCCTTTTCTTTGTTGAAGAGGGTCTGTGCAGTCTTTCTGCCTAGTCCGCCATCTTCCCGGAACTCCTCAGCATACAGATTGAATAAGTATGGTGAAAGGATACAAACCTGATGCACTCCCTTCTCCCTTCTTGATTTTAAACCATGCAGTGTTCCCTTGTTCTGTTTGAACAGCCTCCTGGTCAATGTATACGTTCCTCATGAGCACAATCATGTGTTCTTGAATTCCCATTCTTCTCAATGTCATCCACAATTTGTTATGATCTACACAATCAAATGCCTTTGCATAGTCAATAAAACACAAGTAAACATCTTTCTGGTATTCTTCACTTAGAGCCAGGATCCATCTGACAGCAGCTATGATATCCCTTGTGAATTATCCTCTTCTGAATTATCTTCAGTAAGATCATACTTGTGTGCAATATTAATGATATTATTTGATAATTTCCACATTCTGTGGGATCACCTTTCTTTGGAATGAGTACAAATATGGATCTCTTCCAGTCAGTTGGCCAGGTAGCTGTTTTCCAAATCTCTTGGCACAATCCTCCAGTGGGGCATCTTTTTGTTGAAACATTTCAATGGGTATTCCATCAATTCCTGGAGCCTTGTTCTTAGCCAATTCCTTCAGTGCAGCTTCGACTTCTTGATCATATGGCACCTTCTGAAATGGATGAAGTTTGACCAGTTCTTTGTGGTACAGTGACTCTGTATATTCCTTCCATCTTCTTTTAACGCTTCCTGCATCATTCAATATTTTGCCTATAGAATCTTTCAATATTGCAACTCAAGGCTTAAATTTTTTCCTCAGTTTTTTCAGCTTGAGAAATACC
>NW_006921598.1:12740126-12747479 GCF_000298275.1 Orycteropus afer afer
TGCATTCCAGTCACCAGTGATAATTAACACATCCTGATTGCATGTTTGGTCAATTTCAGACTGCAGAAGCTGATCAAAATCTTCAATTTCCTCATCTTTGGCTTTGGTAGTTGGTGTGCCACTGGTGTCTCAGACCCAGTAGGGTTGCACATGGTGCACAGGTTTCAACAGCTTGCAGACTGAGACAGACTAAGAAGAAGAAGGAGGCCATCCACTTCTCAAAGAATTGGCCATATTGAATTGGCCATTTGAATAATAGTCATATTAACTGGTCTTTCTTGTAGGCATATGGATATTATTCTATCACTGACAGCATTGTACTTCAGAATAGATCTTGTAACATCTTTTGTGATGATGAAGCCATGCCATTCCTCTTCAAATTGTCATTCCCGGTATAGTAGACCACATGGTGGTTTGATTCAAAATGCCCAAAACCAGTTCATTTCAGCTCACTAATGCGTAGGATATCAATCTTTACGTGCTCCATTTTTTTTCCCAACTACCAATTTTCCTAGATTCATGCTTTGTACATTCCATGCTCTGATTATTAATGGATGTTTGCAGCTATTTCTCCTCAATTTGAGTCCTGCCACGTCAGCAAATGAAGGTCTCAAAAGTTTTACCTTATCCATATCATTAAGGGTGGTTCTACTCTGATGATGCAGCTCTTTCCTGTCCTATTTTGACAGCCTTCTGACCTAAGTGGCTTATCCTCCTGCATTGTATCAGACAATGTTTCCAGGTTATTCATAAAGTTGCACAGTAATGTATCAGACAGTGTTTCTCTGCTATGCATAAGGTTTCCCCTGGCCAATTCTTTGAGAAGTTGATGGCCTCCTCCTTCTTCTTAGTCTGTCTCAGTCTGCAAGCTGTTGAAACCTGTGCACCATGTGCAACCCTACTGGGTCTGAGACACCAGTGGCACAGCCTCAAGCCTCACAGCAACATGCCACCACAGTAGGACAATCTGACAGACAAGTTTGTCTCCCTTAGCTGTTCAAAACCTCTCTACCCTTCCCACCCTCCACTTACATAGATCCCTGCTTTTTTCCTGTCACTTGTGGCCTGGGTCCCTGGCCTTACTTGGATCTCTGCCTCTGCTTATGGTATAGCCATACAATGCTATATTATGAACTTTTTACTAAGAATGAAGCAGGAGCCAATGCACTAATATGAAAAGATTTCTTATTTATTGTAAGCTTCCTGAGGGGATGCATCTTTTCTTTGTTTACTACTCTATCTGTAACACCTAGAACAATGTCTGGCACACCTTACACATGCAATAAATATTTGAGGAACTAACAAAGTGGAAAAAAGAAAGTCACAGAAGGATGTGCTACAATTATATGGTTCCATTTGTGTCAGGGAGTATTAATATATACATTTATACTAATTTGTAGGGAGCTCTGGTAGTGTAGTGCCTAAGGCACTTGACTGCTAATCAGAAGGCTGGTGGTTCAATCCCACCAGCCACTCCTTGGAAGGAAGATGGGGCAATCTACGCTATGAGTTGAGTCCGAATCAATGACACATAACAACAACAACACTCATTTGTAAATTCATGGATAGTCTTTGTGAAAACATTCATAAGAAATTGGTAATAGCAGTTATTGCCTCCATAGAGGATACTGGGGTTTGGGGGAACAGGGAGAGAGGAAAACTTGTTTTTACCCCATACTACCTTTTGTACTTTTCAAATGTTGTTCTATGTGCATTAATTATCTCTTCAAAATAAAAGTACACACAGTCACCACATCTATAACTTTTCAAGCCCCTTTTTCCTTCCCTACAAGTGCTGGTCTGAGTAAGAATTAGTATTTCTTGGTGATTTCTAAGACGCTTTCAGTAAATGCTAGGCATTTTACATAAATGTATTCCTCTTGCTAACATTTAGAAGGGACATGCCTATTAACCCTGCACCTACTCACAAATAATTCAGTTGAGATAACAAGGAATAAAATGACTCAGCTTCAGATACAAAGGTGTGTGTGGGCTCACCGGGGCCTTGTGAGAAGACAATGACCTTCATGGCTACTCAGCAGTTTTGGCAGATATCATTTGTTGAGTTAGCTCAGTTCAGAAGCCTTTCCTGAGACCGCCCTCTCCTACACACACACACACACCCTCCTATACACACCTCCCAGTCTTGACCAACATTTCACAGCTCTGTTTCCAAAGTGTCCTACAATTATATATCTCAAAGCTCTAATGGAGGATCCTATAATTTCATATATTCTTATGTGTCTTCCACACTAGACTGAGAAGCAATTCACTGAGTTAGGGACCATGTTGCAATGTTTCTATGACTCTGTATCTCGTACCATTTCTGACTTAGTAATTCCTCAACAAATGTTGGATAAATTAATATGTGAAGTAATGAAAGAATGAGTTCAGATCCCTTTTGCAAGGAAATTCTAACCCCACCAGTAAGCATTTTGGTGGTGTGCTAGAAGTTTGACTTGGTTAGATGAAAGTAGAAAAAAATCTAATCCAAGAAGTGAGTGTAAACGGCATCTGCTGAGGGAGTCAACATCAGTACCAGAGAAATAGTACTGAGACTCAGGTAGTAGGAGCAAGACAAGAGGTAAAATATTAGGTGTTCACAGAGTGGGAACATGAACAGTATAAGGCAGAACAAGGCCGGCCAAACCTTTTGACCTTGAATGAAGCAGAAGAGTTTGAGCATGGTAATAGCATTGAGGTGGGACAGAAACTCAAGGGAAGTGAGATGACTAAAATATACAAGGCTGAACTAGGCAAAAAGCTATTTCTGAATTTACATCAGTGATCTGCTGCATCAAGACTTATTCACACAAAACACCCTCCTACCATGCAAGAGGTTGCTGACATTTTTTTGTTTTTCTTTTTGACGAAATTCAGCTAAAGTAGTGATTGTCCTAATGAAAGTAGGTTTGAGGAAGGACTAACCATCCAGATTTCAGCACTTCAACTTTGAGTCATTACCATTCAGTTTTATATATAGTTGCTCCTAATTATTTTGTGGACATTAGTTGTGACTCCTAACCACATTAAAAGCTCCTTGTGGGAAGGAACCATTCCTGATATCCTTTGGGATGCCTTGCACACTGCTGGGCACATACAGTACTCAGAGATCACGTGCTCATTGATTTATTGAAATGTGTATCCTGCCCACAGACAAGACTCAAAATAATGCAAAGTATTCTCATTCAGACAATGAAAAATGTTTGAACTCTCATTTGCAAAGTATTTTCACTCAGCTATGGAATGTGCCTTTTTATGTTAATGAACACACATGTACCAGAAGTAATGTTAGATTAGCACTCTTAGGCAGAAGTTGGATTTCATTATAACCTTTATTGTTTTCAAATTCTATTTGTATGGGCATATCACATGGAAGCAATTCATTTCTGGATTTAGGTACAAATGTATCAGTTAGGTATTATACAGCAGTTGAGAGAATACTGAAATAGGAGTCAGGAGACCCAGACCCTAGCCTCAGCACTCCTGCCAGCTAACCATGCAATATGGGCATGCTTTCTAACCTCCAGCCTCAGCTCTGTTGACCTTAAGTGAGACTCTGAATTGGATGGCTGCTAAGGTCCCTTCTATTATTGTTGTTGTTATGTGCCATCGAGTCGACCTCAACTCATAGCAACCCCTCCTTGGGTTTCCAAGGTGGTATCACTACGGAAGTAGATTTCCCAACCTTCCTTCTGAGGAGTGGCTGGTGGGTTTGAACTGCCAGCCTTCTTGTTAGCAGTCAAGTGCCTTAGGCACTATGCTATCAGAGCTCCACAGTCCCTTCTAATACTGGCCATTTCTGAGGTTATGTTTTAATGGGCTCTATCTGGGACTTCTCTCTGAAGTTCAACAGTCCATGTTACCACCAAAGATCGAGAGGAACATAGAAACGTCTGAACTTAGCCTTTTATTTACAATCTCAAGGAAAACTCAATTTCAAATGTGGAGCAACAAGCATAATTTTCTAAATAGACTTCTTCCACTCTACTGTACCTGGAAAGGACATCACAATGCAGGTGATTTAGAAATTAAGCTTCTAAGATCCCTGTTAAATATACAAATGCTTAGGCATAAAGGGTTTAGATGTTTTAAAATGGCCCTAGCATGGGACAGATCCTGGAGGACCAAGCAAAGTAAATAGCATGAAACAATGGAAAGAGCAATGGATTGATCATTTAGGATTTAATCATAGCTGCATAATGTCTGAGATGTAGTTTCTTCACCTGTAAAATGGAAATAACAAAATCCTTTCTGCCTACCATATGAGTGAAGATCCAACAATATGCTTGGGAAAACATTTACATGTGAAATTCAATAATCAGTTTTAAAATCTGTACCAAGAATTCCTGTTATCTTTGCACAATAACCTTTAGACAGACAGTAAAAGTGCATCAAAGGAGAGGAAGAGACCAAAAATGGAAAAAAAAAGAATGTTGGTGACCACACTAACACTTTGCAGCCATAAATAACAAGCATTAAAATAGTTCTAACAACCATCTTTCTACGTTCTCCAAACCACTTTGATGTCAGCTATGTTCTAACACTAGAAAAATCTCACATAGGACCACACACCCATTGTAGTCAGTAGGTGGTAGTGATAATGGTGTTATCAAGGCACAATCCTCAGAGAACACAGTTACACAAGTACTTACTTAGAAACCTATTATGCCTTATGATCATGCCACAGATTCAGAATGGGCTTCCAGCCCAAAATGGGTTGGATATTAAGAGTGATGACACCACACATTCACCAAGGGAGTATGAAGAGATTCTTTAGTCACATATTATAGCTTCCTGAGGAGAGCAGGGCAGGCACCCAAGTTGATCTGAAAATGACTTGAGCAGCTTGAGAGAGAGTGGGATTGAATAGCTCTGGATTTTATTATGGTTAGGGGATATGGGCCAGGGATTTGTGTGGTTTGAACTTGCCAGCAGTACCAAGATGGAGTGCATGGGCTGTTTTATTAGTTTGCTCAGATGGGGAGCAGAAGGGAAGAGGGAGGTGGGGCTTGAATGCTGTTAGTGTTCAAACATCAAAACTGGACTCAGGCTGTAGTTCACAGTGACATACTGACCAAGCAAAGGAAATGCTGAGAAATCCTCCCAAAAGACTCTGTCTCCTTAATTTTCAACAGAGAATATCATCCCTGCCTTCAACCCCTTCCAGAGTCTGAAACATTTGGGTATCAGCCAACATCCCAGAACATCTACATATTTCCAGATATCCCAAAGAAATCTCATCTTGAAATTTCTGTTATTCTTTCTGGACTAACTATGTTTATACAAATGTTATTGGAGAGAGACATGTTGTTGTTGTTGTTAGGTGCCATCCAGTCAGTTCTGATTCATAGCAACCCTAGGCACAAAAGAACAAAATACTGCCCAGTCCCATACCATTCTCACAATTGCCTCCATGCTTGAGCCCATCATCACAGCCACTGTGTCAGTCCATCTTGTTGAAGGTCTTTCCCCTCTTTCCTGACCCTCCACTTTACCAAGTACAATATCCTTCCCAGGGATTGGTCCATTCTGACAACATGATCAAAGTAGGAGAGATGATGTCTGGCCATTCTGGCTTCTAAGCAGCATTAGGGCTGTACTTCTTTCAAGACAGATTTGTTTGTTCTTCTAGCAGTCTATTCAATATTTTCCTCCAACAACACAATTCAAATGATTCTTCTGTGATCTTCCTGATGTGTTGTCCAGTCCTCACATGCATGGAGCCATTGAAAATACCATGGCTTGGGTTAGGTGCACCTTAGTCTTCAAAGTGATATCTTTGCTCTTTAACACTTTAAAGCAGTCTTTTGTAGGAGATTTGCCCAATGCAATAGGTCATTTGATTTCTTGACTGCCGTTTCCATGGATGTTGATTGTGGATCCAAGTACAACTACAATCTTCTTCCCATTTATCATGATATTGCTTATTGGGCCAGTTGTGAGGATGTTTTTGTTTTCTCTATGTGGAGGTGCAATCCATAATGAAGGCTGTAATCTTTTATTTTCATCACTGAGTGCCTCAAGTCTTCTCAGCTTTCAGCAAGCAAGGATGTGTCATCTGCGTATCTGTTGTTAATGAGTCTTCCTCCAATCCTGATACCACACTTCTCTTCATATAGTCCAGATCCTTAGATTATTTGCTCAGCATACAGATTGTATAAGTATGGAGGAAAGGATACAATGCTGACACACACCTTTCTTGATTTTAAACCATGTAATATACTCCTGTTCTGTCCAAATGATTGTCTCTTTGTCTATGTGCAGGCTCCTCATGTACACAATTAAGTCTTCTGGAATTTCCATTCCTCACAATGATACTCATATTTTATGATCCACACAGTTAAATGCCTTTGCATAGTCAATAAAACTCAGGTAAACATCTTTCTGGTATTGTTTGCTTTCACTCAAAATCCATCTGACATCAGTAATGATATCCCTTGTTCCACATCCTCTTCTGGATCTGGCTTGAATTTCTAGCAGTTCCCTGTCTGCTACTGCCGCAACCATTTTTGAATTATCTTCAGGAAACTTACTTTTGTGTGATATTGATGATACTGTTCAGTAATGTCCACATTCTGTTGGATAACTTTTCTTTGGAATGGGTACAAGTATGGATTTCTTCCAGTTAGTTGGCCAAGTAGCTGCCTTCCATAATAGAATGAGTGCCTACAGCACTGCATACATTTATTGTAATATCTCAATAGGTATTCCATCAGTTCCCAGGCTTTTTTTTTTTTTTTGCCAATGCCTTCAGTGTAGCTTGGACTTATTCCTTCAGTACCATCGTTCTTTGTCATTTGTTACTTCCTGAAGTGGCTGGACATTGACCGATTCTTTCTAGTACAATGATTCTGTGTATTCCTACCATGTTCTTTTGATGCTTCCTGCATTGTTCAATATTCTGTCCATAGAATCCTTCAACATTGCAACTGAAGGCTTGAATTTTTTTCTTCAGTTCTTTCAGCCTAACAAGTGTTAGGCTTTTGATTTTCTAATTCTAGATCTTTACATATTTCATTATAATGCTTTACTTTGTCTTCTCGAGCTGCTCTTTGAAATTTTCTGTTCAACTCTTTTACTTCATCATTTTCCCATTTACTTTAGCTACTCTACATTCAAAAGCAAGTTTCAGAGTCTCTTCTGACATCCATTTTAGTATTTTCTTTTTTTTTTTTTCCTTTTTAATGAGCTTTTGCTTTCTTCACGAATGATGTCCTTGATATCTTCCCACAACTCATCTAGTCTTCAGTCATTGGTATTCCGTACTTCAAATCTATTCTACAGATGCCGCCATGGTGGTATATACTCAAAGTTGCATTTTGACTATTGTGGAATTGTTTTAATTTTCTT
>NW_006921598.1:12747629-12760099 GCF_000298275.1 Orycteropus afer afer
CCAAGGCAGTATCACTACGGAAGTAGATTGCCCAACCTTCCTTCCAAGGAGTGGCTGGTGGGTTTGCACCACCAACCTTCTGGTTAGCAGTTAAGTGCCTTAGGCACTATGCTACCAGAGCTCCCATAAGAAACATAAGAGAGTTGTATTAATTAATTTGTCCCCAGGTTCTCTGAATTCTCTCCTTTTTTCAAGGTGGGGCACCTGAAAGTATCATGTTTTAAACAAATAACAATGGTTTAGCAACCTTGATAACATTTCTGCTGAGCTGCTATGCTATTGGATTTATTTTAATTAAAGCTTTGTATTGGTTACTGTGACTACAACAGATGATCTCAAAAATTAGTGATTTATAACTATAAATAATTATTTATTTATATAAATAGTCATTTATTTCTCACAAGTTCTATGGGTCAGAAATTCAGAAAGTGCTCATCTGAACAATTTCAACAGGAGTCTTTCATAGAGCTGGGCTGCAGACTGGGGCTCAGGTTTTCCTTCCATGGTAACTCACATTGGTGGTAGACCACATCTGGTTCTTGGCTGGTAGCCTTAGTTCTTTGACACATGGATCTATTCATAGGCTACTTTAGGGTCCTGTGGCAGGATGGCTGGCTTCCCCAAGAGTAAGGGAGCAGGAGAACTAGGCAGAATATGTGTTGTCAGTTTATAATTTAGTCTTAAAATTCATTTAGTATCACTTCTGCCTTATTCATAGGTCAAAGCAAGTTATCCAGTTTAAAGGAGAGGGATCTTCTCCATGGAATTATATCAACATCACATTGTAAGAAGAGTATGTGTCATGTGATATACATTGGTACAGCCATCTTTGGAAAATAGAATCAGCCACAGAATTTATATAATAAATAAATAAAAATCTTGGTATATAATATCCTAATTATTAAAAATCTTGTTCATTTTGTTACTCAGTGCTTTACATGGATACATCCTTGTGATAAAATTCTAAAATTTCCTACTAGTAAATTGATGATTTTGCAAGATCAACAACTTATTCATTGCAAATACCTTTTTTTCAACAACACAAATGGCAGCTATACATGTGGACTTTGCCAGATGGAGTACCCAGCAATCAGTTCGACTATATCTATGGAAAGAGGAGATAGAAAAACTCAATATCTTTTGCCAAAATAAGGCCAGGGGATGACTGTGGAACAGACCATCAATTGTTCATATGTAAGTTCAAGTTGAAGCTGAAGACAATTAAAACAAGTCCATGAAAGGAAAAACATGACCTTGATTATATCCCTCCTGAATTTAAAGACCATCTAAAGAATAGATTTGATGCACTGAACACCAATGACTGAAAACCAGAGGAACTGTGGGATAACATCAAGAACATCATCCATGAAGAGAGCAAAAGATCATCAAAAATACAGGAAAGAAAGAAAAGACAAAAATGGATGTCAGAAGAGATTCTGAAACTTGCTATTGAGTGGAGCGTAGCTAAAGCAAATAGAAGAAATGACAAGATAAAAGTGCTGAACAGAAGATTTCAAAGAACAGCTTGAGAAGACAGAGTCAATTACAATAATGAAATGTGCAAAGACCAGGAGTTCGAAAACCAAAAGGAAAGAACACACTCAGCATTCCTCAAGGTGAAAGAACTGAAGAAAAATTCAAGCCTCAAGTTGAATATTGAAAGATTCTATGAGCAAAATATTGAATGATGCAGAAAGAATCAAAAGAAGATGGAAGGAATACACAGTGTCACTGTACCAAAAAGAACTGGTTGACATTCAACAATGCAGGAGCAGCATGTGATCAAGAATTGATGATATTGAAGGAAAAAGTTGAAGCTGCACTAAAGGAATTGGCAAACAAGGCTCCAGGGGTTGATGGGATACCCATTGAGATGTTTCAACAAATGGATGCCACGCTAGAGGCACTCACTTGTCTATGCCAAGAGATTTGGAAGACACCTACCTGGCCAACTGACTGGAAGAGATCTATATTTGTACCCATTCCAAAGAAAGGTGATCCCACAGAGTGTGGGAATTATCAAACAAGATCATTAATATCACACACAAGTAAAATCTTACTAAAGATAATTCAAAGATGGTTGCGGCAGTATATTGAAAGGGAACTTCCAGAAATGCAAGCTGGGGTCAGAGAGGACAGGGAATGAGGGATGTAATTGCTGATGTCAGACAGATCTTGTCTGAAAGCAAAGAATACCAGAAAGATGTTTACTTGTGTTTTATTGACTATACAAAAACATATGATTGTGTGGATTATAACAAATTACGGATAACATTGAGAATAATGGAAACTCCAAAATACTTAAATGTGCTCATGAGGAACCTGTACATAGACCAGGAGGCTGTCATTTGAACAGAACAAGGAGATACTGCATGGTTTAAAATCAAGAAGGGATTGTTTTCAGGGTCATATCCTTTCTCCATTCTTATTCAATCTGTATGCTGAGCAAATAATCTGAGAAGGATATGAAGAAGAATGTGGCATCAGGACAGCCTGTGATATTCAGATGACACAATCTTGCTTGCTAAAAGTGAGGATGACTTGAAGCACTTACTGATGAAGATTAAAGACTACAGTCTACAGTATGGATTACATCTCAACATAAAGAAAATGAAAATCTTCACACTGGACCAACGAGCAGCACCACAATAAATGGAGAAAAGATTGAAATTGTCAAAGATTTCATGTTACTTGGTTCCACAATCAACACCAATGGAAGCAGCAGACAAGACATCAGGGGATGTATTTATTGTACTGGGCAAATCTGCTGCAAAAGACCTCTTTTAAGTGCCGATGAGCTAAGTTGTCTCCTTGAAGACTAAGGTGCAACTAACCTAAACCATGGTATTTTCAATATCTTCACATGCATGTGAGAGCTGAACAGTGAATAAGGAAGATTGAAGAAGAGTTGATGCTTTTGAGTTGTGGTGTTAGCAAAGAACTGAAAGTACCAGGGACTGCCAGAAGAATTAACAAATCTTTCTTGGAGGAAGTGCAGCTGGAATGCTCCTTGGAAGCAAGAATGGCCAGGCTTCATCTCAATTACTTTGCTCATGTTGTCAGAAGGGATCATTCCTTGGAGAAGGATATCATGGTTGGTAAAGTGGAGGGTCAAGGAAAAAGAGGAAAGCCCTCAACAAGATGGATTAACACAGTGGCTGCAACAATTGGCTCAGGTATAGCAAGGATTGTGAGGCTGGTACAGGACCAGGTAGTGTTTCATTCTGTTGTACATAGGGTTGCTATGAGTAAGTGATGACTCGGTGGCATCTAACAATAACAACAGTAAATTGATGTTTTCCTTTTTGTGGATTAGAGTTATACAATACAACCTTCCTCTTTTTATCTTGGCTTCCATCTTCCAGAAGGTTCAGCATTAAATTGACTGTTAACAACAATAATCTAGCTTTCTAACATAAGTATTTCTCTACTTCCAAATTGCAAGCTATCATTGCTTCAGTTTTTTAAAATTTATTTAATTTTCAAAGTAGAGGATGCTATTTGACAAAATAGAGAGGCAAAAAAGTGAGAGTTCCTCCTCAACTTAGGATCTCATTCTCCAGAGGTGGTTAGAAATAATAATTTTTGCATAACTTTCTACATACATGCATACATACACACACACAATTGTATACCTATATATAAATATATATCCATATTCTTTATTTCTTCTCCAGAATAAGATCTTTATATATAGTTTTGCAACTTGCTTTATTCCCCAATCAATAGTCCACAGTCAACTTTCTATACAAATACATAGAGATATACCACATTCTTTTAAATAGTTGTGTATCTGTCATGTTAATTTAACTATTTTCCGGCAGATGGACATTTACTGTTCCTTGCTTGCTGTTAGAATGTTGTAACGAACATCCTCTTCAGCTGCAAGGATTTCTGTAGAGTTTATTCTTAGAAGTAGAATTTCTGAGTCCAACGAAATGTACTATTAAATTATTTTAAGGATTGCCAAATTGTCTTCAAAAATATTGTACCAATTTTGCATTTTTTGATATTTTTTTTAACTTTATTCTGCATGAATGTGGGTTTTTTTTCATTGTAAATGTTCTTTAATACTTTTCAAAAAAAGAATGTTACACATTTTTAATAAGTAATTGAATAACAACGGAAGAATTTCACCCTAAATACTCAGGCAGTAAGTAAAATCTGCCTTTTTTCACATTGGTATCAAAAGTCAAAATACCACCTTCCTCTTCTGACTGGATTGCCAAGATCAGTCCTCAACCCTCTATCAGGATCCCAGAGGAGTATATAGGCAAACTAATTTTTAGTCCCACACTCTTGAAAGACCCATAAGCCAGGATCACAGGGATGCAGAGTTGTTTTTTTCTTTTTTCCCCCATCTGTCAGTACTGCCTGACATGTGTCAAATGCATTAATAATAATAACAGCAGCAACTTCAGACTATTAACAAAGTGCTGTTTACATTGTGTTACATTTGCTGTGGAGTGTGGGAAGATGTGGAGGCTAGATCAAGATAAGAAAGTAGAGAAAAAAGATATTCCATATTTTCCAACTTCGGGTTTTATATCTCAGACCAGAGTTACATGGTCAGTGGATGTAGAATTATCAGGTTGAGAAAGAATAGGGCCCTTTCCAAATGCAACATTAGATATTTCACTATATGTAGTTTCTACACACAGATCAATCCAGCTGGAAGATTTTATTTTGATTGCAAGTTCCCTGTCAAATGGAGCTTGCTATAGGATTCTTCAGACAGTAGCACAGTGTGTCAAAGAGTGATTCAATGAAGGATTTTTATTTTTCATTAATTACTGGAAAATGGGTTAGAAGAGCTTGCAAGGAATGAGGCAATACAAGGTGGAAATATCAATTTATTTTTCATTGTGTGTTGGAACAAGGACAGAGGAAGGGCTGCTAGGAGTCCCAAGTCTCTACGAGAAAGAATTTGTACATGCTTTAAACATGTTTTCCAACCATGAAGTTGTAGACTTGGGATTGAGGAACAGTCAGTGTAATAGAGAGGGTGTTATGGATTGAATTGTACCCCCATCTATTATAACCAAACCAAACTCACTGCCATTGAGTTGTTTCTGACTCACAGTGACCCCTCCTTGGGGTCACTACAGAAGTAATTTGTCCAATCTTCCTTCTAAGGAGTGGCTGGTGGGTTTGAACCAACAGTCTTCTGGTTAGCAGTCAAATGCCTTAGGCATTGCCACCAGAGTGCCTATATATATATACACACACACACACACACACATATACATATATATATATATGAATCATAATCCCTGTACCCATAAATATGACCTGTTTGAAAAGAGACATTTTTCTTTTGTTATGTTAATGAGGTCACCCCAGTGTAGGGTGGATCCTAAACCTAATTAATCATTTCTGAGTTATAAAAATACCAGAATAGACACAGAGGCATAGGCATAGGGGAAAAAACAGATGCCAAAGAATGCCAAGGAACACCAAGGATCCATAGCAGACACCAGAAACTAGGAGAGAGTTTCACAGAAGGAATTGACATGACTGTGATTCTCATCTGAACTTTAAGACTCCAGAACTGTGAGGAAATAAATTTCTGTTCTTTAAAGCCATCTTCTTGGAGCATTTCTCTTACAGCAGCACTAGGTACTAAGACAGTCTATAGACTGTAAATAAAATGAAAATCTCTAAACTATTATTATAGAGGTTTCTTATACTTTCAGTCAATGCACAGCCTCCTAAGAAAGGTAACACTTGATTCATAGATAACTCTATGATCCAATCTCTTCCAAATGGAATTATTGATTCACTGGCAGACCCCAGCATCTAGCTCTAAATTTGAATTTTTTCACTTGAAAGGGATGGGAAAAATGGTATCTGAGTTTGAATGCCCATTTATCAGGATAATCATTCCCTTGGCTCTAAGCTCTGAGAATTCAAGACCCTGACCAGAAGTGAAAACTATGGTGGAATGAAGTTCCTGTAAGCAGACTGTATATGAGAGGACATTCTTGAAGTAGCAGTGGACACGAGTACTGAGCTCAGCCCCACTGGTCCCAGGGTTAAAACAAAGAAGAAAATGCTAGATGATAAAGGAAGGGAACAACATCAGAAACAAGCCTCACCTAAGACCAAGCAACTCAGGGAACTTAGAACTAAGTTGATCTTCCTTAATGAGCAAATAGAAAACTTGAAATGTTGAAGAGAACAAGGAGAAAATTAAAATTTCTCTCAAATTGACCTAGTGGGTATTTATTAAAACATAATTACCCCAATTCCACCTCTCAATCAGGCTGGGATTTCTCCTTCATTTGATTTATCAGTACTAAAATTTGCTGGAACTTCTCAACAGCAACTGTCATTCTCAGTGCAAGGATCCATGCTTATCTGTCTTATCAAGACCTCCTTGGCTGCTACATACCTGTAACAGACCATATGTGTGTGTTTTCTGATAAACTGCACAAAGTAAAAGAATGTTATATGTAATTATTTTAGTCTATCAGCATGTGCAGACATGTATTTGGTTAGTGTGTTATTCTTGCAACCCATGGTGACTGTTGGTATTTAGTTTATAAATCTAACTTGAAGGATTGGCTCCAAGATGCCAATCTGGAAGCTAGATTCACTTATGTATTTCAGTATTTCTGGAGAAAATGGTGATGATGCTGAGAGTGGATTAGAAGATCAGTAAGGAAAATGTGGTACTGATTTAAAGTTTTTTTAAAATACCTGAGTTCAAAGCTACCAGAAGAGACTGAAAACCTCCAGAACACAGCCTGTTTTCCTATTCTGTGAAAAAGATTCCTCATGCTCCTAATTTATAAGAACTCAGTTTTCCTAAGAAAGCCACTGAGGACTAGGATCAAGTTTTCCTTAAGAAGCTCTCTTTAAAAGAGCTGTGACACACCTGGCTTGCCAGGAAAAAGCTCTGCAGAGAGGCTGCTGTGAGTCGTCCTCCACTGGTGCTGCCCAATCGAATACTGAATGTCTAGTTATAAACAAGCCTGTCTTGTGACGTGACAGACTTTAGTGGCCTACTCAACTACCAAATATTCAAGCATGTCATTTCTTAGAAGTAAAAGGGCAAACTTCTGGCCAATTAAAGTTGAGTCAAAGTTTCTTCTTAATGAGCAAAGAGACTGGAAACAGCCAAATGTTTAAGTCAATTACCAAAACCCTAAAGCATTACAGACTCTCAGAGAACTGACCAAAGTGCATGGCTTCAAGGAGAAATTCATAATGAAATACTTCACATTTGCCTTTTTTAATCCTGGTAATTTGAAAGACTTACAATCAATTATTAGCAATTATATATGACACATTTCAATAGTTAATGAAGAAGAAGGATTGGAAGAAGAATAGAAGTTGAATTTCCTATGTGTTTATGCATCAAAGTAAACCCAAATAAAGGGCATAATCACATTTTCCAGTTTCTCCTCACCCCACCTCACCTCTCCCGCCTTATACCTTTATTAGGGTGACCTATTTCTACTATGTATTTAATTAGTATGTCAGAGTTTACAATTGAAATAGACACTAAATGAAGATGTATCTGGTAAATAAAAAAGTATGAATCCACCAGACATGAGAAGTATCTTTCCAAAGAAACAATTTATGAAAATTCAGTTTGTTACCATAAACTGAACTAGATTCTTCTTTGTGTCTTTTCAATAGATTTATCACTCTTATCATTCATATTAAACCCTTTTTGGTACACACAGACACACATCCATACATATAATTTGATATAGCTGCAGAATTTTCTCCTTAAAATATGCTAAATATAAAATTTTCTGATTACAAAAACTATTCAAAGAAATTTTCCACTTTTTGAATACATGTTTCTGAGATAATTATGAAGGAGTTGAGACTTCACTCCTCTTGCAAGTTAACAAATTTTCTTGCCACAGTTTCATAGATGCTGACAGAAGACACAAGATACCTGGGTCAGATACAAAGGGCTTTATTAGTCATGGAACAGCAGATCTCATGAGCTTTATTACATCAATTCCCCATGCCCTTGATGTTTTACAAACATGACACAGAAGTGAGCGTGGGTGGATGCTGTGCATATGGTAGGTTCATACTACAATGAAGAACCTAAGCTTAAAAAACCAGTCTCTTATAATCTGCTGCTAAGACCTTTGTCCCAAGAGTCATTACGTTACATTAGAAGGTATAAACCTCTATCTCTCAAGGCTGTTTGCTATACAGACATCTTTAAAAAAAGGTACTCTGGAGAAAAGGCAGTAAGTGCCTCTGAGGAAAATAGCCATAAAAAATTGTGGCTCAACAATTATTTTCAGGGATCGTATATCATTAAGCATCCAAAAATATTTCAGAGTCCTGTTTGCAAATGTTAATTTTGGGAAAGGCACTTGGGTAATGGTGAATTAATTGTTGTTGTTGTTTTTGTTATGTGCCGTCGAGTCAGACCCGACTTATAGCGACCCCTCCTTGGGTTTCCGAGGCAGTATCACTACAGAAGTAGATTGCCCAACCTTCCTTCCAAGAAGTGGCTGGTGGATTTGAACAGCCAGCCTTCGGGTCAACAGTCAAGTGCCTTAGGAGAAATTTATCACAAACAAGATAACTTCTTTCCTAGAGAACAATATTTTTTACTCTCCTTAACTACACATTTTTAAAATTTCCCTAAGAATAAAAAAAATGCTATGTTTAAAACAGATCTGTACATTCCAATAACAAGAGATAATTATCCCTTAAAGCTAAAATTTAAGAAAAATAATTTTCTTAAATTTAATTTAATATGATTGATCACACCCTCTCAGAAACATTTTCTTCACTTGGTTTCTAGGACAATAAACTTTCTCCTGGTTTTCTTCTTGTTGTCTGGCTACTTCTTAGTCCCTTTTGCTTGTTCATCCCCTTCTAGACCTCTTAACTTTAGAGTAGTCCCAGGACTCAGTTCTAGGGCCTCTGACCTCCTCTATTTAAACTTAAGTTCTTGATGTTCTCATCCAACTTCTTCTACTACTGACTCCAAAAGTTTTACCTCCCACCTGGCTCTCTCTTCTGTCCACTTATATGTTCAACTGTTCAATTGCCTACTTGACAACTCCATTTGGATGTCTAATAGACATCTTAAACTTAACATATTCATAATTCAATCCTGATCTTCACCCAAACTTCCTCCACCTACAGCCATCTCATCTCAGTTAATGGCAACTCCAGCATTCTAGTTGCTCAAGTAATAAAACTTGGATTAATCCTTGTCTCTTCACTTTCTCTTATATCTTATACTGGTCTATCAACAAATCAGGCTTCTCTTTCTAGGAATATATCTAAAATTCACTTCTTACTCCTCTCACTGCTGCTACTTTAGTCCAACCTAGTCTAAGGTACTATGATCTCCCACTGAGATTAATGCAAAGGCATCCTTACTGATCTCTTTTCTTCTATCAGTACCTTTATAGTCTATTCTCAACACAGCCACTGGAAGGATTCCCATCTTCCATTAAAAAAAAACTTTGTAATGTTCCTAATGTCATTCAAAATAAAAGCAAAGTCTTTTATAAAACCCTATAAAGCTCTAAATTATCAGGCCTCCCATGGCCTCTCCAGCCACATCTCCTACTAGTCTCTCTTTCATTCACTTCACCTCAGCTACACAGGCCTTCTTTATATTATTAAACATACCAGGCATAATCTCCTCTGAGGATCTTTGCAACAGCTGTTCTCTCTGTCGGGAGCCCTCTTCTTCCACATGCTTAACTCCTTTGTCTCATTCTAGTTATTGAACAGTGTCATTTCCATAACATCTACCCTAATCACCCCATTAAAATTGGTATGCAATTTGAATACACTCCACTACTGCCTTTCAACCCAGATTCCAATCTCCATTACTCTGATCTACTTCTTTCCATAGCGTATATCCTCTTTATACTATAAAATTTGCTTATTTATTATGACATTATACTATATAATTATTTTATTATGTAATTACCATATTATATAATATTATGACCATAAGCTATAGAATTTAATTTACTTATTTATTATGACTGCACCAGGGCAGAGATTTATTTTTTTTTTCTGTTTATTTATTAGTGTAGCACAACCTGGAACATATAGGTATACAAAATTTGTTATATTATTGAATAATTTCTTAACTCCCATGTTTGAGGGCTTACGAGATTAATTGTATCAAACGTATAGAATTTTTGGCCTAATAATTTTACATGCAAGCATATATCCCAAAGATGTCTTCAAAAATATGGATACAGATTTAAATGTAAAGCTATGTATTGTGATGTTTTTCATGTCAACAAAATTGAAATCTAAGTATTCAACATTAAGTAAATTAATTAAATTGTATGTTCTGGTTACCTAATGCCACTCTGACAAAAAATATACCATAAATGGGATGGCTTTAACACACAGGAGTTTATTCTCTTACAGTTTGGACGCCTTCAGTCCAAGTTCAAAGTGCCAGGCTCTAAGGGCTGGATGAAAGCCCCACAGCCTTGGGCTTCAGCTCTGCCTCCAGCTCCCGGCGCACTGAAGCTAGAGGCTTTTCTTCACTCAGACAGCTGCTGGCTGCTGAGGCTGCCAAGTCCAAGGTTGACAAGTAAAAAGGCACAGTCCTAATATTACCAAATCACATGGCAGGCCATTAATTCAAGTCCATTGTAAGTCCCAAGGTCAGCAGAGCATGGCAGGCTGCTGAACAACGACACGGCTACATGCAGGGTCCAAGCATGCCATAAGCTAGAGACCATTCCCAAAGCTGTTGTTTATACACAGGAAGCAGACAAGTAGATCCCACCATGGAGGTGATTGCCAGTTTCATCATGGGGAATAACTACCACCAGCTGCCCAGCCACTCACCCAGGCCCAGCCAAGTTGACACACAAACATAACCACTACATTGTAATTTATCTCTCTGACTGGGAATTAAAACTGTATTTACAAAGATTTAAATATAATAAAGCTATAAAAAGGTAGAAGAAAATATTTTTCTAATTTCAGTATGAAAAGCATTCTAAGTTTTAAATCAAGGGAAGAAGTTAGAAAGAAATATTCAATGGAATTTATTACATAAAGTTGTTAGTCTTTCTATGTAAAGAAAAAAAAATTAAAATGTATAGAAAACAATGTTATTAATTGAATTGTAAACCTCTAAAATAAGTATTGTAAATCCTAACCTCTGTACCTGTGGAGGGAGCTCTGGTAGCATAGTGCCTAAGGCACTTGACTGCTAACCAGAAGGCTGGTTGTTCAAACCCACCAGCCACTCCTTGGAAGGAAAGTTGGGCAATCTACTCCCGTAGTGATACTGCCTCAGAAACCCAAGCAGGGGTCACCATGAGTTGGGTCCGGCTCAATGGCACATAACAACAACAACATACCTGTGGAAGTAGTCTCATTTGGGAATAGAGTTTTCTTTGTTATGTTAATGAGTCCATGTCAGTGTGTTATTGTTAGGTGCCCTGGAGTCATCTCCAACTCATAGCGACCCTATGCACAGCAGAACGAAACACTACCTGGTCCTGAGCCAACTCCATGGTTTTTGCTATACTTGAGCCCATCATCACTGCCACCATGTCAATCCATCTTGTTGAGGGCCTTCCCTCTTTCGTCGACCCTCCACCTTACCAAGTATGACATCCTTCTCCAGGGAATGGTCCCTTCTGACAACATGACCAAAGTATGTGAGACGAAGTCTGGCCATTCTCGCCTCCAAGCAGCATTCTGGATGCACTTCCTCCAGGACAGACCTGTTAGTTCTTTCAGTAGTCCACGGTACTTTCAGCATTCTTTGCCAACACCACAGTTCAAAAGCATCAGTTCTTCTTGGGTCTTCCTTATTCATTGTCCAACTCTCACATGCATATGAAGAGATTGAAAATACCATGGCTTGTGTCAGGCACACCTTAATCCTCAAGGAGACATCTTTGCTCTTCAGCACTTGAAAGAGATCTTTTGCAGCTTATTTGACCAGTGCTGTACATTGTCTGATGTCCTGATTGCTGCTTTAATTGGCAGCAATTGTAGAACCAAGTAATGTGAAGTCATTGACAATTTCAATCTGTTCTCCATTTATCGTAATGTTGCTTATAGGACTAGTTGTGAGGACTTTTGTTTTCTTTACATTGAGATGTAATCCACACTGCAGACTGTATTCTTCAATCTTCATCAGTAAGTACTTCAAGTCATCCTCATTTTCAGCAAGCAAAGTAGTGTCATCAGTGTATCACAGGCTATTAATGATTCTTCCTCCAATCCTGAGCCCATCACCACTGCCACTGTGTCATTCCACCTTGTTGAGGACCTTCCCCTCTTTCGTCGACCCTCCACCTCACCAAGCATGACATTCTTCTCCAGGGAATGGTCCCTTCTGACAACATGACCAAAGTATGTGAGACAAAGTCTGGCCATTCTCGCCTCCAAGCAGCATTCTGTCTGCACTTCCTCCAGGACAGAACTGTTAGTTTCATGGTACTTTCAGCATTCTTCACCAACACCACAGCTCAAAA
>NW_006921598.1:12760509-12762382 GCF_000298275.1 Orycteropus afer afer
AACCCTGGTGCCCTCCCTTCTTGATTTTAAACCATGCAGTGTTCCCTTTTCTTCTTCAAGCGACAGCCTCCTGGTCTATGTACAGGTTCCTCATGAGTACAATTAAATGTTCTGGAATTCCCATTTTTCTCAATGTTATCCACAATTTGTTATGATCCACACAATCAAATGTTTTTGCATAGTCAATAAAACACAAGTAAATGTCTTTCTGGTATTCTTTGCTTTGAGCCAAGATCCGTCTGACATCAGCAATGACATCCCTTGTTCCACATCCTCTTCTGAATCCATCTTGCATTTCTGGAAGTTCTCAGTCAATATATTGCTGCAACCATTTTTGAATTATCTTCAGTAATATTTTACTTGCATGCGATATTAATGATATTGTTCGACAATTTCCACATTCTGTGGGATCACTTTTCTTTAGAATGGTTACAAATATGGATCTCTTCCAGTCAGTTGGCCAGGTAGCAATCTTCCAAATCTCTTGGCATAATCAAGTAAGTACCTCCAGTGGGGCATCCATTTCTTGAAACATCTCAGTGGGTATTCTGTCAATTCCTGGAGCCTTGTTCTTCACCAATTCTCTCAGTGCAGCTTTGACTTCTTCTTTCAATACCACTGATTCTTGATCATATGCCACCTCCTGAAATGGATAAATATCAACCAGTTCTTTTTGGTACAGCGATTCTGTATATTCCTTCCATGTTCTTTTGATGTTTCCTGCATCATTCAATATTTTACCCATAGAACCTCTCAATATTGCAACTTGAGGCTTAAATTTTTTCTTCAATTCTTTCAGCTTGAGAAATGTGGAGCACGTTCTTCCCTTTTGGTTTTCTAACTTCAGGTCTTTGCACATTTCATTATAGTAATTGGCTTTGTCTGTTCAAGCTGCTCTTTGAAATCTTCTGTTCAGCTCTTTTATCTTATAATTTCTTCCATTTGCTTTAACTACTATTCACTCAAGGGCAAGTTCTGGGTCTCTTCTGATATCCATTTTGATCTTTTCTTTCTTTCTCATATTTTTAATGACCTCTTGTTTTCTTCATAGATGATGCTTTTGATGTCATCCCACAATTCTTCTGCTTTTCAGTCACTGGTTTTCAATGCATCAAATCTATTTTTTAGATGGTCTCTAAATTCAGGAGGGATATATTCAAGGTCATATTTTTGCTCTCATGGACTTGTTTTAATTGTCTTTAACTTCAAGTTGAACTTTCATGTGAGCAGTTGATATGTTCCACAATCAGCTCCTGGCCTGGTTTTGGCTGAAGATATTGAGCTTTTCCATTGCCTCTTTCCACAGATGTAGTCAATCTTATTCCTGTGTACTCCCATCTGGAGAAGTCCACCTGTATAGTTGCCCTTTGTTTTGGTGAAAAACAGAATTTTCAATAAATAAGTCATTGGTCTCACAAAATTCTATCACGTGATCTGAAGCATTATTTCTGTCACCAAGGCCAAATTTTCCAACTACCGGTGATTCTTCTTTGTTCCCAGCTTTTGCATTCCAATCACCAGGGATAAGCAACACATCTTGATTGCATGTTCAGTCAATTTCAGACTGCAGAAGTTGATAAAAATCTTTGACTTCCTCATCTTTGGCTTTAGTGATTGGTGCATAAGTTTGAATAATAGTAGTATTAATGGGTCTTCTGGGGATCTCTGGTAGCATAGTGCCTAAGGCACTTGATTGCTAACCAGAAGGCTGGTGGTTGAAACCCACCAGACACTCCTCAGAAGGAAGGTTGGGTAATCTACTTCTATAGTGATACTGCCTCAGAAACCCAAGGAGGGGTCGCTGTGAGTCGGGGCCAACTTGACAGCATAAAACAACAATAACAATGAGTGTTCCTTGTACATATGGATATTA
>NW_006921598.1:12762703-12769121 GCF_000298275.1 Orycteropus afer afer
GAAGGAAGACTGGGCAATTTACTTCTGTAGAGATACCACCTCAGAAACCCAAGGAGGGCTCACGATGAGTCAGAATCAACTTGATGGCAGTGAGTTGGATATTTTTGGTTTTTGAGAGATAAAAGAGCAGGTTATGCACAGAAGAAAGGAAGCACAGATGGGGAGAGATAGATACCATATCATATGAAGATTGCCAAGTAGCAGAAGCTGAAAAAAGACAAGGGACATCCTCCCAGAGCCAACAGAGATAGCAAGACTTCCCTTAAAGCCGGTGCCCTGAATTTGAACTTCTAGCCTCCTAAACTGTGAGAAAATAAAATTCTGTTAATTAAAGCCACCCTCTTGGGTATTTCTATTACAGTAGCACTAAATAACTAAAACAAACAACAAACTGGGAAGAATATTTGCCCTAAATATCACAAAAGACTAAAATCATAAAACATAATTTCAGTACTCATCTCGCTCTGCCAGTATATTTGACATAGATGATCATCTCCTCCTTGAAATATTTATTCATTTGGCAAAAGGGACATCATGCTCTTGATTGTCTCCTACCTCACTGGTTATTTAATCTCTATTTCTCTTGCTGATTCCTCTTCCCCACCCCTACCTCTGAATGTTGGAGATCCTCAGGTCCTTGAGTTTTCCTCTAATCTATTGGTCTTCACTTCTTACATGTCATTCAGTTTCGCTTCTCTAAAACACCATCTAATTGATTCTATTTTATCAATTTATATCTCCAGCTTTCACATTTCTTTTAAACTCAGCCTTATACACCCAAGTAAGTGCCTTCTCACTTCTTCACTGTGATGTCTAACAAGTATCTCATATTCAAGTCCAAACCAAATTGCTGTTCTTAGTTTCCCAGTCTGCACCCTGTGACTATTCCCTAGCTTATTCAATGTCAACTCCAATCTTCAAATTGCACAGCCAATAAATCTACAAGATATCCTTCAGGTATCTCTCTCTTTTTCTCTCTTTCTTTGTCTCTCTCTCTCTCTCTCTCTCTCTCTCTCTCTCTCTCACGCACCAATCCATCATCAAATCCTGTTGGCTCTACCTTCAAAATAGATTCAGAAAGTTAGCTCATTTAAAAAAAAAAAAAGAAAGAAAGAAAGTCAGCTCATTTCATGACCTCTACTGTTATTATATGGGTTTAAAAATCATTCAGTATCTCTCACCAGGATTACTGCAATAGAGTCCTAAAGGTCTCCTGATTCACCTTTGTCATCCTCTATTTCCAATATAGAATTATCCCTTTAAATAGGTCAGGATACTGAAAATTCTCCAATGACTTCTCATCATACTCAGAGTAAAAGCTGAAATTTTGCAGTGGTTTACAAGGCACTGCATGAGACTAAGGTACTGAGGTGTATAGTATTCATGCCTATAAATGGACATACTTCTTTTGCTAGCCCATTAGTGTGGGTTGTCAAGTAAATCTAGTCAGACCTTGAGTTTAGTTTTAATGTCACTAACATTACTTTCACTAACATTAGTAAAGTATAGTTAGTTTTGCCACTAATATTAGTAAAGTTTTGGTGAAGATAATTTAAAAACAGTTGCAGCAAGACATCAAGAGGGAACTGCCAGAAATTCAAGCCAGATTCAGTAGAGAATATGGAACATTGCTGATGTAAGATGGATCTTGGCTGAAAGCAAAAAATACCGAAAAGATGTTTACCTGTGTTTTATTGACTATGCAAAAACATTCAATTGTGTGGATCATGAGAAATTATAGCTAACATTATAAAGAATGGGAATTTCAGAACATTTAATTGTGCTCATGAATAACCTGTACAAAGACCAAGAGGTAGTTGTTTGAACAGAACAAGTGGATACTGCATGGTATAAAATCAGGAAAGGTACATATCAGGGTTGTATCCTTTCACCACACATATTCAATCTGTATGATGAGCAAATAATCCAAGAAGCTGGGCTATATGAAGAAGAATGTGGCATCAGGATTGGAGGAAGACTCATTAACAACCTGCGATATGCAGATGATACAACCTTACTTGCTGAAAGTGAAGATGACTTGAAGCACTTACTGATGAAGATTAAAGACTACAGTCAGCAGTATGGATTACATCTCAGCTCAAGAAAATTAAAATCCTCACAACTGGACCAATAAGCAGCACCATAATAAATGTAGAAAAGATTGAACTTGTTAAGGATTTCATATTGGTTCTACAATCAACACCAATGGAAGCAGCAGTCAAGATATAAGATGATGTATTGCACTGGGAAAATCTGCTGCAAAACACCTCTTTAAAGTACTGAAGAGCAAAGATGTCTTCTTGACTATTAAGGTGCGCCTAACCCAAGCCATGATATTTTTAATTGCCTCATGTGAATGTGAGAACTGGACAATGAACAAGAGTTGATGCTTTTGAGTTGTGGTGTGGGTGAAGAATGCTGAAAGTATCATGGACTGCCAAAGAAGTGAACAGATCTGTCCTGGAAGAATTGCAGCCAGAATGCTCATTGGAGGCAAGAATGGCCAGACTTCATCTGACCTACTTTGGTCATGTTGTCAGAAGGGACCATTCCCTGGAGAAGGATGTCATGGCTTGGTAAAGTGGAGGGTTACCCAAACAGGAGAAGACCCTCAATGAGATGGATTGAAACAATGGCTGCAACAATGGGCTCAGGTATAGCAAGGACTGTGAGGCTGGTCAGTCTCTGCTACAGTGTCATTAACAGAAAAAAAATTAAATTAATTTTTAAATAAATTAGACATTAATATGTGGGAATATTATATACTCACTAAAATTATGATGCTGTCAAAATTTTAATGTAAATGGAAAGTGCTAAAGGCATAACATTAAGTGAGAAAAGAATGTGAGTTCAATAGATTATAAATTATAATCCTAATTATGTGTTTATATGTACATATACACCTATGCCAATAAAAAGACTGAAAGCACACACAAAAACTTCACAGTGACTAATCCTTATGGGAGCTCTGGTGGCATAGTGCCTAAGGCATTTGACTGCTAACCAGAAGGCTGGGGGTTCAAACTCATCTGTCACTCCTCGGAAGGAAGACTGGGCAATCTACTTCCGTTGAGATACTGCCTCGGAAACCCAAGGAGGGGTCGCTATGAGTCTGAACCAACTCCACGGCAGTGATTAGAATTCTTATAGGATTATGGGTGATTCCATTTTTTTTCCTTATTACATCTGTATTTTCCAATGTTGTTGTTGTTGTTGTTATGTGCCACCGAGTCAGACCCAACTCATAGTAACCCCTCCTTGGGTTTCCGAGGCGGTATCACTACGGAAGTAGATTGCCCAACCTTCCTTCCGAGGAGTGGCTGAACTGCCAGCCTTCTGGTTAGCAGTCAAGTGCCTTAGGCACTACAGTACCAGAGCTCTTTTTTTTTTTTTAAAGCTTGTATTATTTTATGATACAATTCTTTAGTGGTTATTTTAGGGTATACTTTACAAAAAACATATCAAGAGCTTTTTAAGAAAACTAGAGCACTGAAACTGCAGGGAACAAACCTTAAAGTAATCTTGTGAATTACACATATTTTATATTCATAGCCTGCAAGTACTTTTCATAGTAAGTAATTCTCATAGTCATGGTGTGACCATGTCCCCATTTGAGTAGCTAAACATGAGCCAAGAAAACACTTGCACTTCTAAAGTTGAAATTCTGGTTACTGGACAACAGCAGAAAAAGTAGTTTGTTGGGTTATTAGATATGACCATAGTGAATGATGAAATGTTTCAAATAATGATAAATCTGGATAATTAATAGATAATACGAGCAAATGAAAATACATAGAATCAAATACATATAATCTTTTTCCCCTTTCATTTTCCTATTGAATTGAGTACTAAGTTGTCTCTTGTTGTTGTTGTTGTTATGTGCCGTCGAGTCGGCCCCGACTCATAGCGACCCCTCCTTGGGTTTCCGAGGCAGTATCACTACGGAAGTAGGATTGCCCAACCTTCCTTCCGAGGAGTGGCTGGTGGGTTTGAACCGCCAGCCTTCTGGTTAGTAGTCAAGTGCTTTAGCCACTATGCTACCAGAGCTCCTAAGAGAATCAATACCTGCCTCTGCTTCTCTGCTCAATTTCCTGCATTTTCCCCTTCCCACACCCTTTTTGCAGTCACCTCTACTTAGTCTTCCATTTTCAAAGCCATTGTCAGGTTGATCTTTCCAAAATGTAAATCTGATCCTGGGTAGGAACAGATATGAGGAGAAATGGGGAAACTTTCATGTATGCCAGGCCCACAGGAGAAAGACTCCAAGGTCAAGTTAGCACCTTGCATAGACAAGGACCACAGTTTGGACCACAGACCCCCACAAGGACCACAGTTCAGGCTCCAGAAGAAGTTGCTGCTGGGGTAGAAGGAATGAGAGCAAAAAAGGAAGGTGATACAGATGTGTAATTTTAAGGCTATGACTGAGAGTTTTCACTTGCTGTTTAGGCTAAGACTGAAGCTCCTTAAGGATTTTGAGCAATGCAAGGCCAGAATGGAATAAATAGATCTATTTTCTCTAGGCTATTTTCCTAATATGACAATTGTTATAGAAGATTTGAATGAAAGCAGGCATTTGAATTTTCTCTGGGACTGCCAGCTCATTTTATTTAATATTTAGCCAAATTAGTCATATCTTGTCTAATAAAAAATATGCATAATGATTTTTGTCATTGCTATTTGACTGTTTGAATGTATTCATGCCTTTACAATTCAATTAAGGCTGCTGTGGAGCTAAAGAGTCATGCCATCACCTTACCTTCCTATCTCCACCTGCTATGACCAAGGAAAAAATATGGTGACTGAAAAGGGGCACTTTCACCTGTTACCTGTATGTGCAGAGCCACACTTACTCAAATGTTCCTCCTCCTTCTCCTTCTTGCTCTGCTTCTGATACATATATAAAGTACCTGGGACTCAGACAGGTGAACAACAAATGAAATACTTAAGAAGAGACACAAACCATTAAAATTCAAGTGCCCCCTTTTTATCTAGTAGAAATAAGAAAAATATATTAACAGCAATGAAAACACACTTATTCCATTTCTCCAGTTAGTATACTTTATAAAAGTAACAATTAAAAGAAAAAGGAGTGGAATAGCAAAGCAGTTGTGCTTTTATAAAGAATAAAAAGTGATTGTACATCCCTCTTTCTCACTTTTCCTGGAACATCAGCAATCTTACTTTGTCTCTCCTCTTTACAAACATTAATTAAAAAATAAAAATAAAAAACCTCCTGCTCACAGATTATATGGCATACCTCTTTACTGAAGCTTCTCTTTCTGTAAGCTCATCTAATTACTTCCCATGTACAATTCTCTAAATGAAGATATTTTAGAGAATAGGAACAGTGCACCTAAAGTATTAAGCCAGACATGATAGGTCTTCAAATCAACACTGGCAGAGGAAGAATGATGATCATAATCAGACCCCCACCATTCCCACCCTGCTCCTTACAGAGAGCTCCATGAAGCAGAGAAAACTTGAGGAGAGTGAGAAACTTGAGTAATCATACCTGCTGTGTGAGTTCCAAGTTTTGAGAACTTAGGCAAATCCTCCTTGACCTTGATTTCTTCAGGTATATAATAAGAGAGTTATGTCAGATTATTTCCATGGATTTTTCCACTCTAATGTTCTGTTATTCCATAGTATCTTATCTTATACTCCTCTGGAAGATTTAGAAGCAAAGAGGGATAGTGGAAAATGTCTTGGCATAGGAGTTGATAGCCTACGTGTGTCCTAGTCCTGGTTCTGTCACTTATAAATTGAGAATCTCAACCACATCTCTTAGCCTGTCCTCACTGTAGAACCTTCATGGGGATTAAATGAGTTACTATGTATCCTTCAGTCAGCTTTCAGTGTATTGCAAACCATAACAACATTCAATAGCTTACATGATGTTGTTGTTGTTATGTGCCGTTGAGTCAGACTTGACTCATAGCAACCCCTCCTAGGGCTTCTGAAGTGATATCACTACGGAAGTAGATTGCCCAACCTTCCTTCTGAGGAGTGGCTGGTGGGTTTGAACCGCCATCCTCCTGGTTAGCAGTCAAGTGTCTTAGGCACTTGTTCTGGTTACCTAGTGCTGCTCTGACAGGAATACATCACCAATGGGATGGCCTTAACAATAGGAGTTTATTCTCTTACAGTTTGGAGGCTTTAATTCCAAGTTGTAAGTGCCAGGCTCTAGGAGCTGGGTGAAAGCCCCTCAACCTTAGGGTTCAGCTCTGCCTCCAGCTCCTGGCCCACAGAAGCTAGAGGCTTTTCTTCACTTAGACAGCTGCTGGCTGCTGAGGTTGCCAAGCTCAAGGTTGACAAGTAAAAAGGCACAGTCCCAATATTACCAAATCACATGGCAGGTCATTAATTCAAGTCCATTGTAAGTCCCAAGGTCGACAGAGCATGGCAGGCTGCTGAACAA
>NW_006921598.1:12769304-12773469 GCF_000298275.1 Orycteropus afer afer
ACCAGCTGCCCAGCCACTCAACCAGGCCCAGCCAAGTTGACACACAAACATAACTACCACAGCACTATGTTACCAGAGCTCCTTATGGCTTACATAGCAATCATAATTTTTTTCCATGATTCAAGTTGGCTAGGTGGTTGATCTGATCTAGTTTGGCATAGCTGGTTTCTAAAATCTTCTGGTGGCTTGGCTGGGGTTAGATGGTCTAGGATGGTTTTAGTCACATGTCTGATGGATGAAATGCTGGTTTTCTAGGTTAGGGCTTCCAACCAATCATGGCCAATACAACAAAATCAGAACACAAAGGAATTTGTAAAATGTGGCATAGTGGCTATGATTAATTTTATCTAAACAACCCATTATCACAAGTCACCAACTGGGCCCTAAGATATGAGGAAGAAGAAGTAGGGGAAGTGTGGAAAAGTGAAGGTACCAAGAGTCAGGGCAAGATAAGCTTCTGAAATAGCCCAAACGGCACCAAGGAGGGCAGTGGAGTCCACATACAAGTATTCCCAGGCTAGCCAACACTTCAAGCTAGGTACTATTTCTGTTGTTGTTGTTGTTGTTGTTAGGTGCCATAAGGTTGGTTGCAATTCATAGCAACCCTGTGTTCAGCAAAACAAAACTGTGCCTGATCCTCTGGCATCCTGACAATCATTGCTATGTTTATGGCCACTGCTGCAGCCACTGTGGTCCATGTTATTGAGAGTCTTCCTCTTTTTCTCTGACCCACTACTTTACTAAGAATGATGACCTTCTCCACTTACTGGCTATGTAATGTGGGCATGTTTCTTTATTTCTACATTAATCGGCCTCTGCAAAATGGGGATCATAATAAGAAAGGCACTATTATGATCCCCACTTTACAGAGGCTGATTAATGCAGAAGAAAGATGTCCATGTCACACATCTAGTAAGTGACAAAATTGGGTGATGGTGCTGGAACTAAGTGACTGCTGGGAACTAAGAATAACTTATGTAATAGGGATCTATGCAGAGAGAATTATGACCTAACTCAGGCAGGCCAGGCCAGGAAGCGTGCTGTGACAAAATAGGAATGATGAGTAATTGGGAATAGGAAGTAAGTGAGCTGGAAAATCTAACCTAAGCTATAAGAGGGGCACTTATAATGACATTCAGCTGTTGGACATTGTTGAAGGGCATTAATTGATCAGTCAGTGGGATTAAATGGGCATGATGGGTCCCTGCATAAGCACCCACCCAGTATAATTAAAGGCAAACAGTAGTGTCACAATACCACGCTATTCTATTCATATCAGAACCCCAGTAGTGGCTGAGAGCATTAGAAGAAAGATTCAGCTTTCTCACTTTCCCCCTGAGATAACTGGCAAGAGCTAGGTAGGCACTAGGACCCCCAGAGAAGCTAGATAGACTATATCCTCATCCAACAGCCTGCGACATTAGAGCAAAGGGTAAGGTTGTGATCAATGACAGTGAATCCTCAGGACTCAGTCCAGGGACACTGGGTCAGTGCCCGTACAAATAATTGTGGATCCACTACTGTGGCTGAGTTGCTAATAGGCTTTTTGCCCTTGTGAAGACTGATTGAACCTCTGAGTTAATCTGGAGCTAAATGTGGGGACTGTCAGTGATCCCAGCTGAAAGAAGCTGAAAGACCCTCTTACTGCCTTTATTACAGTTTGCTTATTCTTAGAAGTCAGGCCAATGAGTGGTTTGGAGTACTGACTATAAAGTCAGGCCTGGGTAGAAAACTTAGTTTTGCCATTTACTGGCTGTGTGATATGGGCTTCTTTCTTCCCTTCTGCATGAATCAGCTTCTGTAAAACAGGGATCATAACAGTACTGTGGTAGTTAAGGTTATGTGTCAACTTCACTGGGCCCGGTTTTGAGTGGCTGGGTGGTTGGATGAGCCTGGTAATCAACTCCATGGTGGTATCTACTGTGAGCGGCTGAGTAGCTGCCTTAGAGATATGGTCTGCTTCCAGTACATAAGAAGCAGCTTTGAGAAAGGTCTTGAGCTTTGTGGCATATCTGGATCCTGCATTTGGCTGAGTCTTCAATTCAGTGACTTGCCATGTTGTCTACCAATCTTGAGACTGTTTCTTGATGTGGACTACTAGTTGCTTGATAAATCTTGGGACTGTGCCATTTCATTGTCAACTTTGAGTTTGTCAGCCTCAGCAGCCGGCAGTTGCCGGAGTTAAGAGCCACCTGCAGCTCCAATGGGCTGGGACCAAGAGACAGAGCTAAAGCCCAAGGTTGAAGGGCCTTCATCCAGCCCATAGAGCTGACACTTTGACTTGGATTTCTAGCCTCCTAAACTGTAAGCTCTGGTAGCATAGTGCCTAAGGCACTTGACTACTAACCAGAAGGCTGGTAGTTCAAACCCACCAGCCACTCCTCGAAAGGAAGTTGGGGCAATCTACTTCTGTAGTGATACTACCTCAGAAACCCAAGAGGGGGTCGCTATGAGTTGGGTCTGACTCGATGGCAAATAACAACAACAATAAACTGTAAGAGAATAAATCCGTTTGTTCTGCCACCCACTTGTGGTATTTATCTGTTAGAGCAGTGCTAGAGAACCAAAACAAGTACCTACCTTGTAAAGTTGTTCAGAGGATTAATGAGTTAAATTAGTAGATGTAGAACAGTAACAGGCACATAGTAAGTGGTAGCTAGTTACCGTGAGTCTGTCCTTACTCTGTCAAGATTGTCCATCTACCACATGTTTAGAAAACAGATGAACAGATTAGATTTCCTCAAATTATGTGCCTTCCAATTTTAATTAGTATTTAATTAAATACTAATTAATCAGAGGCTCTGAAAATGGAATTTTTTATTTGCTGCTGAAGTGTTTTTCTTTCTACTTAACAGTTCTAACGTATCATTTCTACGAAAAGGAAAAAAAAAACTTGTAAGCATGAACTTATGAACCATTTAGAGGTACCCTCATGTACCTCCTTCTGGAAGATTAGTCAAGGGCAACAGAGCATCTATGAACCAGGAAAACATAACAGCCATTAAAATATAGTGAACAAAAATGCAAAATTATAGCCAGTAAGATGGAGGAATAGGCACATAAGCGGCACAGACCCTCTTCAACAAAGAAAAGAAAAATCAGTTGACAGGGATACAGAAGATAAGCCTGGAGGCCTGAGCTTTGAAAGGAACGATACAGAAGTGGATTAGGCACCAACTAGTGAAAAAACCTGAACGAAAACAGTGAGTACAGAGACAGTCAGAGCTGTGGACTGTCAGCTAATCTGACGGGACCAACAGCCTGAATATTTCCAAGTGGTGTTGGAACCTAAGAATTGACCTAAAGATCAGCCCTGGTCACCAAGGGCTGCAGGGACAACTGTGTTGGTGGCCTATGACTAGGAAGGGAAACAGCAAGGAGGGAGACAACCTGAGCTGCTGACTTTTTGCTGTCCGGAGGGCACAGCCATTTTGGATATTTAAAATGACCAAGGGAGCAGTCATTTTGAATGTTTCTAAGCAGCAGCCATTTTGGATATTTTAAAGGACTGAAGGCACAACCATTTTGAATGCTTACAAGCAGCAGCCATTTTAGACATGTAAAGTACAAATTTTGGACATGTAAAGTGATCAAGGGCACAGCCATTTTCAATGTTTATAAGTGGTGGCCATTTTGGATATTTAAAGTGACCAAGGGTGCAGCCATTTTGAATCTTTACAAGTGGCAACCATCTTGGATTTTAAAGTGATAGCATTCTCATTTGGATTCCAGGGATCTAAGAATAGGCTTTGCTTGCCAAGGTTGCCAGGGACATACAAGTGGCTGACAACAGGAAAGGAGACAGGTAGTGAGTGAATACTGCTGTCAACTAGTGAATAGAGGAGCACGGCACAGTACCTTGCTTGCACAGATAACATACAAACAAAGCAAACAAAACAAAAATCATGGGCAAGTCATTCCAACATACAATCATGAATTAAATATAAACACAAAAAACGTTACAATGCCTCAGAGACAACAGAGCATCATAGTCCACACAAAGAAGCAAGACAAAGCAGGAGAAACAAGGGACCAGGATACAGACCTAAAACAAATCCCTGAGGAAGACGCAGCATTAGAACTTCCTGATAAGGAATTCAAAAGAATTATATTTAGGGATCTTCAATGAATTGAGAGACAGAGCAAGGAAAACTCAGAGAAAACC
>NW_006921598.1:12775064-12777098 GCF_000298275.1 Orycteropus afer afer
TCCTATGACTCTGAATCAACTTGATGGCATGGGTTTGGGATTGGTGGTTTAATGCTATGGCTCTCACTCCACCTTCATCTAGACTGCTAATCTTTTTTTTTTTTTTTTCCTTAGCAAAACAATTATTTGTCCAGATGAAAAGCAAAAGTATAGAAATGTTGGATTTTTTCTCTAGACAGTAAATTGGGTCCTTCAGTAGATAGTGGAGTATCTTTCTGGCATCCTGTAAAGAATGAATATGTGGGCACATTTTCTGTGTCTTTAATGCAGCATTTGTACCCATGGCACTGAGGGCCAGATATATCTGACAAATGATGGAAAACACTAAGGAGAGATAATTTATCCATGAAAAGTTAGACCTAGAACAAAAACCCCAAATTATTCTGTAGTAGCATTAGAATAGAAGAATTCAACTCTTCAAAAATACTGCTCCAATATATAATATTTCTATTTCTTAATTTCCCTTGCTCAGCTCTATTTCCTTAAACCCATCTCCTGTAAATAATAAGTAAATAATTAAATTGATGGCTGATAGCTCTTTATGAAATAAGAAAAACTTAAGTTTTGAAAATACTACATTTCCAACCCAAAAAGAGTCTGATTTCACTTGGGATAAATGAAAATTTTATTTAAGAGCTTTATTATACAGAAATACTTTTTGAATTGATGAAGGGGAAACTGATATTTATAAAATACTCTATATTCTAGGCACTGTGCATAAATTTTTCACAAAGCAGAGTTCATGTAGAATGAATTAGACATATGATAAGCCAAAATGTTAATGTATTAAATATATATATATGAAAAAGTATGCCATTTAACTTGCTTTTTTGTGAGTTATTGATTATAAATCTGGAAATAAATGAAGGGTGATTTGAAGTGGTTGCAGTAAGTAAGATTGCTGAAGATGAGATTGCGGTTGATTTTCGACACTTTGAGGACTTACTATCGTTATCACATTCAGAAATATTGATCGAAGCCCAGATTAAAAGTAAGATTGCATTTTCTGAGCTGTGACTTGATGCTTTATCCAAATGGTTATGTTATTTATTTTCTTAATTTTCAGGTTATATCTGTGTAGAAACTAGTGTGCAAAAAAATTAGTTCCATTTTATGTAAAAGGAAACAGAGGTATAGAGAATCTAGATGATTTGTATTTAACCTTCCACAGAAGATCAATAACTGGTACCAAATTAAATATAAATCATGTCTATAAGAATGTATGCTCTGAATGTTATCATTTTTCGACAATGAAAGTGAATTCGTATTAGACCATCTGTATGGCTTTAACTCTCAATTACTGAAGATTTCAGTTGTTAAATACACCCACTTACTCTCATTCTTTCCTTCATTACAATGTAATCATTAGAGAAATTTGAGACTTTGACCTTTTGAAGTAATAGCACATCATCCAGCTGCAATGGAATGAGTCAGTGCTGAGAGGACCAAGTCACAAAATTCCACCAAGAAAGCTGTCTACTCAGGTAATGCAAATGATGCCTGAGAGAGGTCTCCCTGTGATTATCAAAGAAGAAAAGTGAAGAAAAGAAGGACAGGAGAATGAGGGAAACAAGGTTGATTGTCTGAAAATTTAAATTGATTATTTTAGAGTTGAGAAGTCCTCGTGGTACAATGGTTAAGTACAGTGGTACATGACTGCTGACCAAAAAGGTCAGCAGTTTGAACTCACCAGCTGCTCTGTGGGAGAAAGATGGGACACTCTGCTGCTGTAAAGATTACAGCCTTGCAATCCCTATGAGGCAGCTTTACTGGATCCCTATGAGTCAGAATCAACTTTACAGCATTAAGTTTGGTTTAGTTTTGTTATTTTAGAGTTCAGTTAGTATTATTCTCCTCACTGAGTACAACTTCATTACCTAATCCTCCTAGACTTATCTGGGCAAAAGTCTCAATGATGTAAATAAGAATTTCATCTTCATGAGATTGAAAAGTTCCTGGGTGGTGCAAACAATGAATGTGGTTGTTGTTAACCAAGAGGATGGAAGTCTGAGTTCACCCACAGATGTCTCAGAA
>NW_006921598.1:12777933-12779223 GCF_000298275.1 Orycteropus afer afer
TCCCACCACAGAGCCATTGCCAGTCATTATAGGGAACGACTACTACCAGCTGCCCAGCCAAGTTGACACCAGACCTTAACTACCACACCACCCCAACAGGTAAGGATAACAGGATTTACAATACATCACAGAATGGAGGACAATGGCTAGAAGGGCCACATATAGCAATTCACCACACCTGGGGTCTTAAAGTGGTCATCCAAGGTACAACAATGGGTTTCTACTGACCAGGAGCAACAGAGGAAGAAGCAGCTTGAGGAACAGGAGGAAGCAATGGAATGTGTGTCTAACTGCCTCCATGAACAATTTACCCTTTTGCCATGAGACTGGAAAAATCAGGTGGTGCCAAGCCATCTTTACTGAGCATTTCAATCAAAGATTCTATAGACGAATCCTGACCAAAAGGGAGAAAATGCAGAACCGAATTTTAAATTCTCATGGAATCCAGATTTTCTGAGGCCATGGAGGCTGAATGAACCTCTGAAACTATTGCCATGAAATAATCATTAAACCTCAAGCCAAAAATATTCCCTGAAATCTTCTCAAAACCAAACAAGAGTTTTGCTTAATTAGTAAAGAATGTCTGCCTTGAGCACTGTGTTTTTTTAAAATCTATCTACATGGGATTAAATTGGCAACAGCAATTTGAAAGATTTGGTAGGAAATTTAGAGGACAGTGAGTTTCAGTTAATCAGGGAGGAACAAATCGAAAAGGAGGGTAAGAATTGTTGCACAACTCAAAGAATATAAGCAATGTCTGAATCGTACATGTAGAAATTGTTGAATTGGTGTATATATATACTCAAAAACACCAACACAAATAAAGTAAGTTATATTTTAACAAACCCTATGGAGAACAATTCTACTCTGACACATAGGACAGTCATGAGTCAAAACTGACTCAATAGCAACTTTTTTTTTTCCTTAAGATTGGAAAAAAAAATGTGTAAACTCTGCACAAATACCACATGGAATCAATATAATCTTTGGGAAGTGCATCAAGTCTCTATAGGCAGTAGAGAGTCAGAAGAACACCGAGCTGAGACTCAGAAAGACCAGTGGTCAGATCTTGGCTGTATCCTCCACTCATTATGTGTGGCCTTGGACAGTCACTTGATTTCTCAGAGTCTCAAGGACCTTCTTCATCAGTAAGATGGATATAATATTTTTCCTAACTTCTTCACAAGGTGGGTATCAGTGCCAATGAATAACAAATGGACAATCACATGTGGTGGATCTGTATTGTGTCAAATTAGTGATCCCAAGGTCCCCTTCCCTTTTCATATTTAG
>NW_006921598.1:12780193-12780804 GCF_000298275.1 Orycteropus afer afer
CCAACTCCATGATGCAGCTACCAATACAGAAGAAATGTATTGTTTAACCAGTTTCCACAATTGTATAAGGTAAAATCCATTGTTATATATGCATCTATATCCTATTGTTTTTGCTTCTTTGATGGAACCCTGACTGATATAGCTTATTATCTTTGAAAATATGAGCTGTTTATCTTGAAGTTTCTAGTATTAAGTACAGTGTTCACCATAGCAAGTGCTCAACAAATTATTAAATTCAAAGCATTTATTTGGTAAATTTTCAAATATTGAAAAAGTGAGGTATTTTTAAAAATTCGATGATCACCACTAAGAACTAGCAGGTAGCTGACGAATGGTGTAAGAAGCCCTGGTGGTGCAGTGTCAAGCAATTGGTTGCTAACTGAAAGATCAGTGGTTTGAACCCACCAGCTTCTCTATGAGAGAAAAGATCTGGAATCTGCTCCTGCAAAGATTACAGTCTAGGAAAACTTATGCAGCAATTCCACTCTATCCTAAAGAGTTCTCTGAGTTGGAATGGACTCAACGGCACACAACAATGAAATATGCTTCTTGATAACTTATTGTTGTTGTTGTTGTTATGTGCCATCGAGTCAGCTCTGACTCATAGCTAC
>NW_006921598.1:12781454-12782077 GCF_000298275.1 Orycteropus afer afer
ATTTACTGGTTTTAATGGTGATTGCAAAGTCAAAATGATCTAAATAAAATTTGCATAACTGAATTTTTGGCAAAAAATAGACATATGCATATTTTTAAAAATTATAGAGAGTTTCATTGGCCACAAATATCTTTCTCCCAATTATAATCATCATGTTATATAATATGACTCAGCAAAATACACAATTGCAGCTTAAAATCAAAGGCTTACAAAAGCCAAGGAACTAGAACTAGATACAATCACAGGAGGGGAACAGCCACTGGGACCTTGAGATATAAAAAAAATCAAAAGACTTACAGCAAGGCAGGAAGAATACAGCACCTAGAATATCTGTGAATAGTGGATGCCTTGGTCCTTGAAGGGGTGGAAAAAGAGGAAGAAGTAAGAGCAATTCAGTTCAGTTCTAGATTAAAATCTATGAACATGGGCACTGAATTATTCTGTCTCCCTAGATTTTATTCTTCTCTTTGTTCTCAATCATCTAAGCCATGTTTTTGTCCATGAACCAATTACCACTGATTTGATTCAGACTCATGGAAATCTTACAGGTATCAGACTAGAACTATGATTCATAGGTGTTCAAAGGCTGATTTTTTGGAACTAGATCTCCAGGTCTTTCTTCA
>NW_006921598.1:12782747-12784609 GCF_000298275.1 Orycteropus afer afer
ACTGGGAATCTTATGAAAATAAGATTGCAAAGTGGGTCCCACTCTCAAATGTTCCATTTCAGTTGATATTTTTTGGAGGGGAAACCACACTATTATTTTTCAAAACTCCTCCAAGTAATTCTAATTTTTAGCCAGCATTGAGAAACTATAATCTAGTTGAGTATGTGCTGGTGATCCACACACACAAAAAAAAAAAAAAAAGAAAAGAAAAGAAAAAATGGTGGTTACACTAGATCTCATACTGTCTACTGCCTCTGATATCTAATTAGTCATCATGTCTCATGGGACTGTTACAAAAACTTTTCTTGTATTTGAAGTCCTATTATGATTTCTAAAGGACCTATGGTAGTGTAGTGGGTAAGGTATTTGGTTGTTAACCAGAAGGTTGGTGGTTTGAACTTACCACCTGCTCCATGGAAGAAAGATTGAGCAGTCTTCTTTCATAAAGATTTGCAGCCTTGGAAACCCAATGTAGGTTGCTGACTTTATGGCAATGAGATTTTTTTTTGGGGGGGAGCTGATTACCATTTCTTTCCCCCCTAAATTTGTCAGAACAATTTAGCATTCATCTCATAACTTATCTCCTTGCCAGTAGTTTTTTTTTCTCCCAAATCACATAATAGACACAACTATGATCATAGAACATCTTCATGTAAAGCTTAAATAACTCCCCATTCTCTACACAAGAAAATTCAAATTCTGTAGCATGTCACACATAAACTCTCCAAAATTAGTCTCCACTATTATTCCCATCATCCCCCCAGCTATAGTATTCTTTGAAATACCCAGCCATATTAAGCTGTCTACATAGCTCATAACTTTCCAGGCTTCTGGAGAGGTTCTTTGGGCATTCAAAGTCCAGGTTCTTTCAGAGTCTGCCATTGTGCTAGATGATTTTCGAAACCTTGAACAGTAAAGTAAGCCATTGACACACTAGAGAGAAGAGGCAAAATATAAAGCCTAACATACAAGAAGAGTGAATAAAACATGGATGCATACAGATAGAAAAGACAAAGAAAGATACTCTTATCATGAGAAATGAAAGGGAAAACATAATAATTCTGAGAAGGAGACTTGTTTCAACTGTTTCAGCCATGGCTATAAATGGAGTGAGGAGAATCATGCTCACACACACAAACACATACACACAAAGATCTCACATATAATTTATAACCAGAGCCTATACTTGCATGGTTTTGGACTAAAATTAATTTCTCCTACTTAGCTTGAAAAATTCTAGGTTGGTAGACCCCAGAAGTGTCAGGCAGAGGAAAATGCAAATCTTCTCTTCAGAATTTCACTTAAAAATAGGACTTAGAACTGGTTTGAACTGGTTCAGTCATGGCCAATGGAATGAAATTGGAACAGACACAAATTTTGTAAAATGTGGGTATACAGGAGTGATAACTGGTACAGGAAAAATTATGGTAGAAGCCCAAAATAGAAGACTTGGAAAAGGTATTGTAAGCCCTTTTAGAAGCCTGATGTAGCATACTGGATTATAGCCAGGACTGTGGAGAGTGACTCACATTCAAAGGGTCATGGTCAGGTACTATCTTTGTGTGGGGCATGGTTGTTTCCGACTATGCTCATCAAGAGATTTGTTTCCTATGCAATACACATGCTCCCCTTGTTTTCTAAGAGGGAGATTAACTTTTTAGTAAGACATCGACTAGTGATTTTTTCCCATTCTGGTTATTATTCAGGTTCACCCACATTTTACAAATACAGGTCATTCTAGTTTCATTTTATTGTCCATGATCAAACCAGGAAGAATTGGTTAGAATTCCTGTGTTAAGGTTATGTGTCAGCTTGGCTGGGCCTAGTTTTGAGTGGCTGAGCAGCTGGATGTAGTTACTCCT
>NW_006921598.1:12784939-12788938 GCF_000298275.1 Orycteropus afer afer
TCAAAGGGCTTTCACCCAGCCCATAGAGCTTGGCATTTTGAACTTGGACTTCTAGCATCCAAAACTGTAAGAAAATAAACTCCTGTTTGTTAAAGCCACCCTCTTGTGGTATTTCTGTTAGAGCGGCACCAGGTAACCAAAACACCCTGCTTTAAACCGAGTAATGAACATTTTTCCACAGATTAATTTAAAGAAATATGTTAAGACAATTAATAACAAACAAACAAAAAATATGTAAGTAATTGGCCAGCACAGGTTAGGGTCACCAGGACAATAAACTTTACTTTTATATTTTGAGGCCTCCATGGGATGGCTGGAATGGCTGGGACAATGTTGAGCCACTCTTTCTTTTTAATTTCACATGGTCCATTGTGCTTCTCCACATGGCATTCCTCTTTAGGAGGGCAGTCACACTTCTTTAAATGGTTGCTCTGGGCTCCAAGAAGGAAAATACAAAAGCTGCAAGGTCTCTTAAGGCCTGGGCCTGGAAATCCCAAAATATAATTTCTGCCACATTCCAAAGCCAGCCCAGATTTAAAAGAAAGGAAATCAACTATACTTCTTGACAAAGAAGGGTAAAGCCACTTTGCAAAATGCATGCAGGAGGGAGGGATTGTGTGGCCATTTTTGAAACAATCTGCCACAATTTCCCCAAACTCTCTTGGGAGTAGTGTCAGATAGTTATTTGCTTAGAAGTATCCTGCCCTTTAAGGAGTACTGGTGACACAAAGATTAACCACACAGCTGCTAATTGAAAGTTCAATGGTTGGAACCCACCCAGTAGCTCTGGAGGTAAAAGGTCTGATAATCTGTTTCCACAAAGGTAACAGCCAAGAAAACCCTATGGAACAGGTCTGCTCTATAACACATGGGCTCTCCATGAGTCGGAATCAATTTGACAGCACCCTGACATTTGTATAAACAATCCTAGAAAATGACTTCTGAATTACCTATAGAGTCAATTACATGGTAGTGTCTGGTCAAGGGCTTCTTTGTATACTACAACCAGTCATCTGTATCTTGCAGGGCTTCCAATCAGTTCATTCCGGTTTGACCCCCTGCTGAGAATTTGTGTTTCCACTCCTAATACAATGAATCAAATCTACATTTTAACAATATCCCTAGGTGATCCTTATAGATACATAAGAATCTTAAAGATACAGAAGAATCAACTGAGGTTTTTGAAAAACATAGATTCTGATTCGGTATATTTGGGGTGGGAATGCAAATTCTCAGCAGGGAGTCAAACTGGAATGAACCACTTCCAAGCCCTGATATCTTGACAAGGGTAGCTCTGAATGTGGATTTTGAGAATCTTTTTCTGGAGAGCATAACTGAACTTCCTTTTATTTCATGACTATCAAATATGAAGCATCTGCTTATTGGCTGTATTTCCCAGCCAGGAGTGAAAGACCTGGAGAGAAGCAAACCTAATATGTGTTGGCAGGTACTTCTTGTGGAGAGTGAAAAACTATTAAGAGGAAACACAGGCTTGTTAAAATATATCCAGTTCAGTTGTGATTTCAGTACAGTCTATACTTGGTGTCTGTATATTTAATTAACTATCAGTTTGTTGTTATTTTTAAAGTACATTGTATTTAGAGACTGTCTGTCTTTGCAAAGATCTCTTGACTAACACACCCAGCAATTTAACAAGTAGTCATTTCAGGTCTGTCCACAGTTTGTTTCTATTTTGATAAGAAAATTTAGCATGCATAATCTGCTACTGGGCTCAAAATGTAATTCCTACTGGGAAGCTAAAATAAGGCTTCCACCTGCCCACTTTAGAAATTAAAACAATTCTTTCTTGTTTTTCTGCAATGTCCAGGCAGATCTTGGCAAAACTCAAAAAAACACAGCTGTTCTTTTCACCATGGCAATGCTACTTAATTAATCCATAAGGGCTATGGTTGCCTCTGATCTTATCCAGCACGCTATTTGAGACCAGAATCAGCATTTTGCAACATTTTCCCTCTTCCTTCTCATCCTTATAAACCCAACTCCTAAAGTATTAGCAGTGTCAGTGCGATATAAAGGTTACAGCACACCTCAGCAGAACTTTCAAATTCCCCTCCTTGGATCTCTATTCTCTTTTCTGCAATATTCTTCTTCCACTATGGGAACCCTCATTTCTGTCCTTTATCTTACCCTGTAAAAGGGCCCCTGGTGGTGTATTTATTAAGGACTTGTCTGCTAACTGATAAGCTGTTGGTCTGAACCCACCAGCTGTTTTATAGGAGAAAGATGTGGCAGTTTGCTTTCATAAAGATTATAGCATTGGAAATCCTCTGGAGCCATTCTACTCTGTCTATAGGCTCTCTCTGAGTCAGAATTAACTTGATGGCAATGGATTTTGTTTCTTACCTTCTTCTGCACTCCCCTTTTAATCCTCTTCTATTCTCACACGGGATCTTAACCTTGGATAATTAACTCAACAAAACAAACTTTCTGTGGCTAACCCTCCTCATCCCTTTTGCTTCAAAAAAACCAGTTCTTGAATTATCAGGGTTAGTAAGAAGACTATTATGGGGGTGGGTGCAATAAGAGGAGGAGATTTTAGATCTTCCATCCCAAAACAACTTATCAAAGATTTCACTGAACAAAGTGGATCCCTTGGGAGTAGAGAGAGAAAAGCAGAGTGTAGGGTACTAAGGAGCAAGCAGAGATTGTTATAAGAAAATAAATTTAAAAAAAAACAAACAACATCTGTCATAAAAAAGAAGTAAAGTAACTACCTTTCATCCTCCTCTCCTTTTCTGTTTTGCATATCAGGTAGACTTCTTGCTCCTCATATTGCATGAGGAAAATGAAACCAACGAAGAAGCTTTCTTTAAACATGTCACCCTCCTAAAATTAATCCAGCACTGAGCTAGGCATAAGAGAGTGTGGGAGGATTCTCTCTCCTCCTGAAAAACCATCTACTTTCTGGATACATGGGATTCCCAAAGACATTACAGCTATGTCCTTCAGTGTATGTTGCTGTCAGAGATACTCTTACTCTGTATTGAACTGACTACTGGTAAGAAGAAGGTGGAATCTGAGTTTTCTCTAGAATAGTAGCTCTCAAACTCTAGTGAGGCATCTGTGTCATAATTTTCTTCCTGAAGTCTTCTCAAAAATAAAAAATAAGTAACATACATACTAATTCCTTACAAATTACAACAGTAATTTAACAAACTACAATAATAATTTGAGCTAGCTATGACTCAATTACCCACATTATTTATACCACAACTGCCTGCATCCAAAGTACTGCCACTGTCTTCTTTTTTGGCCCCACTCTCTAAAACTTCCCCAACATTTACCCAGTACCTTCCTGATGTCCATAATTATCCAGTCAGAATATCTTTTCCTAATTTATTCCCTCCATGGTGCTTATGAAAGTTCTTATCCACTGAGTGTCCTGATTACAAATTAGTTATGATGGGGGAATTTCTTCTCACTAACTTGAACTAGAATGTAATTTATTGACAACTTAGTAAGGGGGATTGTACATAAAATAATAATTAAAAATACTGTCTTTATAAACAAAATTTATGCAGGTCTGAATTAGGTATTATTTCACTGCAAAAGTTTGTGATATCACATAAAATTCTACTATACAGAGTCAGGTAAATGTTATCACTGTTTTCTTCATGTTTTCAAGTCTAAAATAGTTTTTAACTGACAGTGATTAAGAAAAAATGTATGTTATTATTATTATTATTATAACTGTTTTGATTTATGTGAGATTTAGTTTATAATGGAAGATTTCACAGAAAAGAAAATACAATGCATCTTAGATTCTTTTTCATTTAATTCCATTGCTGTCTGTGTCCTACAATAGTTTGAATGCTCTGTGACTTTGGGCAGCCAAAACCAAAACCTGTTGCCATTGAGTCGATTTCTACTTATAGTGACCCTATAGAACAGAGTAGGAGCTCTGGTAGCATAGTGGCTAAAAGCACTTGACTGCTAACCAGAAGGTTGGCGGTTCAAACCCACCAGCCACTCCTCGGA
>NW_006921598.1:12791768-12810814 GCF_000298275.1 Orycteropus afer afer
ACCTTGGGCTTCAACTCTGCCTCCTGCTCTTGGCCCACTGAAGCTGGAGGCTTTTTTTCACCCAAGCTGCTGCAGCTGACAAACCCAAAGTGGACAAGTAAAAAGGCACAGTCCCAATATTACCAAATAACATGGCAGGCCACGAACTCAAGTCCAGAAAAGAAATCTCAAGATGGACAAGACATGGCAGCTGCTGAAAAACAACTTGGCTACATGTAGGGTTCGAGCATGCCAAAGGTCATTCCCAAATCTTCTCCTTATATATGGAAGCAGACCACATCCCTAAAGCAGCTACACAGTTCCTTGCAGCACATTCCACCATGGAGTTGATTACCAATCTCACCATGGGGTGTAACTACCACCAGCGGCCCAGCCACTCAAAACTAGGCCTAGCCAAATTGACACATAACCTTAACTACCACACCTACTTTTGGTCATGCTTGGTAAAGTGGAGAGTCAAAGAAAAAGGGGAAGACCCTCAACAAGGTGGATTGATACAGTAGCTGCAACGATGGGCTCAAGCACAGCAAGGGCTATGAGGATGGCCCAGGACCAGGCAGTGTTTTGCTCTGCTGTACACAGGGTCACTATGAGACAGAGCTGACTCGACAGCACCTAACAACAACAATCTTCATGGGAGCAGATCACCACGTCTTTTCTCTGGTAGGGCCACTGGTGGGTTCAAGCCACTGACTTTTCGGTTAGCAGCCCACAGCTTATCTGTCGCACCACCAAAGCTCCTTTCTTGTTATTTTAAAGTTACCCTAATTCCACAAAAACAATCTGTATTTAATTTAAAACATTAAAATAAGGTTTCTTCAGCACCAAAGTTTTTAACACCTTTTTTTTTTCAAGAGGGCTCATCATGAATAAGAGATTAGGCTTTGTTTGAGCTTCTTAGATTTAACATCATTGTATCTTCACGATGTTGCTATTTCTATTTGTGGTTCTTAATATGCATCTGTAGCCATCAGAGAACACTGGAGACTTCCCCTTGCATCTAACCTAACACCAATTAATTTCCTTACTCAGTAACCCAGAATCACAGGGCCTTATATTACAAGCAGAGGATTACCAACATTTTGCAGGGGGAATCATCTTTATTGGTTTTATAAAAACTACTTTTATTACCTTGCCAAAAAAAGCAACAGAATTATGGCTTCATGAAGGAAACAGTTCAAAACTTGCTTAAAGTTTACCTGTTCTCTGCTTATGTAACAGCTTAGGAAAAAAACTAGATTATATTTAGATGGTACAAATTGTGCTAAATTACTAAACTAAAAGTTTGTGGTTCAAACCCATCAAGGTGCACTTCAGAAGAAAACATGCTGATCTGCTTCTATAAAGATTATAACCAAACAAATTAAAAAAAAAAAAAAAGGAGAAAATATTATTATGCAATCCAAGGAGGGGAAAGAAAATCTAAAAAAAAAAAAAAAATTACAGCCCAGAAAATCCTATGGAGCAGTTCTACTCTTTAACACATGGGGTCACTATGAGTCAGAATCGATTTGGTTTGGTTTGGGTTTTGAGTGTGTTTAGTGTAGCACAAACAAAACTCCTGTGACTCCAGCCTCCTCAGATTCCTCTAGGAGTCCCTTGAGAGTGTCTTTCCCCAGGTATTTCAGGCAATTCTTTTGGGTTTCATATGATGGTTACCACCTTGCTCTTTTCTGGCTCTAGTTTCCTGAAGGCCTTCTGCCAAGCCCAGTGAGGTGTGTGTCTCCTCTAACACTAGTGCATCAGTATCAATTATACATCCTCCTCTGTTTCTTTGATCTTCCAATTATGTGTCAGTCTGCCTACATCACCATGTTGTGGGCCCCACTTTGGTGCAGTTACAATTTTTTATCTTTTTTGCTACATTATGTAGCAATATGAACTTGCTCTTTAAAAAATGTCACAGAGATTTTAATAAAACAACTAGTTCTTAAATTTTTATTTTTACTTTTATGAAAGCTCTTCTTCCAAGGGCTCAAGTTGAACTAGCCGACAGTATAGTCTCCACACAGTCCACAAAATCCCCATCTCCTCTGTCCAGGGCCATTCCTTGAACCACATATGTGTATATCAGCTTTTCTTCCCTTGGTAAGAGTTCTTCATAGGAGTCTTCTGGGTCGCAGGGGCAAATATGGACCTGGTGAATCAGTCCTTGAGATCTTCCAGAAATGTGCAGACAGATCAAGAAGGCACCCCTCAAGCCTCTTCAGACAATTTCACCAAAGCTGAGAATAGCTGTCAGCCTCTATCAATCTGGGACTCAATTCGTGTAATGATTGCTTTGGACTATTTGGTTCTCTATCCCAACATTCTAGCCCAGAGAACCAAGATTTAAAAGAGGGAAAAATTGATCCAAATTATTCATGTTTTCATAAAATATATTATCTCAACACTTTCACCCCTGCAGCTTTTAACATAGTCTCATAGAAATGATCACCTTCTTTTCTCTCCAGTGATTTAGTATGTAATCCTTACATTCTTCCAGCCCCCACCTGTAGGGACCAGTTAAATATCTTCCAAACTGGCTTCTACTGAGTCCTATATATAGTGGAGAGAAGTCTAAGGTAAATGACAATAATCTACTCCAGAGACAGAGATGGAGTATGATCTGTAATACATAATAACATTTCATTAGGAAAATCAATAAGGCATTTCTCTATCACACTGAGTGTGCTCAAATTTGAAAAACAAGTTACTTGTCCTTCCCTGCAAATTTTTGTAGCCAAAGAGGGCTAAAAATTGCTTCCTTCATACCTAAAGATTTTTTCCCTTACTCAATTTTGTATAATCAGATTTACTAGTTTCTGATTGTTGTTGTTATGTGCCGTCGAGTCGGCCCCGACTCATAGCGACCCCTCCTTAGGTTTCCGAGGCAGCATCACTACGGAAGTAGGATTGCCCAACCTTCCTTCCGAGGAGTGGCTGGTGGGTTTGAACCGCCAGCCTTCTGGTTAGCAGTCAAGTGCCTTAGGCACTATGCTACCAGAGCTCCTGATTACATACACAAAATTGAGTGAGGAAAAAATCTTTAGGTATGTAAAACTCTAAAAGAATTTAAGAAATCTAAATCCATATCCATTTTGTAATTAGTTCTAGAGGCAAATTTGATTTCAGTAAGGGTTCGTTTACTTCTGTTTCTTGGAAAAAAGGAACATCCTTTAGTGACTAGACTGGTTCCCTCTCTCTAGTGCAGAGAAAAATCCCTGCAGGCTGCAATGGCAGCAGGCAACGGGAATATCACAGATGTTAGTGGGTCTGTGATCATGTATCTGCTGACATTTCAAATGAGTGCAATCTTCTCCAGGACCTGAGCCAGGGCTTCTGTGCTGTCAGAACTAAAATCCATCAACTCTTCTTCTCCAAGATAAATGTTGATGATTGTCCACATTTCCCAGAATACTAATATTGCTTAGAAGGCAGAGCTTCAAAGGTACTTAGAACTGGGAAAAAAAAAATCAAAGTCATCTAAATCATTTCACAGACCCAAAAGTCTGATGACTTGCATGAGGCAACCCAGGCTTCCAGTGGCACAGCTGAGAAAAGTTCTGTGCCTGGAACCCAGTCCTATATTCCTTCAGCATATATTTGGTTTTTGTTCAATTCTTCAAGAAGTATTCCTTACAGGGTTGAACCTCTCATCTTTCAGTTCTCACTGTGATGCAGAGAAAGAAGTGGCAAATGTTGTGAGAACCAAGAAATTGTCCTGGGTATCAGATGCGTTCAGCTCAGTTTTTTCATCATAAGGTTGAGGATAAAGTTGGTGTAATACTTTATCTACAGTGTTGTGATTAGTCATCACTGTGAAATAGGTTGCAAAGAGAAGGGTACACTTATCACTATATTTGGTACACTCTTATTAATACTTTCTGCAGGGAAAAATAGAAAAGATTCCATGTTGAAAGTGAGCAGCTTTTGTTTATTAGAATGTGAAACCAGTGCTGCTTTCAGGTTACTTACTCACCTAGCCAGGTTCTTAGGTGAGCTGAGTATCTCGGTTTCATTGTAACATCTGCATTTCCTTTGATTGTTGGGCATTACATTGCGTGTGTATGGTTGGTAACATACCTCTTCTCTGTGGCTGTGTGGTTCTCCACACACATTTTATTCTGATGCTCTTGGTCCCATTGTTACCAGAGATGCAAAAAACCCATTGTCAGAAGCACAAATCAATGCTGAGTGTGGTCCACATTTATTAGAATCTGATAATGGCATCTCCCAACCAATTAAAAACAAGGAATTTATTAGTAAAGATGTGAGATTTATGGCAGCTAAATCAAGGCTTATAAGAACTATGACTTCAAATTGAACAACAAATCCCCTGAATGGTGATCAAATAAGTAAAAAAGGAGACACTGAGTCACTGTATATGACCCATTACAGCAAATTGAGAAGATAGCCTCCTAGAGCCTGAGATAGCACTCGTGTAAGCACAGACTTTGAATTTTTATCAACAACTGGATTAAGTTTTGTAAGTTACCTAAGTAACTATAAACATACCTCTAATTCCCTTTCCTGTGTATCCAATAAAAGGGTTATGTTTTTAAGCCATTCTGAGACTCGTGGAATGAAATATAGAGACCATTATTTGTTTAATTGCTAGTGCTGATTTCCTAAATTGCCCTAGAATACCAAGATGATAGTGTTTTACCATTCCTGATAACACACTGTATTCAGTTCATATTTGGCAGTGATTTCTATTCTTATTTAATATTTACTTGCATAAGATTTCCTTGGGACATAGCTAGCAGTCAAATGAATTCTGACTGGATTAAAATCTGATATGAAAAGACTTCAGCTGAATAATATTGTTCAGAAGTCTTGGCTATATTCGCAGTAGTTTGCATTTTAATAGAAATTTCAAGGAAATTTGGTCTCAGCTACATTGAAGAGCCATCAGAATGTTCCAAAAAGCAATAATTCATTTAACAAAAATGGAATCCTAGGTGGGGAGGCAAGACTTGATAGTTCATGTATCAATTCCAAGTATCAGTGTTGCTATGAATCTGTCTTATGAAAAATAATCATCTCAGACTTCACTCTTCTCAAAGCATTCATGTCTCTTCTCATGGGCCTTGGTTTATTTGTGTATACACATATCCACTCAGAAACTCCAGGGACCCATTCTCTTTTTCTTTTCTGTATTTTTAGATTTTTCAGACTAGAAATCAGAATCTTTCTGGGTATATGACCCATATCTGCCCCTTTCATCTTTTAACCAATCCTGTTTGTATAATGAGTTTATTATTATTGTTATTATTATTATTCAAATAAAAAAGAAGTGTATATAAATGGGAAAGCATAGTGAAAACTATGTTGATAAAGAGATAGATTATAAATTCATAAAGAATGGGACCATTACATTAGCTAATTACTGATGGACAACATATTATCCTTAACTTAGTGGCTTAAAACAACACTTATTATCTCACAGTTTCTGTGGGTCAATAATAGCCCACCTAAGAACCTGGCTGAGTGGGTAATCTGGATTCGGCTTAGCTGGGTGGGTCTGCTCAGGATCTCACAAGGCTTCAATCAGGTGAGAGCCAGAACTGCTTTCAGGGCTGCATTCATCTCATGGCTTGGTTGGGAAAGTATCTGCTTCCAAGCTCTTGCACATGGTTATTAGCAGGATTCATAGGTTGCAGAACTGAAGGCCTCAGTTCCTCACTGGCTGTTGATCAATGGTCGCACTCAACTCCTTGCCATGCAGGCCTCTTCAACATGGCAATTTGCTTCATGAAATGTAGAAGCAAGAGAACTCAACTCAGAGAGTGTAATCAAGATGGAAGTCTTGAAAATGGGATCCCATCATTTTTGCCATATTTCACCTGTCAGCAGCAAGTCACTAGGTCCAGCCCATATTCAACGAAAGGGAATTACACAGGTCGTGAACACAGGATGTGGGTATTATTGGAAGCCATTTTTAAAGCTGCCCTCTACAATTACAGATCCAGCACTTGGAATACCAATAGACACAGTCATTTGGGATGTAGTCACAAACACTAAAGCCTTGCTGTTTTCTGAACAGCAAGGGAGATGGATCTCCCAGAGCCTTTGTACTTTTTGACAAACAGATGAACCTACCCTCAAACCTATACAGAATAAAAATTAACTTGAAAAATAATAGAAATTAAGCTTAATAACTTTCCAGGCTTGGTTAAGTGGATTTCCTAAGAATTGTTCAGTTCTAGTTGCTAGTGATGGCAGATTAAAGGTTATGGGGAGACAAATGATAAAAAGAAAACAAAAGTTGATACATTGGACAGTGTTAGCCAGTGACAATTGATTAAATAGGAGAATTGCCTGAAAACACCAATGATACTTCTATCTGGGGCGTTTAATATAGGAAAAAATAGAAAAATTATTGGAAGACATCAGACCAGTACATGATATTCATTAGAGGATCGATGTAAGGGACTACAAGATGAAGGGACTTCTTTGTCTTTCCTTTTGAGTGATATGGCAACAAATTAGATGGTGAATAAGAGTACCTACCCAGTAAAGTAAATGCTTTCTGAACTATTAGAGAGTTCTCTGCCCTTTGGGATAACGGGAAATTCTCAAAACAAGTCACCATTTTGATTTTAGTTTGGAGTTTAGTTTCAATTGCTTCTTTGGCTGCCTTTCACCAGAATGGCCAACAAGACTCCAGCCTTGAAAGTATATGAGACAGAGTTATAACTAACAGCCTGCTGTGAAAGAGTCATCTTTATGGGGAGGATGTTGCATTCACAACAGACTCCCATACAAGACAGAATTGTGTTAAGTGCTGCAATACCTTTCTCCTCCAGTCAGTTGATGATCCCCATGCCCCTGGAATCTCAGGCCTTAACCCAGAAATACTGAATCAAAATCTACCTTTCAACAAGATTCTTAGGGGACAGGATGCACAGTCATGTCTGAGAAGCACTGATGTAATGGAACTTCATTATTGAGAGAGCAGTGGAGAGGTAGACTAAGTTCAACTGGAATAATTAAGAGACTGTTTCATGGAGGAGGTATCACTTAAGCTGAACCCCATGAGATGTGTATGATTTCAACCAACAGAGATGGGAAAAAAAGGGTTTCTTTGTTTGGGTGAAAAAAAAAAACAAAACAATAATTGCATAGACAAAATTCTAGAGCAGGAAAGTGGATTGTTTGGGGAACAAAAAAATGAACACACTGTTAAATTGAAGTCAGATTTTGAGGACTTTAAGCACTTGCTAAAGAATTTTTACTTTTTTCTGTTGGCAATTCAGACACCTTGGAAGTTTTTGAGCAGAGCATAATAGCAATAAGAAAGATTACATCATGGCATTGTGGAAGAAGCATTGGCATGAGAAAAGGCCAAAAACACACAAGTTGGGAGTGATTAACATAGAGTTAGAAGTGATAGTTCAGGGATAGGGCAATGGGACACTGAAATTTTAGATCAGTACTAATGGAAATAAAAGGAAAGGGATGGAAGTCAGAGACATCAGAGGTAGACTCCACAGCTCTTAGTAAACATGAGAGGCTTTGTGCCTAAGTGATGGGGAGGAAGATGACATCATTCAGGGAGAGAAGGTCATTGAAGCATGAGCAGATTTTGAGAAGAAGAATATGAGTTTGTCTTTGGGATGATACAATTACTAAAAATGTGAGAATGTCAGTGATCTTATCGTCTTTTCTTCTCCTTTCAAGTGCCACTATCATCCTTCTAGTTTTGCAACTCTCTTTTTTCAGTTTCTTCCCCTGAGGATTTCAGCCAGATGCCTCAAGAAGCCAGTGATCTCAACCCAATCAACAAAGATTTTGTCTTTTTTTTTCTGGTCTAAAGTATCCATAAGGAACTCTGGTAGTGTGGTGGTTAAAGCATTCAGCTGCTAACCAAAAGGTCAGCAGCTTGAACCCACCAGCTGCTTTGCAGAAGATGAGAAAACAGGCTGTCTGCTTCTGTAAAGATTTACAGTGTTGGAAACCCTGTCAGGCAGTTGTACTCTGTCCCACAGGGTGTCTATGGGTTGGAATTGACTTGATGGCAGTGGATTTGTTTGGTTTGGTTTTGGAAGGTGGCCATGTGGAAAAATGCCTTTGATAAATGAAACATACATTCTTGTTATTGCTTAGAGAGTTCTCAATTCCAGTTTCCATGTTGAGGAAGTTGAATAAAAGGAATTCCTTTTAATTGAGAACCTGGAAAAATTGATTGTGTCAGATTTTAGGAAGATCAGGAAGACAGCATAAGGGTGGTGGTTGGTATCCTGATTAGAAAGGAGATAGTCCTCACAGACAATCCAACAAGGAAAGAAATCAGTGCCTTTTCTCTGAGATAGCCAAAACTTTTTTCACTAATTAAAAATGATGAGGCAATCATGTTCTAATTAAAAGGAATATTTCTTTTCCTTTGCTTCATGACTTCATTACCTTCTTGATGAGTAATTTCTTTTAGCATCATTATTTTTCTATTTGTCATTGAACATTCATGTTGAATGCTTTATTTTATGATATAGTCCCCATAAAAACCCTAAAATGTAGATTCTTTTATATTAGCTGACCTAGATATCTTCAAAGATGGCAGGACTGTTGTTAAATTAACCACGAAACAAGTCTACATTGAAAGTATGAGACAACAACAACAACATCTCCCAAAGTGCCTTCAGGTGATGACACATGACAAGCAAAGAGAAAGTTTTTACTAAAGCTACAAATTAATAAGGCCAGATTCCACTCTATATTGAATAGCATCTGTATTGGACAGCAGTTAAATGAATGTAGGTTGAGTTACCATTCAGTTTCACTTTAAGAAAGGTATCTCAAACAAGTGTATGAAAAATGACAAATAAAGCCTTCTCCACTCTTAGGAAAAGGTATAATCTCTTTTACAAGATGAACCCATATATCTGTACTCTTATTACCACTATTCTTTAACCTCCTTCTGCTAGAATTTTACTTTTACTAATTTGTTGCATGGACAGTATTGATCAAAAGGGATTTTTTTTTTTTTCTCGTATTGTATTGTATTGCATTGCACTGTACAAGAAAATGTGTTAAGGTTAGTTTGTACAATTTTTTATGGTGATTTTAGCCCTGGTGGCACTGTGGTTAAGCACTCAGCTGCTATCCAAGAAGTCAGCGTGGTTCAGATCCACCAGTTCCGCCATGGGAGAAAGATGTGGCAGTCTGCTTCCATACAGACTGCAGCCTTAGAAACCCTACATAGCAGTTGTACTGTGTCCTAAAGAATTGACTCAATAGCAATAGGTTTGGTTTTTGGTTATATACATAGGTATGGATAGGTGTAGGAGCTCTGGCAGTGTAGTACCTAAGGCATTTGACTGCCAACCAGAAGGCTGGTGGTTCAAACCCACCAGCCACTCCTCAGAAGGAAGACTGAGCAATCTACTTCCATAGAGATACCACCTCAGAAACCCACGAAGGGGTTGCTATGAGTCAACAGCAGTGAGTTTGGTTTTGGTTATAGACAGGTATAGTGATAGAGATAGATATAGATAGTCCCTTGGTGATGAAAACAGTTAATGTGCTCAGCTGCTAACCAAATGTTGGAGGTTTGAAGCCACCTAAAGGCACCTTGGAAGAAAGGTCTGGTGATCTGTTATGGAAAAGCAGCCACTGAAAACCGTATGGGGCACAGTTCTACTCTGACATACATGGAGCCACGATGTGTAGGAATCAACTTGATGACAACCGGTGTGGTGACAAGATGTAGAGTTATGTACAGAGAGATTAAAAAGAAATCCACTGCCGTGGAGTTGATTCTGACTCATAGTGACCCCTGCTGGGTTTCTGAGGTGGTAAATCTTTACAGAAGTAGATTGCCCAGCCTTGCTTCTGCAAAGTGGCTGGTGGGTTTGAACCACCAACCTTCTGGTTAGCAGTCATATGCCTTAGGCACTGTGCTACCAGAACTCCTTATACAGAGAATTAGAGGTAGAGATCCAAAATATTAAATCCTTAAAAAATGACCATAACAACAGTGTGAGATAAAAACATTTACAATTTGATCAAAAGAAGCAGATGGTCCAAATGAGATTAATCTGAGCATTCACACTGTGTTATTGTGTTGTGTCTCTAGGTTACATCAAAAGTAGGTACCCCCTTTCTGATGTTAATGACAATTTGTAATGAGGACATCATGTAAATGAAATAAATGGTAGTTAGATCTAAAACAGAAAAGTTTGTTCACCTTGTGGCAAGTGAAAGTGGGCTGGGAATTATATCAGTAGCAATATTCTGCTTACAGTGGTCTCCCTATCCCTTTGCTCTCTCAAAGAAATGTTGAGATCACCAAGGGAAGGAATGGGAGTAGAAACTGGACACTGTACTAAAGCTATACTTCCTCATGGGTCCACTGATGACCTTCATTATCTCAAATTCTTAGTGGCATCCTGTCAATCTTAATTTTCCTTGACTTTTGGTCACTTTCACTATCCTGAGACTCTCTGCTCTCTTGGTGTCTATCAACACACTCTGAGTTGACATCAACTTGCTGCACATAACAACAAAACCATGTGTTTTCCCACACTTCTCTCATCACATCTCTCCTTCATGACTTCTACTGTATCCATGTCCTGATTTTGGACATACCATAAACCTCTGTCATCATTTATCTTCTCTTTATGTTGTTTCTGATTTAAGAAATGTATATCTCACATGTTTAACTATAATATATCTGCTGATTAATCTAAAAAATATGTCTCTAGCCATTTACCCTCTCCTGTGTTCTGGTCCCCTTGTCCAACCATTACAATTTTTCCCCTTAAGTGTGCCACCATTACCTTCTATACAGAACAAATATAAATTCATCTCTAAAATCACTAAGAGTTGGGCTCAGTCAAAGGATTGCCAACAGCCATATGTGCTACCGCTTGGACACACTATGACAATTTTTCCCAAAGTTTGTTCTTAGGAAACACTAGTCCCTTGAGATGTCCTGTGGTAATAAAAGGAGATCTCATGACCCAAAACTGGAAATTTTCTATACCATGCACCTTTCTGGTATAACCCACCTACCTTTTTTCTCTCCTTACTTCCTGAACACCCCCCCACACACACACACACACACTCTCACCCTCTTCTCCTTTGGGAAGTAACTAGTTGTGGCATTTGTTAGCTCTTTCTGCCCCTCCCTACTTAAAGAGCACCAGTATGGGAAGATCCATTTCTTCCATCCTTCCCCTGATTCTACAACTTTCTAAATAAATTCATACCAAAAAGGAAGTTAAGAAACTGGTAACTGTTTCCTCAGTTTTAACTGAACAGTGATTATGAGACACTTGCGTAGTGCCTAAGGCTGAAGGCTGTTAACCAGAAGGCTGGCAGTTCAAATCCACCAGCCACATCTTGGAAGGAAGATGGGGCAATCTACTTCTATAGTGATACTACCTCGGAAACCCAAGGAGGGGTCGCTATGAGTCGAATCCAACTTGACGGCAGTGAATTGGTTTTTTTGTTTTGTTTTGTTTTTTGATTAACCTACATGGTCAGTGACCTCAAAAGTCCCATCTGACAACTTCTCTGGACTGAACAAACAAGCAGTCCAACCTAGAAGCTGACCCCTGGCATAATGGTAGATACAAGGAACATTCTTCCTGAGGCAGGAATTACCCCAGTTTCCAGGTCTCCTCATTAGGGATGCTTATTATGTGCTGACCTGTCTGCTTACCACATCTGTTTCCACCCTACAGAAGCAGTGCCACAAAAACAACCTTGTTATGCATAGCATGACTTCATCGACAAAAGGAAGAGTCCTGAGTAAAACCAGATAAATACCAAGTCTGCATAATCCAGCAAAAAGATTAGTTTGTAATCTACAAAGTTGCTTTTAGCAGGTAACAGAGCAGTTACTAGTAGGCATTCAAAATGAGACACAAAGAGCTATTCTAGGGAGAATCAAGAAGATAAAGGATAGGTTAATAGCTGAGTTATAAACCAACGAGAACAAACAGGCATACTAGAGCCATGTTCAGATGTGAGTCCACTTGGAGAGACTTCTTGGAACAGATTTACCTTTGACATATTGAGAAACTGGACGGGGTACAAGGTATGTGCATGAATCTGTGCCCATATGTAATCGAAGAAATTTAAGGTATCACTCAGCCTCTCTGACAGATCCTTTTGTTTCTTAGCACTGCTTATTTAATTGCTTTTCTATCTGACAATATAAATGCATAATAGTTTCACAATATCCCTCAATTCTGATTCCCTTACTAAGTAAATAAACAATTAATTGATTCTTAGAGCATCACTTTTCAGGTTGAATCTCTAATGAAGAAAAATCATATACAACAACATTTCAATTTAATAGAATCTCTTTCAGAGTAAATCCATACTTTATGCATTTTCCCTCAGTCTTCCCCAAAATTTAGTCATAGGTTATCAATAGTGATAAAAACATTTGACAAGGAGCAGTGCAGTGCAGTAAATTGCTTAATATGGCTCTTCCAGACACAATCCTCCATTTTTTAATATATTATAAATCCTAACCTCTATGCCCATTTAAAGCAGATTGTGTCTTGACTCCCATGTTGCTGGAGGGTGTGACTCAAGTTACGACCCTTAGTTTCCTAGAGGGTATATATGCCAATGTTCTGGTGAAATTTGCTCTCTTGCTCTGGATCCTACATCTCATTCCTGGTTCTTGCGACTTGAAACAGCTGCCAGTCATCCAAACTGATTTGGATTTGTCAGCCCCTGCAGTGATGTGAGCAAGAATACTCCAGACCAACACCCTCTGTAAAATCTTACAGGGTTCTTGGAGGAGGTTTGATTGCTGCTGCAGAGTAAAAGGAGTCAGGCACAATGATTGGAGCTTCAGGTCCCTTGACACTTCAGTCAGGGCAGTAACACATCATTTGTGATACATATTAAGTTCCATGTAAGATTATTCAGAAGAAATATGTAATATGTACCAAAATTAACCATATTCTTAGCATATCTTAAGTAAGCCCAAATTATTGAAATCATACAGAGGATAGTCTCTGCCATAAATGTAATTAAGTTAGGAAGAAAATATCGGACATGTAATGCAAAAAGTCCTCATATGTTTGGCAGTTAAGAAAATTATCGCTAAATAAGTCATGTGTCTATTATTACTTTCTGTCTGTGGGAGACTGTAAGGGAGAGTGAAAGTACACCCCTCCCACATCGTTTTCTGTTCTTTTCTCCTAGAATCTTCTTGAGATTTCATGAATGACTGCATTTCATTCACGAATAATTCTTATCTTTACTGATTGTCTAAGCCAAAATGGAAGAGAGGGCTTTTAATACAATGGGAAGCAAGCAAGAGAGAGAAGAGTAGCTATTAATTTTAAGAAATAAAGATGCTCTTTAAACCATGAAGGATGCATCCAGTCACTACAAGCCTTTTGAAAAATCAAAGACGTATCTCAGTCTGCATTTATGGAGTCTTAATAAGGTGATCTCTAATCTTCACTCTCTTTCCAAGTATGGAGAGGGCTGTATGGTTTTTAGTCAGAACTTAGGTAGAAAAGAACATATAGGTTAGAAATAGACTAAGAAGCTGAGAATTCCATTACTTCTGGCCAGTCCCTTCCTAGAAGAATGGAGAAATGTGCTGTGATATAATCTGTGGCAGTGATTCCTATTTAATGCAACTTTTTGGTCAAAGAACAAAAAGGGAGAAGGAAAAGAGAAAGGGGAGAAGGGAAGGAAAGCAATGAAGTCCTCTTCAGGTTCACTGCCTTGTCCTCTTACAACCTGCCAAAAATATAAAGTCTTTTTCCATGGTAAGAACATTGATAATTTACATTATTCAAAATATTGTTTCAAATGGGAAAAATGTTTTCTCTAAATTTTCTTTTAACCTATTGAACTTTATGATCTCTTTTCATTCCTTGATACATTTTGGCTGATAACACATGTAGGTGCCCTTGTGGTACAGAGGTTAAAACATTTGGCTGCTAACTGAAAGGTTGACAGTTCAAACCCACTAGTTGTTCCATAAGAAAAAGATGTGGCAGTCTGCTTCTGTAAAGATTTACAGCCTAGGAAACAGTTCTACTCTGTCCTGTAGGGTTGCTATGAGTTGGAATCAACTCAACAGCAATAGGTTTAGGTTTTGTGTTCTTTCTTTTTCTTTTTTTCTTTTTTGAATAGCAGTAACAGGTATAGAGTGTTTGGATTATTTTTCCCAAAATCTAAAATTTGGACATTTCATACACAATTAAACTGTTCAAGCAAAGCAGACTTCGGAAGGGAAAATAATCTGTCAGGAGAGCTGAATATTGTTCAAGAATTCTATTGCTGTGTAAACTCCCCTTTCCTATAATTGCTATTAGCAGAAGATATTAGTCAATTTTTTTTCTGAACAAGAATAGTAAAGAAAACAATGGCAAAATGCATTTCACAGTCATACGCTGAATTCATTCCAAAATAGATATAAGTTCATTTAAATGACAGCATAATTAAGTCCATGTTGAATTTTAAATTGAAAAGGAAAATACAAAATACATGCAAAAACTTACGTAATCATATTAGTTGTGCTACATTGTATGTCTGGTTAAATTAAAACAATAAACTCTTTTCCACACAGTGAAAGCTATTTAAAATCAGATGATCATCATATTATACTGTTATCAGAGCATAAAATTCCTGTCTATTAAACATCTAGTTTTATCAAGTCACATAAACAATTCATATCATGTTGCACTGCTCATTAAAACAACATCCACCCACTTCTTCTCTTCAGTTCCTAATTTTCAAAGTGTCTGGAGACACTCTGAAGTATATCATCTTGCTCTTGTAATTGTTCCCCTGGGACATAATGTTACTTTCAATATAGGACTGTTGACCTCTTTGTTTTTAGGTCCATATCAGTCCTACATTGAAGATGGGCAGTTACTGGCCCATTGGCTAACACTTCTGAGCTCTTGTTGTCTTTACTATCATGGAATTTTCTCACTAATGATGTTGTTAACAAAACTATCCACCACTTTGACCATTTCTGACCTACCGCCATTCTTAGAAATGACAAACTGTTTCTGTGAATGCAAGTGCTGCTGTAAAAGCTGTTTAAATTGGTCTTTTCATGATTTGTTGCCCAATTTTTATCCTGTTCCTACTTAACAATCATATATATATATATTTGATAATGTCTGGAGACATTTTAGGTTGTCAGAACTAGGGGGATGGGATTGCTATTGACATCTGGTAAGTATAGGCCAGAAAAGAAAAACAAAGATCACTGCCATCAAGTCAATTCTGACTCACAGCAACTGTGTAGGGCAGAGTACAGCTGCACTCCAAGGTTTCCAAGGCTGTAAATCTTTATGGAAGTAATCTGCCTCATCTTTCTTCTGTGGACCAGCTTGGGGGTTGGAACAGTTTACCTTTTGGTTGTTGTTGTTGTTGTTGTTAGGTGCCGTTGAGTCATCTCTGACTCATAACGACCCTATGCACAGCAGAAGGAAACATTGCCCATCCCATGCCAGCTCCATCATGCTTGCTATACTTGAGCCCATCACCACAGCCACTGTGTCAATCCATCTTGTTGATGGCCTTCTCCTCTTTTGTCCACCCTCCACCTTACCAAGCATGACATCCTTCTCCAGGGAATATTTCCTTCTGACACAATGACCAAAGCAGGTGGGATGAAGTCTGGCCATTCTTGCTTCCAAGGAGCATTCCTGATGCACCTCTCCAGGATAGATTTGTTAGATCTTTTATTTTCAGCATTCTTCACCAGCACCACAACTCAAAAGCATCAACTTTTCTTTGGTCTTCCTTATTCATTGTCCAGCTTTCATATGCATATGAGGTGATTGAAAATACCATGGCTTGTATAAGGCTCACCTTAGTTCTCAAGGAGACATCTTCTCTCTTTAGCACTTGAAAGAGGTCCTTTGAAGCTGATTTTCCCAGTGCTATACATCACCTGAAGTCCTGACTGCTGCTTCCATTGGTGTTGATTGTACAACCAAGCAATGTGAACTCTTTGACAATTTCAATCTTTTCTCCATTTATCGTGATGCTGCTTATAGGTCCAGTTGTAAGAATTACAGTTTACTTTATATTGAGATGTAATCCATACTGCAGACTGTACTCTTCAATCTTCATCAGTAAGTACTTCAAGTCATCCTCACTTTCACTGAGCAAAATTGTGTTGTCTGCATAATGCAGGTTGTTAATTAGTCTTCCTCTGATCCTGATGCCACATTTTCCTTCATATAGTCCAGCTTCTCGAATTGTTTCTTCAGCATACAGATTGAATAAGTATGGGGAAAGGATAGAACCCTGATGCACTCCCTTCTTGATTTTAAACCATACAGTGTCCCCTTGTTCTCTTTGAATGACAGCCTCCTGGTCTATGTACAGGTTCCTCATGAGTACAACTAAATGTTCTGGAATTCTCATTCTTCTGAATGTTACCCATAATTTGTTATGATCCACACAATCAAATGCCTTTGCACAGTCAATAAAACGCAAGTAAATGTCTTTCTGGTATTCTTTGCTTTCAGCCAAGATCCATCTGATATCAACAATGATATCCCTCATTTCACATCCTCTTCTGAATCCAACTTGCATTTCTGGACTTCTCTGTCAACATAATGCTGGAAGAGATCCATATATGCTAGAAGAGATCCATATTTTTACCTATTCCAAAGAAAGGTGATCTCACAGAACGTGGATCTCTTCCGGTCGGTTGGCCAGGTAGCTGTCTTCCAAATCTCTTGAGTGCCTCCAACGAAGCATCTGTTTGTTGAAACAGTTCAATGGGTGTTACATCAATCCCTTGAGCCTTGTTCTTCACCACTTCCTTCAGCACAACTTCAACTTCCTCCTTCAATACCATTGCTCCGTGATCATATGCCACCTCCTGAAATGATGAAGATTGACCAGGTCTTTTTGGTACAGTGACTCTGTGTATTCCCTCCAACTTCTTTTGATGCTTCCTGCATCATTCAATATTTTGCCCATAGAATCCTTCAATACTGCAACTCAAGGCTTAAATGTTTTCCTCAGTTCTTTCAGCTTAAGAAATGCCAAGCGTGTTCATGCCTGTTGGTTTTCCAACTCCAGGTCTTTGCACATTTCGTTATAGTAATTGGCTTTGTCTGCTCGATCTGTTCTTTGAAATTTTCTGTTCAACTCTTTTATCTTGTCATTTCTTCCATTTGCTTTAGCTACTCTCCACTCAAGGGCAAGTTTCAGAGTCTCTTCTGACATCCATTTTGGACTTTTCTTCCTTTTACTGTCTTTTTAATGACCTCTTGTTTTCTTCATGGATGATGTTCTTGATGTCATCCCATAATTCTTCTGATTTTCAGTCACTGGTGTTCAATGCATCAAATCTGTTCTTCAGATGGTCTCTATATTCAGGAGGGATATATTCAAAGTCATATTTTGGCTTTTGTGGACTTGTTTTAATCGTCTTCATTTTCAACTTGAACTTGCATATGAGCAATTGATGATCTGTTCCACAATCAGCTCCTGGCCTGGTTTTGGCTGAAGATATTGAGCTTTTCCACCACCTCTTGCCACAGATGTAGTCAATCTGATTCCTGTGTACTCCATCTGGAGAAGTCTACATGTATAACTGTCATTTGTGTTGTTGAAAAATGGTATTTGCAATGAATAAGTCGTTGGTCTTGAAAAAATCTGCCATGTGAGTTCCAGCATTATTTCTGTCACCAAGGCCAAATTTTCCAACTACCAGTGATTCTTCTTTGTTTCCAACTTTCTCATTCCATCTACTTCTGTAGTGATACTGCCTCAGAAACCCAAAGACAGGTCTCTATGAGTCAGGTCCATCTCACAGGCACATAACACCAATAACAACACCAGTGATAATTACCACATCTTGATTGCATGTTCAGTCAACTTCAGACTGCAGAAGTTGGTAAAAATCTTCAATTTCTTCATCTTTGGCTTTGGTGGTTGGTGCATAAATTTGAACAAAGTAGTATTAACTGGTCTTCCTCGTAGGCGTATAGATATTATCCTATCACTGACAGCATTGTAGTTCAGGACAGATCTTGAAACATTTCATTTTTGCCAACTACCAATTTTCCTAGATTCATGCTTCATGCAATACATGTTCCAATTATTAATGGATATTTGCTGTTTCTCTTCAATTTGAGTTGTGCCACATCAGCAAATGGAGGTCCCAGGAGCTTTACTTTACCCATATCATTAAGATTGATTCTACTCTGATGAGGCAGCTCTTTCCCAATCATATTTTGAGTGCCCTCTGACTTAAGAGGCTCAACCTCCTATACTGTATCAGACAGTGTTTCTGGGCTATTCATAAGGTTGCCTAGTGATGTAACAGAGAGTATTTCTCTGCTATTGATAAGATTTTCCCTGGCCAATTCTTTGAGAATCGGATGGCCTCTTCCTTCTTCCTAGCCTGTCTCAGTCTGTAAGCTGCATTGAAACCTGTGCACCATGTGCAACCCTACTGGCATTTGAGATACCAGTGGCACAGCCTCAAGCTTCACAGCAACATACAAGCCACCACAGCAGGACAAACTGACAGACACATTTGTCTTCCTTAGCTGTTTGAAATCTTTCTGCCTTCCCCTTACTGGGATCCCACAGCTCTTCCTGTCTTCCTGCCTCTTGGGGTGGGGCCTTGTCTCCTTCCTCTTACCTGGATCCTGTAGCTCTGGCTATTCTTGCTTCCAGAAAGCATTCAGCTGCACTTCTTCCAGAACAGATTTGTTAGTTCATTTAGCACTGTACTTTCAGCATTCTTCACCAAATGTTGACTGTGGATCCAAATAAAAGGAAATCCTTGACAACTTCAAACTTTTCTCCGTTCATCATGATGTTACTTATTGGTTCATGGGTGGCATTTGGAAAATTAGCATAAAAGCCAATCTCTACTTCTATACACAGACCATGGCATAGTGCCTAAGGCATTTATTTGACTATTAACCAGAAGGCTGGCAGTTCAAACCCACCAGATGCTCGGCTGGAGAAAGATGAGGCAGTCTGCTTCTGTAAAGATTTACAGCCTTGGGAACCTTATACTTTGTCTTATAGATCCCTTATGAGTAAGAATTGACTTGATGGCAGTGGGTTTCATTTTGGTGTATATT
>NW_006921598.1:12811284-12813142 GCF_000298275.1 Orycteropus afer afer
ATATAGATATAGATATATAGCATTTAAGATCCCTGGTGGCACAATAAGGAGCTCTGGTGGCATAGGCATAGTGGATAAGGTACTGGTTGTTAACCAGAAAGTCAATGGTTCAAACCCACCAGCCACTCTGCAGAAGGTAGATAGAGCAATCTACTTCCATAAAGATTTATAGCCTCAGAAACCCAATGGGGGTCACTATGAGTCAAAACCAATTCAATGGTAGTGAATGAGTGAGTGAGTGAGGTAGCGCAATAGTTAAGCACTTAGCTGCTAACTGAAAGGTCAATGGTTCAAATCCACTAGCAGCTTCACAAGAGAAAAGACCTGGTGATTTTCTCCCATAAAGATTACAGCCTAGGAAGTACTGTGGTGCAGTTCTGCTTTGTTTAATCAAGTCACTATGAGTTGGAATCAACTGCATGGCAAACGACAATTTATAACTTCTCCTTATCCTCTTTAATGTATATAATATACATACATGCAGAGTGAAGAACAAGGTCTTCAGACCAAAACACATGACACAACAAAGTCAATGATGAATTAAATAAATAAGAGCAGATTATCAGCAAAATTAATGAAAATGATATCCTCTCATCAACAGCATTTAGCGTTATCAGATAGCAGACTAATAACCTTCAAAGGTCTGAGAGAAAGTGATTTGCAACCTTGAAGTCAATTTCTAGCAGAAATATAAATCAATCAGATGTGAGGATAAAATAAAGACAGAAATAAAATATAAAGCCAGAATAAAGATATGTCCAGACATGCAAAGATACAGAAAGTTAACTACCACATGCCAGTTACTAGTAAATTAAGTCAAAAGACACAGTCTATAATTATTTATAGTTGATGGATCAAGGAAAATGTACATTTATTACTTAGAGTTTTAAAAAAAGTAATAAAGGAATTAAATGTATTGATATAACTATACTGGAAGAAGGGAAGGACAAGGACAAAAGTGAACTAAATTCTCAACTATGATTTGAGAAGTCAGTATTTAAATATATAAATGTAAGCATCAAAATAACCCACAAATGATTTTTGTAATTACTGTCTATAAGTTGTTCACCTGTAAAAAGTTATATAATAGATACATTTACAACAAAAATCACAACAACAAAAAAGAATAGCTGCTGAGGCAATTTATGTATAAACAAAAATCTTATGGAATTTAGTTTCTTGGTTTGGAGGTTCAGGGTCTTGGGTTCATGGGACATCCCAGTTAATAAGCCTAATAATATGTTCAGTTCTTTTGTCCTATCTCCTAGTCCATTTCATAGTGCTTGGGATCTTAAAACCTTGAAAGTGGCCATCCAAGTCATGACAATTGGTCTCTATTTATCTAAAGCAACAGAGGAAGAAGTAGTCAGGAACAGGAGGAGGAAACGGAAAGTGTGGCTAATTGACTCTATGAACAATCGCCTCCTTTGCCATGAGACTGGAACTGGATGGTGCCCAGCTACCTTTATTGAACAATTTTATTAAAGATTCTATAGTAGAATCCTGATCAAAAGAGGTAAAATACAGAACAGAATTTCAAATTCTCATTGACTCCACATTTCTGGAGAATGGGGGCTGTATGAGGCCCTGAAACTACAACCCTGAGATAATCTTTAAAACTTAAGCCAAAAAAATACCCCTGAAATCTTCTTAAAAACAACAATAATTCTGATTAACTAGTGAAAAAAAGTCTGCCATTAGCATTATGGTCTTGTAAGATCTATCTGCACATAGATAGAGATAGGTATTAATTTGGGTGAAAAGAAGGGCAATGTACCAAATGTGAGTGACCAATATGGCAGCATTGAGGATGAGAAAGACATAGAGAGGTACATGGGAGGTACAGACAACAAATATG
>NW_006921598.1:12814702-12819130 GCF_000298275.1 Orycteropus afer afer
GGCACATAACAACAACAACAACACACAGAAACAAAGTGATGACAGCAACTTAAAGGGTTAGATAGGAACCAGTGCGTTTATGTGACTGAGAGAGGAACAACTGAGAAAATGAAGTTGAGAGTGATTGCCCAACTCAAATAATGTAATTAATGTCACCAAATTGCTTATGCAGAAACAGGTAAATTGGTTTATGTTTTGTTGTATGGATTCTCAACAGCAACAACAAAATCAAATTAAAGGAATAAAATAAAATAACTCAAACTAGTAAATGTTAAGAGAGTGGGATTGGGGAGGAGTAGGGAGATTAAATATAATTGATTTTTATTATTAGAAGTTCTTCTATACTAAATTATCAGTAAATTATGTACATGGATAATTTTTCAATATATAAAACTTTTTAAATGACTAGTAGTTGAAGGTGTACTCTGGTAGTACGTGCCTAAGGCACTTGACTGCTAACCAGAAGGCTGGCAGTTCAAACTCACCAGCCACCCCTCAGAAGGAAGGTTGGGCAATCTACTTCTGTAGTGATACCACCACCTCAGAAACCCAAGCAGGGGTCACTGTGAGTCAGGTCCAACTTGATGGCAAATAACAACAATGACAGTAGTTGAAGGTGTAGAGGCAGTACATATTGTCAACTCATTAGAGATGTTTGGCTATTAAGTGGGGCAGAAAAATGAGGAAATAAATTGATGAGGGTGAGGTCAGGATAAACTAAGTTGATTTGTTTGTTTAATGGAGATTTTAGTATATATATAAGTTGATTGAAATGATGCAAAGAGAGATTAAGAAGACTTTCTACCCCATCCACTGCAGGCAAATAAGCAGCTTTCTGGCTAATTATGAGATGAGGACCATTTCATAAAGGAAATACACACCTTTTATGATTCCATTCTTGTCTTTCTGCCATTTCTACATGCTTATCTTCAAACCTTGAAGTACAGTATCAAAGCTAACTGAACAGCTTGCCATTGGGAATCTCTGCTGTGAAGACTGATTTTAAAAGACTGCCCTCTCACATTTCTTCAATAATCAAAGTGCACAATAGATGAGTGTGAGTCAAACTTAATTTTGATTCTGAGATGTCTTAAACTTGATTTAGAGAAAACACACAGTAAACGAGACCTGGAAGAATTCTAGCCTTTCACAAAATACAAAGTTGATTTATTTGTTCTTTTCTTCTATCTTAGCCAAAATACACAAAGCCCATCTCGGAATTTATCCTCCAAAAGAATACTAGCTTAAAGCTACATGTGATGCTCTAATTACTCTGTGTAACCTTCCCCAGCGCGTCCATTTAACTAGAAGTAGGGGTGGAAGGAGCTCTGGTAGAGCAACAACTAAGCACTCAGTTACTTACCCAAAGGTCAGTGGTTGGCACTCACCTAATAGCTCTTCAGGAAAAAGACCTGGAAACCTGCTTATGTAAAGATTGCAGCCTAGAAAACCCTGTGGGACAGTTCCACCCTGTCATATGATTGCTATAAGTAAAAAATGAACTCAGCGGCACCTAAGAACAGTAGAGGTGGAGGGATTAAGTCAGGATCCTTCTGATTTTGCAGGATTCTTCTCAACATGCTCTAATACCTAGTGCCCTAATCATAGCCCCAGACAATCATATCTAACATTTGAATTGGTTACCTGGCATGCTCTGACCACAGGCCAGGCTTTGCCTCAATCACTTAAAAAGAATGTGCAGACTAACACCTTATTTGAGCTGTCCTTAATAAATCTGAAAGAAAATAACCAGTTTCGCATGAAGCTTCAGACCAAGGATGCCTAAAGAGGAAGATTGAAAGCATTAAGCAAACAGGAGTTACTGGGTTTCTAATTATTAAAACAAGTCCCTGGTGGTACAACGGTTAATATGCTCTGTTGCTAACCAAAACATTGAGATTTAAGTCCACCCAGAGGCAACTTGGAAGAAAGATTTGGTGCTCTATTTTCAAAACATCAGCCTCTGAATACCCCATGGAGCACAGTGCTACTCTGATATACATGGGTCAACATGAGTTGGAATCAACTAGATAACAACTGGTTTGTTTATTTTTCAATAATTACACATATTACCCTGCCTTCAAAGCTAGAAGTCATTATGGCTGACTTACTCATTAAATTCATGCTTTCAATTTATATCAAACTTTCCCTTCAGGCCTAGTGTGCAGGTTATATAAGTCTAAGAAGAAAGTGTTTTGGGTGCTACTAAGTATCTATTCTCCATTCATTTGACTTTCACTTTGTATTATAGATCCCAGAGCAAAGTGGGATTTTGTACTACAACGAGGTCATGGAAACCTGAAATCATTTAGGCTCCAGGCTTCAGATGGGTTTGATAGACTTTCTTGATCGACTAGGAGAGCTTCCTCTCAAAGCACCTAGCAACAACAAAATAAATTAAGTCAGCATGAAGTGGCATCATGAGGAGGGGATGGAAGGTGCTGAACCAAATGACACTGTCAAAAGGGGAGACACAAAAATGGCTATAAAATTTTGCTGTGTTTCAGCACAAATTTATTATTTTTATAGAAATATTCTGCATTTAGTTCTAATAAGAAAAACATTTTTCATAAGCTCAACTTACATATATCAATATACCTACAAGGCTAAAATTCTTCACTAATTTACTGTTCGAACCTTCAAATGCACTCCAGTGAGAACACTCATTATTACTCAAGTACAATGACACTTAGAATCACATAGCTTTGTCCGTACATGGTTTCATCTGCATGTGTTACCAGCACATATTGTTTTCAATGATGTCAGTGTTTTTACAGTCCCTGATTTCATCAAATTTTCTGCTATTTAAGGATTCAGTATGGTCTTGTATGGGAAGAGGTTCATGGTGGGGTAGGGGATTGACACCGTGAGAGTTACCACACTATGTGACACCAACCTTAGCAATGCCACTGGCAACAGCCCAAAGAGTAAACTGCCTTCTACTCATAGAACATTACCTGCCATATAGCCAGTGCTTACCATATATGTGTCAAATCATGAACTAGTACATCAACCCTAATCAATTGTGGAGCTCTGGTAGCATAGTGGCTAAGGCACTTGACTCCTAACCAGAAGGCTGTCAGTTCAAACCCACCAGCCACTCCTTGGAAGGAAGGTTGGGCAATCTACTTCCTTAGTGATACCACCTCGGAAACCCAAGGAAGGGTCACTATGAGTTGAGTCTGACTCAACAGCACATAACAACAACAACATGATATTAAAGCCGTTTGGCTTTGTGAAGGATGATTTCATTGAAACAGGGAGTTGGGAAATGCAAATGGGAAAAGAGTCATCAGGTGATAATTGAGAAAGAAAGTGGGTAAAGTGCAGATTACTGAGCCAGTGGGTCACCACCTCTATTGTGTGAATGAACTCAGAGGTAAAGGACTCTCTCAGGGCAGAAATAGATGTTTATTGAAGAATCAACAATAGGCATTTGTTGTGAAGTAGAGAAAGAAATGGAAGCTGGCTAGAGTTATTGGAAGCTGTAATAGTTAGGTAGTCAAATTAGTAAGTACAACAAAACTCAGTAGTTTACATAATACAGGTTTATTTTTTATGCATATTAAAGTGTATAGCAGGTGAATAGTGGGGCCAAGATGTTCCATGCAGTCATTTAGGGAGCCAACGCCCTTTCATCCTGAGACTCACCACTCTATAGGGCCTTGGAGTTCACCCCTGGGTCCTGGCATCTGGCTGGCAAGTGAGAGGTGAGAGTGCATATGGAGGATATCTTAGAAGAGTCCCCAAAAGAAAAAAACATGTTACAGCAGTGTCATTTCCACAAAGGCAGATACCAGAATGATGAGCTTGCTGTCCAATTAATGGACATGTATCAGAAAAAAAATTTAAAAAAAAAAATCACTTAGAATAATGTAGAGAAACCAAAGTCAGAAAGGGGGGGAAAAAACCTTTAAAATTGGCTCCTGATGTCAGCAAATAAGACAAATCAACACAAACCAGGGAAAAGGATCAGTGAACTTCCGGTGCTGAGACCCATCAAGAAGAAGAATGAAATGCTAGGCCATTGTATATTAGCTTGGCACTCAGAGAGAAATTCAGCGAAAACAATGGGAAATTTTCTTTCCTATGAAGAGAAAAGAAGAAAAGGCATGGGGATAGAGATAGCCAGGAAATGCAAATATGAAGTAGAAACCACAGCCTGAAGACCTGGACAGGACTCTAGAAAGTCATAAGATAAGGAGCCTTTCATGGCCAAAGAAACTATGAAGAAGTCAATTCTGGGAGTTCCGGCAAGATGGCGGACTAGGCAGAAGGACTGCACAGACCCTCTTCAACAAAGAAAAGGGAAATCAATTGACACAGACACAGAAGATAATCTTGGACCAGTGAGCCTTGAAGGGAAGGATACAGAAGTAGACTAAACCCCACCTAGCAGAAGAATTTGCGTGAAAATACCAAAAAAGG
>NW_006921598.1:12823370-12837923 GCF_000298275.1 Orycteropus afer afer
AAAAAAAAAAAAAAGAAGTCAATTCTGGAAGGTATCCATAACACACACCTACACATGAACATACACAGAGGAAGCAGTCACAATACCAAATCTACTGGTCTAAAGACTGAGTAACAGACCAAAATATACCAGACAGGATAAAATGGGCTGATTTTCAAGGCAAACACTCCCATAATAGTATAATCAGTTATTTTCTTACCTTTTTTTTTTATAATTTCAAAATTCTCAACAATAAGCATATATATTAATAACAATTTTAAATGCCTTTAAAAATGAAATTTAAAGTATAAAAATGGCTAAATAATCTAAGAAAGAAAATCTGATTGTCTAGGAAATGGGAAAAACCTATTCCTTTTCATGTTTCTTAAAGATTTCAATGTCATCCTGAAACAACTTCAGAATTTGTGAACTATTCCAAGATATGGTGGTTAAGTTTGTGTGTCAACTCGGCATGGCCTGGTTGAGTGGCTGGGCAGTTGAATGTTGTATTACCCATGATAAGACTGTCAATCAATTCCATGGTGGAATCTACTGTGAGCAGCTGAGTGGCTACCTTTGGGTATGCGGTCTGCGTCTCGTATATAAGAAACAGCTTTGGGAATGGTCTCTAGCTTATGGCACACTTGAACCCTACATGTAGCCAAGTCATTGTTCAGCAGGCTGCCGTGCTCTGCTCACCTTGGTTGGGACTTTCCATGAATTAACGGCCTGCCATGTGATTTGGTAACATTGGGACTGTGCCATTTTATTTGTAGACCTGAGGCTTGTTAGCCTCAGCAACCAGTAGCTGACTGAATGAAGAGATGCTTCTAGCTTCAGTGGGCTGGGAGCAAGAGGGAGACCGAAGCCCATGGTCGAGGGACTTTCACACAGCCCCTAGAGCCTGGAACTTTGAGCTCAGACTTAAAGCTTCCAAACTATTAGAGAATGAACTTCTGTTGTTAAGGCCATTCCATTTGTGCTGTATTTGTTCTTGTCAGAGCAGCACTAGGTAACCAAAACACAAGACCTCACCAGTTTTTGTCATTTGGGCCATCTTTATTGGCTAGCCATACCTGATGTGACTAGCAGTGAAACTTATAATCAAAATGGGGTTTCTTTGCTTATTTTAGAGATAGGGAGAAAAGAAAATAGTTCTTTTTGTCATAAGGCTTCAAAGAGAAAGAGTTCAGAAAGTAAAATTAGATAATAGCTGCAGAAAAGGTAAGTGACTGGTAAGGCAGCCTGGAAGACTTAGCAGAAGTGGCCCTTTGTATTCCCATAACCAGCCATAATCTAACTCTATTTTTACCTCAAAGAATGGACTGAGCAATCCAAACTCTGATCCTAGTTGCTCCTCATGAGATCAAGGACCCTCATGACACCCACACATTCTATGTCAGCATTAAGGACAGGGGATAGGAGGCATTGGAAGTAAAGGGCACTCTGGATTGATTGATTTAAGGGAGTTTGGGTAAGGTAAATTATCTCAAGAACCATTAGCCAAATTAGAACCCCTCATGTGTTAACATTAGTTCTTATACTTTTGTGAAATGAATTAATAAAAAGAATGAGGAAACACTGCAAATACTAAAGTTTTCAGTATCTTTTGTTTGTTATTTTTATGTTTTAATGTATTAAGCATATAAGTTTATTTTCTCATTACCCCACTTTTCTGGGAACTCTCCTCACATTTATGTACTTGTCATGGGAGGAACCCATCTGTAGGTTGTGGACCTGCCTCTACCCCCACTGTTGTCAAAGGTGGGGACCTGACCCTTAGCTATCCACCAGCTCCTGATCACATGGCTTGGTCCAGAGATGAACAGTTGGAGTTATCTCTGTCCTTCTCTGCTGTGTGTTTGGAACTGGAATTGAGAAAGAGGTGGTCTATCTTCAATTGTCAAAACTGAAAAGTATAAAACTCTAGAATTGTAGGTAGTCATGTTTCCTGTCATTTGGGCTGAAACAAGAGGAGGTTTGGCTGAAGCAGTAGAGGAAAATTAAACAAACAATGCTCAGAGAAAGGCAGATTCAGCAAATGGGAGATGACTTTGAGTTTGAGACTCAGCTTTATCCTTGCCTTTTTGAAGGCTTGGCTACAGAAATTTGCCTTAGTTCAATGAATTGTCTCAGTAAACATTTCATAAGTTCAAGCTATTTCAAAAATTCTTGTCAATGACAACAGATGCTTAATTGATAAAACTAGAATTCCTGAAAAGGAAATGCATCAAAAACAACTTAAATAGATGTCAATAGGAATAAAATATGTTGCCTAATTATACATCTATTAAAGTAATCATTAGATTAATACATCAACATGGCAAATATTTATGTGAGAATATCTGAACATAAATTTTATGAACATTCTAATTCCAACTATGTAAAAGGTTATGCATTCCCAAATATTGGAAGAGAATGGAATAATTAAACTTGAGATCATGTTACAATAATACTTTAAGAATCAAAATTAAGCATAATCAGAAATTAATTCATTATATATGTTTATTTATTTATATGAATAAATATTATTATTGAGCATAATCTGTTAACCAGTTTCAGGAGTACTAGTAGACAAAACATAAGAAGTTAAAAAAAAATAAAGTCAAAGAAAATGAGCACACAGCCTATTACAAAACAAGATACATGTCTATCCCACTGTTGGCTAAAGCATCACAACGTACTTTGACCATACTTTCAGAAAGCTCTCTGTGGTCTGTCCACAAAAGAATGTGAGCAGAATCTAATATTTGTGGATTTGTGGAGTCTCAGAATCATCAGGAAGGAAATGGCCTCAGGGTCTGCAAAAAGGACAAGGAGGCCACATCTTCTGACCTCCTTTAACCCCACAAGAGGAAGACAGAATCACCATCAGTAACACAAGGCCTATTCCTACAAGGCCAGACATGCTGCCTCCCTCCAGCCCTTTCACCAACTGTTCCTCCCAAAACACCTACCACCTCTCTCCTGGGTTCAGTAATTCACTGCAGAGGCCACACAGAACTCACAGATTATGGGATTTATTAGGGAAATACCAGGCTACAATTCAAGTTCAGGAAAAATGCTCAGTCTCTCTCCCCAGCCCACTGTCTTATCAACAATCTCTCACAGTCTCTCTTCCAGCAGTGCATGTCCGTTGGTGTCTCTCTCAGCAATGCATGTCTCTTTTCCAGCAGCACGTGTCTCACAGGAGTGCGTCCTTCCTCAGGCAGTCAGAGAGAGACTTCTTCTGCCTCTCGGAGGCCTCCTTTTGAGCCTGGCAGAGTGGCCAAACTAACTAATCATAGCATCAGAATTCTAAGCAACTGAGAGAGAGCAGGAACCTTCCAGAACATTGCTTTGTGTTGTGCCAACCAGAAATACCCCTATTGTAAAATAGATAACTTTTACAATCAGGAGCTCCTCAGTTGCTCACAGCAAATTCTACCACAGAGTTCACTGGCTAGAAAAGCCACACTAAGTAATTCACTACACCGCAGGGTCCCTGTTGTGCAAACAGACAAGGCCAAAGACCAGCTCCCCTTAACACATCATGTCTCGCACTTCTCCGGCTCTAGCTCCTATGGCACTCTGGAGCGAGTGAAAGCAAGCTTCAATGCAGGCATTAATTATCAATGCACTCAAATCATAACCAAAGGAGAAAACCCAGAAGTTTAAAACTGATGTTATCCTCATCTGTTAATAAAAAATTTAAAAAGAAAAAGAAAAACTTTCATGAGGCATTTATTTTTGCTTTCTGGAAACCACTGAATTGTCATTCCAAATGTGCATAACTGAATATATCACTGTGAAGAATGAAGGAAAACTATAATCACTTCAGTCCTGAGGAAGAGCATGTAATCACTGAGTTAGACAGCATTCTTAGCTAACATCCATCCAACACTACTCAACTAACAACAGAGGCCTTTCCCCCAGGGTCATTCTGTGTAGGCACTGTATCTGATGCCTTATTAATGTCATTCCTTATCATCCTCAGACAATCCTCTGATGAAAGCATCTTTCCCATTTTATAGATTATGAAACTGAAGTGGAAAAATTCAAGTGTCTAGCTGAAGTAAGGCATTTGACTGCTAACCAGAAGTCTGGAGGTTCAAATCCACCAGCCACTCCTCAGAAGGAAGGTTGGGTAATCTACTTCCATAGTGATACTGTCTCAGAAGTCCAAGGAGGAGTTGCTATGTGTCAGATCCAACTAGTCGGCAGTGAGTTTGATTTTTGGTTTTGGTCTTTCTGCAAAGCCTATCAATTTCCGCTAAATTCTGTCCCCATACATACTTACTGATGATGATGATTAGAGCAATGTTTCCTGGGGAAGAGGGGTTAAATTCATGCTGTGTGACCTGTGAGAAATAGATGTTAGGAGGAACAGATGATGTCTGTTTGCCATGGACAACTTTTCAGTGCTCATGATGGACAGAGAATGAGGGACCCTCAGAAACCAGGGAAGCCCCCAAAAAACAAAACAAAACCCACTGCCATTAATTGATTCTGACCCATAAAGACCCCCATTGGTTTCCAAGGCAGTAAATCTTTATGAAAGTAGATTGCCTGGTCTTCCTTCCATGGAGTGGCTGGTGGGTCTGAACTACCAACCTTCTGGTTAGCAGTCAAATGCCTTAGGCATTACACCACCAGAACGCCTTCAGGGAAACCCTGTCACTAATAAATAGAGGTTGCAACTCTGTCCAGGTGGGAGTTGTGAGGGAAGAATGGGATGAGAAGAATAAAGGACTTTCAAGATGCCATCTAAACCTGAAACACCTTGACCCTGTAACTCTGATATTCTATAATTGTGGTGTAGTTAATTACTTAATATGGGTCTTCTAGCCTCAGTCTAAGGAGTCTGGTGGTGTAGTGCCTAAGGCATTTGACTGCTAACCAGAAGGGTGGCGGTTTAAACCCACTAGCCACTCTGTGGAAGGAAGACTGGGCAATCTACTTCCATAAAGATTTACCACCTCAGAAACCCAATGGAGGGCACTATGGGTAGGAATCGACTCAGTGGCAATTAATTTTTTTTTTATTTTTATTTTAGCCTAGGTCTTTGTGACTCCCACCAGATGCTGAGTTGGACTATGCGAATGTGAGTTGCTATGGCCCACCAAGGAGCTCTGGTAGCACAGTGCCTAAGGCATTTGACTGCTAACCAGAAGGTTGGTGGTTCAAACACACCAGCCACTCCATGGAAGGAAGACCAGGCAATCTACTTCTGTAAAGATTTACCACCTTGGAAACCTAATTGGGGGTCATTATGAGTCAGAATCGACTCAGTGGCAGTGGGTTTGGGTTTTTTTGTATGGCCCACCAAGGGAATTTATAGCTTGTCAATAATGTAAAATAGGTATGTGGTACCTTTGTGGGGGGTGGGATAGTGAAAACAAGGTATATGGAACCCTAACATGGGGATTAGTCAGTTTGTCATCTCACTCAGCTTAAAATGAGTCATCCCAGAGGCAGACAGGGTACAGAGGTTGGGGGAAATTTCTCTACCATCAAGAAAGAAGAGCCAGGAGTAGAGCATAAAAGGATCTGAGATCCCTGCACTGAATCTGCTTGAGCCACAAGACTGAGAGAGAGCTGTTAAACTTTGTTGAGATGCTGCAAGATGGTGAGACCAGCAGCAGACCCCAGCAGCAGAGACCAGCATGAGACAGAGCATAGGCTTCCTGGCCGAGAAGTAAGAAAGCTGCATGCCTTGGGCCAGGAGTGTTGCTGGCAGAGTGGGGTGCTTCCCTAGACACATATTGGCAGAGCTAAAAGAGCCAAGGGCCAAAGAGAGCTGAACCTGTGGGCATGGCCAAGGAGAGGCTCCTGATAGAAGAATTGTATCCTGAGGGCTCCTGGACCTGAATTGTAACATGTTACTTCCCTAATAAACTTCATAATTGTGAGTATTGTCTGTAAGTTCTGTATGGCCATTAGAATGAATTATCAAACCCAGCAAAGAAGTAGAGAGTGCTGTGGAAGGGATGGTAGGTGTTAGAAATGGCAAGAAAGTCAGAGGATAGCAGCATGGCTGACATCTGCTACATAGTAATTAGCCTTGGGCTATCGACCTTGATCCTTCATGCCCCCTATGAAGTTAAAGGAGGTCAGATGATGCTGCCCCACACCCTTTTTCCAATGGTGATATTGGAGCAATTTTCTAGCAGCAAATCACTTGACTTCTCATGGTTCTCTGTTTCCACATCTATAAAACAAGAAGGCCAAAAAAGCCCACTCTGCTGTGGCCATGACCAAGTGGTATCACCCAACCCCTCAGCTCTACCAGGTGTGAGGGTTGGGAGCCATGCTAGATGTTGAGCAGAGAGGCCTCCAAAGTCCCCATCCCCATTATAACCATGGTAACTTCACTTTTATGTATTATGTCTTGGATTTCTGTGTAGGGTTATAATTGAGGAAAATGTTCCACAGCTTTAAAAAAAAAAAAAAAAATAGATACAGTATTTGGAAACTTCTGAACTAAATAATCTCTACACTTTTTAAAAAGAAAATTTTTTAATCATTTATCATCTTTGGCTAGTGGATGGCTCAAAGTGTATGGTCGTTTAAGAGCTTAGGTTGTGGTAAAACAATGCATTAAGTTTTGTTCAATTTCTCACTAAAACCAAAAACCAAACTCACTGCCTTCAAGTCAGATCCAATTCATAGCAACCCCTCCTCGGGTTTCTGAGGCAGTATCACTACAGAAGTATATTGCCTCATCATCCTTCCGAAGAGTGGCTGGTGCGTTTGAACTGCCAGACTTCTGGTTAGCAGTCAAATGCCTTAGGCACTACACCAACTAACTGCTTTGTTTTACCACAACTGAAGCTCTGAAACAACCATAAACTTTGAGCCATCCACCAGCAAAACTGATAAATGATTAAGAACTTTGAATGTCCCAATATGCCAGGACCTTCCTAGACCCAGTTGAAGAGTCTTTCTAATCAACATACAATGAGTTTGTTGAGTCAACCTTGTGTAGACTCTAGGGTTCATTCTACTATATCCAGAATGCAAACTTCAATCATTTTCTACCACATAAAACCTCTTGACTTTTCCCACTCAGTGAGCAACTAAGAGAATTTCTTCAGAGGATTCTGTTTCCTCACTTCTGGAGTCAATAAACTCACTGCATGCTTTATTATTCTAAAATGGTCATTACTTTTTCAGCCTCCTCTTGATTCTGGCGTGCTGTGACATTTGTGGACACACTGTGGAAGCAATGAGGGAGTCTTATGTGCAAGGGGGTTAACCTTAGCGGGCTGGCCTCAGGGCATGGACATTCATGTATATAGCAATGATATATACAATAATGCATAAGGGACAAATCTTACTGTCACAACTATTTTCTCCTGTGAATTGACTTAGGAATACAGAACCAACTAAAGAATTGTAGTAGTGCTTTATTTAAGATACACAAAATATATGGCAAGCTTGAATTAGATTTTTAATCCAATTTTTAACCTTTTTCCTTTGAAAACAAATTCTTCTTAAGGTTTTATCATTAGCAGATAAACTAGCTTAATAGAAAGACAAGCATTCTGAAGTTCTCACTGTTTCTCATCTCTCATCTTTTCCTACCTGGTGAGGGCAGACAGCTCTCTTGCCTTCATAAAAGTAAATCTGATTCCTTTTCATCCAATAAATGCCTCTATATATTCTTGTTAAAGTTTGATCTCCCTTAGTATGAACTCAGTGAGCTGTCCTTCCTTCCACTTTGGCTATATTCAGATTCCCTCTGTGTAATACACACTCACAGGCACTTATGTGAGAAAAGAAACTTCCACAGAAAGAGAAAGAACAAGTTGGCTGGTAGGTGCCAGGTTCTAGCCATTATGCAAAAGCCAGGGATTACTCCTAAGAGCTAGAATGATGAGGGGACTATGTAATGTGTTAATGGGGAAATTCAGGAGGTGGGCAAAGGGATATTCATTGTAAAATTCTTTCCACTGTGCTACATGTTTGAAAATTTGCATAATGATATTTTAGATAAAGAATAAGTGCTTGATCTATTATTTAACTTATAGACACTCTGGTAACGTAGTGCCTAAGGCCCTTGACTGCTAACCAGAAGGCTGGCGGTTCAAACTCACCAGCCACTCCTTGGAAGGAAGGTTGGGCAATCTACTTCCATAGTGATTCTGCCTCGGAAACCCAAGGAGGAGTCACTATGAGTTGGTCCGACTCTATGGCACATAACAACAATAACACAGACACTCTGAGCTGCAAACCTCCTTCAGAAGCAAGAGTTAGTGAAGGATCCCCAACCCACTGTTATCAAGTCGATTCCAATTCATAGCAACCCTACAGGACAGAGTAGAACAGCCCTATAGAGTTTCCAAGGCTATAAATCTTTACAGAAGCAGACTACCGCATCTTTCTCCTGCAGAGCAGCTGGCAGGTTAGAACCACTGACTTTTTGGTTAACAGCGGAATGCTTTAACCACTGCACAACCAGAGTTCCTGATCATTATCTTTTCAGCCTCCTCCTGAGTCTGGCACGCTGTGACATTCCTGGACATACTGTGGAAGCAATGAGGCAATCTTATGTGCAATGTGGTTAACTTCAGCAGGCTGGCCTCAGGGCATGGACATTCATGTATATAGCAATGATACATGCAATAATGCATATGGGACAAATCTTACTGTCACAAACCATTAATAAAAAAAATAATAAAACTCACTGCCGGCAAATTGGATCCGACTCATAGTGACCCTTCCTTGGGTTTCCTGAGGCAGTATTACTATGGATATAGATTGCCCAAACTTCCTTCCGAGGAGTGGCTGGTGTGTTTGAACCACCAACCTCTTGGTTATCAAATGCCTTAGGCACTACGCCACCAGAGCTCCTTGTTGTTGTTGTTGTTATGTGCCATCTAGTTGACCTGACTCATAGAGACCCCTCCTTGGGTTTCCAAGGCAGTATCACTACGGAAGTAGATTGCCCCATCTTCCTTCCAAGGAGTGGCTGGTGGGTTTGAACCACCAGCCTTCTCCAGAGCCCCTTAGTGAAGGATAAAACAAACCAAACAAAACTCACTGCCGTCAGGTCAGATCCAACTCATCACGACCCCTCCTTGGGTTTCCGAGGCAATATCACTACGGAAGTAGATTGCCCAATCTTCCTTCTGAGGAATGGCTGGTGGGTTTGAACCACCAGCCTTCTGGTTAGCAGTCAAATGCCTTAGGTACTACGCAACCAGAGCTCCTTAGGATAGACCCACAAAAATAGACTGAAATGTTCTCAGTTCCAGCCAGCTATGGTCTAGTTGCCCTTTTTTTTCTAACTTTTTGTTGTGACTTGGGTAAAACTTACAGAGTAAATTGGTTTTCCATTTAACAATTGTTCTGGTTACCTAGTGCCACTCTGACAAGAAATATACCACAAATGGGATGGCCCTTAACAAACAGGAGTTTATTCTTACAATTTAGAGGTTTTAAGTCCAAGTTCAAAGTGCCAAGTTCTAGGGGCTGGGTGAAAGCCCCTCAACCTTGAAGTCCAGCTCTGTCTCCTGCTCCTGGCCCACTGGAGCTAGAGGCATTTCTTCACTCAGACAGCTGCTGGCTGCTGAGGCTGCCAAGCCCAAGGTTGACAAGTAAAATGGCACAGTCCTGAAGCTACCAAACTACATGGCAGGCCATTAACTTAAGTCCATTTTAAGTTCCAAGGCCAGCAAAGCATAGCAGGTTGTTGAACAACGACACGGCTACATGCAGGATTCAAGCATGCCATAGGCTAGCGACCATTCTCAAAGCTTCTCCTTATATACAGGAAGCAGACCACATCCCAAAGGCAGCTACTCAGCTGCTTGTGGTATATCCTACCATAGAGTTCATTGCCAGTCTCATCATGGGGAATAACTACCACCAGCTGCCCAGCCACTCAACCAGGCCCAGCCAAGTTGACACACAAACATAACCATCAGAACAATATATATACATTTTGTTTCATGACATTGATTGAAATCCACACAATGTAACAGCACCCTTCCCAATTTGTCCTTGTATTTACTGCTTCCATTAGTCCTCCCTTCCTACCCTTTGGAACTTTATCTGTGAGCAAATATCTGGTGCATTCTGAAGTGTTCTGGATTATGAGATTATAAAATCAAAACCACTCAGTTGCCATGATCTCAATTATGACTCATGGCAACTCCATGTGTGTCAGAGCAGAACTGTGTTCCACAGAGTTTGCAGTGGCTGACTTATCATAAATAGATCACCAGGCATTTCTTCCAAGGTGCCTCTGGGTAGACTTGGACTGTCAAACGTTGAGTTAGCAGCAAACATGGTACCTGTTGTGCCACCCAGGGACTCCTCTATTTAGCAGAGGACGCCAAACAGGCAGCTAGAGGCATAATTGTGAGGTATATGCTTTTCTTTTTTCTTTTCTAGTGGTGTCATTTCTCTCCCTAGCCTGCTCCACTTTCCTTCATCAGAGACCTTGTGTCCTCCAGTTTTCTATAACTTTTTCCACTAGCAAAAAGAGAAAGGCCTCATAGCCCCCGTTCTGAAAGACTGAAGTCTTTGTCTTTTGCGTCCTTTATTTTTGACTGATTCAACAAAAAAAATGTTTCAGTAAGCAAACAAACTAGTGGTGAAGATTTGTGCATGAGTATATATGAGTATGCAGAAGATATCTTTTGCACCTCACATCCAAAAACAGCCTAAGTTTTCATAGAGCAGAAAAGTTACAGGTCAGAGATGGAAGGCCCTTGGAGAGAATACAGTCCAACTGTCTATTTATTTTCTAGGTCCCTGGATGGCACAAATTTTTTGCCATCGACTATTAACCTAAAGGTTGGCAGTTCAACCCTACCTAGCAGTACTGCAGAAGATAAGCCTGGAGATCTGCTTCCATTAAGATTGTTGTTGTTGTTGTTATGTGTCGTTGAGTCATACCCAACTCATAGAGACCCCTCCTTGGGTTTCCGAGGCAGTATCACTATGGAAGTAGATTGCCCCATCATCTTCCAAAAATCCTATGGCATAGTTCTACTCTGTAACAAATAAGGTGGCCATGAAACAGAACTGGCTCAATGGCAACTAACAACAGCCTATTTCCTAGTCTGTGCTACCCTCCAGGACAAACCTGTGCTATGAAAACCCTGATAGTATCCAAGCTTTTTTATGAACTGTATGCTGGGGCTGTACAGTGAGAATCTGATGAATTGTATTTTCCCTCCATTTGTGTTAAGTGGATGCAAGATGTTGATTAGAAGAAACTGTTCTAGCAAGTTGTGAAGTTCTATTGTGTCCTAGAGACTCTATCAAGAGCATTTTAAATAAATTACTATGAAATATGGAACATAATGTGAAATTTGAAAATGACCCTACAAAATTCACTGCTCCTATAAAATGAAAAACACTCAAAAAACAGGATAACATTCAATCAATCCAACTAATGTGCTTTTTCAAAAACTATTTACTTTAGATAGGGGTTGTTTTGCTGGAGAATACATTTAGCTTCTCTGAAGTGTTTTGCATAATTGGTATACCAACCTTATTTAAACCTAGCTCAGTTATGATTGCATCCAGGGCTCATTCTTACTTCCCTCCTGAAAGCAGTCTTGAGTCTTTTTCACTTTTGGAAGATCTAACGTAGGACCTCCAAGCCATGGTATTTTCAATAGCCTCAGATGCATGTGAAAGCTGGAAACTGAAGATGCATGTGAAAGCTGGAAAATGAAAAATGAAGAAGGATTGATGCTTTTGAGTTCTGGCGTTGGTGAAGAAAACTGAAAGTACCATGGATTGCCAGAAGAACTAACAAATCTATCCTGGAAGAAGTACAGCCGGAATGCTCCTTGGAAGTAAGAATGGCCAAACTTCATCTCACCTACTTTGATTCTGTTGTCAGAAGGGACCATTCCCTGGAGAAGGATATCATGCTTGGTAAAGTGGAGGGTCAGCAAAAAGGGGGAGGGCCCTCAACGAGATGTACTGACACAGTGGCTACAACAATGCCTCTAGCTGCCTGTTTGGCATCCTCTGCTAAATAGAGGAGTCCCTGGATGGCACAACAGGTATCATGCTTGCTGCTAACTTAATGTTTGACAGTCCAAGTCTACCCAGAGGCACCTTGGAAGAAATGCCTGGTGATCTATTTATGATCAGGGATTGTGAAGCTGGGGCAAGACTGGGCAGTGTTTCATTCTGTTGTACGTACGGTCACTATGAGTCAGAGCCCATGGGCTACACCTAACAACAAAAATAACATGTAGGACCTCATGCTACATGTTACATGTAATAGTGAAATCAGGTTAGTAGAAGGAGACAAATGGGGACAAAAATAGCTCTCAAAGAATACAGAATTTTGCTGTGCCGATCATTGAGCATTTAAAAGCTATACCATCATGAACTACACTCACCGTCAGGGATTATGGCTGTAGTAACTCTTCTGCTGTATGACAACTGTGGTAGAAAAGGGCAAGGCTATGAAAAGGGAGGTACTAAGACCACTCTTTGGTGGCTTTGCTTGCCTAATATTATTTGAAAACCCCAAAGCAAGGGCATTCCCATAAAGTTGATTCTGACTCATAGTGACTCATATGACAGAGTAGAACTGCGCCATACAGCTTCCAAGGCTCTTTACAGAAGCCAACTGCCATTTCTATCTCCAGTAGAATAACTGGTAGGTTCAAATCACTGACTTTTCAAATAGCAGCCAAGCACTTAACCAACTATTGAAGCCCTTTTCAAATATTCGTTTTTTATTTACCCATTCTATAAACATCTATCAAGTTGGCCCAGCATGGTTGGGACATAGAGATGAATGGCAGAGTCTCTGACTAAAAGAAGTGCACTTTCTAATAGTATATTTTTGATATGTGTTTACTTATCCAACATGCACATAAAATCATGAGCTACAACAATGTTGGCGCATAGAGGGGGAAGGCCTAATTAGCTGAAGGAGAAGGAAGTTATCAAGAAAGTGTCCCCAAAGAAGAGTCTTTATGCTGACTCATAAGGAATAGTTGGAGTTCTCTAAGCTCAGAAGAGGAAGAAAGGCTCAGTGACTTTCAATTAAGCTGTAGTCCAGCTGTTTCAGTGTGGACAGAACATGGCAACCCTGAAGAAGAACAAAGTGATGCTGGAAAAGTATGCAAAGGCCATGTAGGGAACTTTGATGCTTCTATCATATAAGTGATGGAGAGGCTTTGAATTAATTTTAGCAAGATGAGTAATATAATCATATTTGGGTTTAATAAAGATTAATCCATAGAGTAACATGACTTGAGGCAGAGAAAGCATGCTAAGAAAATTATGATGGTCTTGGTGATGAATTATGAGGGTGTGAAGCAAGACAGGGACAGTGATAAAGGAAAGAAAGAAATAGATGTGTGCGAGATATTTAGGAGGTAGAATCGGCCAGACTTGGTAACTCTTTGGAAATATAAAGGGAGGTCCCAACAATCATCTAGAACGACTCTCAGGTATTTGGCTGGGATGATTGAATGGCTAATGGAAAATGCAGAGATTATTTTTAAATTTTGTTATGTGTTAGCATAGATGGAAGGGACACAAATTCAATTCTGAATGCCTTGTTTTTGAAGCCTGTATAAGCCACGTTGAGAATGAGGTTTTGCAATTGTTTGCTGTTAACATTGATAATTACCATTGACAAAGGGACATTATCCCATAATATGTCATTTCACTATCTAAGCTAGGCTATGATAAATCCTTACAGCCATATTAATCACTGTTAACTAATATTAATGACTATTAACTAATATTAACGACAAGCAAACCGATTAGAGAGTCATAAGACTGAAAGGGATCATGTTCTTGTTGTTAGGTGCCATCGAGTTGCTTCCAACTCATAGCGACCCCATGCACAGCAGAATTAAACACCTCCCAATCCCGCACCAGCTCCATGATCCTTGCTATACTTGAGCCCATTGTCACAGCCACTGTGTCAATTCATCTCGTCGAAGGCCTTCCCCTCTATTGTCGACCCTCCACCTTACCAAGCACGACATCCTTCTCCAGGAAATGGTCCCTTCTGACTACATGACCAAAGTATGCGAGATGAAGCCTGGCCATGCTTGCTTCCAAGGAGTATCTCGGCTGAACTTCCTCCAGGACAGATCTGTTAGTTCTTTTGGCAGTCCATGGTAACTTCAGCATTCTTCGTCAGCACCACAACTCAAAAGCATCAACTCTTCTTTGGTCTTCCTTATTCGTTGTCCAGCTCTCACATGCATACGAGGTGATTGGAAATATCATGGCCTGTGTCAGGTACACCTTAGTCCTTAAGGAGACATCCTTGCTCCTCAGCACTTGAAAAAGTTCCTTCACAGCTGACCTGCCCAGTGCTACACGTCATCTAATGTCCTGACTGCTCTGTCCATTGGCCTCAATTGTGGAACTAAGCAACATGAATTCTTTGACAACCTCAATCTTTTCTCCATTTAGCATGATGCTGCTTATTGGTCCAATTGTGAGGATTTTTGTCTTCTTTAAATTGAGATGTAATCCATACTGCAGACTGTGTTCCTCAATCTTCATCAGTAAGTGCCTCAAGTCATTCTCACTTTCAGCAAGCAAAGTTGTATCATCAGCATATCTCAAGTTGTTAATGATTCT
>NW_006921598.1:12841153-12842091 GCF_000298275.1 Orycteropus afer afer
GATTATTAATGGATGTTTGCCACTGTTTCTCCTCAATTTGAGTGGTGCCATGTCAGCAAATGGAGGTCTCGAAAGCTTTACCTTATCTATATGAGTAAGGCTGACTTTACTCTGATAATGCAGCTCTTGCCCAGTCCTACTTTGAGAGTTTTCTAAGCTATGTGACTCATCTTCCTCCTCTGTATTGGAAAATGTTTCGGGACTATTCATAAAGTTGCGCAGTAATATATCAGACAGTGCTTCTCTGCTATTCATAAGGTTTTCCCTGGCCAATTCTTTGAGAAGTGGATGGCCTCTTCCTTCTTCCTAGTCTGTCCCAGTCTGCAAGCTGGGCTGATACCTGTGCCAACAGGTGCACCCCACTGGGTTTGAAACACCAGTGGCATAGCCTCAAGACTCACAGCAAAACGTCACCACAGTAGGACAAACCATTAGACAAGTTTGTTTCCCTTAGCTGTTGGAAACCCCTCCAACCACCCTTATCTGGATCCCTGAGGCTAATTCCTTGATCTGTTCCAGTCTCCTTTGTCTTTTCTGTCCTCTTCCAGCTTCCTGCCTCACTGCCTATTCTTAGGTCCCTGGAATCCAAATGAGAATTTAAAATCTTTAAAATCTTTAAAAAATTTAAATTTAAAAAATCTTTTTTAAAAAAATCTTTAAAAATTTAAAAACTTTAAAATCCAAAATGGTTGCCACTTGTAAACATTCAAAATAGGTGTGCCCTCAGTCACTTTAAATATCCAAAATGGCCACAGCTGTAAACATTCAAAATGGCTGTGCCTTCTCACTTTAAATATCCAAAATGGCTGCCATGTGTAAACAATCAAAATGGCTGTGCCCTCCAAACAAACAAGAAGGTCAGCAGAAAAACAAGAAAACCTGCAATATCTGGGGATAGGGCAATAAGAGAAAAAAGGCAGAGAAGGAGAATAATGAAG
>NW_006921598.1:12842361-12848528 GCF_000298275.1 Orycteropus afer afer
GCAGGGCACCCAGGCTCTGTCCAAGCACACAGAGTGGGATGGAGTTCCTGCGGCCCCAGAAGGTGGGTGGGAGTGGGGGATGGCCGAATCTCTGTTCACCAAGCAGGTGTGAGGTATAAAAGTAAAAAGGGGAATGTCGCACTTTTTCAGTTATCCAGGTCCAGAGTATCCTTGGGATTACTCGGATATCTTCTAGTTCTAATGTTATTGGAGAGGTGCCTATGGGTGCCTAGGGGGAGGCATCTTCTTTAATGATCATAGAGATCATTAAATACCTAGACCTTCAATTGATAGATAAGGAAAATAAAGCCCAGTGTTTTGGTTACTTCATGCTGCTCTAACAGAAATTCCATAGGTGGATGGCTTTAAAAAACAGGGTTTATTCTCTTACACTTTTGGAGGCTAGAAGTCCTAGTTCAAAGTGTCAAGCTTTGGATGCTGGGTGAAAACCCCCTGACCTTGGGCTTCAATTCTGCCTCTTGCTTCTGGATCACTGGAGCTAGAGGTGTCTTTTCACTCAGGCAACTGCTGGTTACTGAGGTTAACAAACTGAGGGTTGACATATAAAAATAGCACAGTCACAATATTACCAAACAACACAGAAGACCACTACTTCAAGTTCAGAGAAGTCCTAAGATTGGTAGGAAACATGGCAGGCTGCTAAATGAAGACTTGGCTACATGCAGGGTCCAAGCCTTCTTCAAAGCTGCTTCTTATATACTGGAAGCAGACCACATCCCTAAGGCAGCTATTCAGCTGCTCCAGTAGATTCCACCATGGAGTTGATTACCAGTTTCATCATGGAGGATAAGTACATCCAGCTGCTCAGCCACTCAAAACCAGGCCCAGTCAAGTGGACACATAACCTTAACTACCACTAAAAACCAAAAACCAAACTCACTGCTGTGGAATCAGATCCAACTCATAGCGACCCCTCCTTGGGTTTCTGAGGCAGTATCACCACAGAAGTAGATCACCCAATCTTCCTTTTGAGAAGTGGTTGGTGGGTTTGAACCACCAGCCTTCTGGTTAGCAGTCAAAATGTCTTAGGCATTATGCCAGTAGAGCTCCCTTAACTACCACACCCAGATATATTATGAATTGCCAAAGTTGACACAACAAAGCACAGGGCCACCAGCACTAGGAGACAGCCCTTTGTATCTAAGACCAGACACTCCACAAACTAACAGAATGTATCATAAAATTCACCTATGTGTTAAATCTACTTTACTTCACAAAGTGTGAACTGTGGATTAGCAGTATGAGAGCTTTCTAAAATGACCAAATCTCAGCTCCCTCTCCAGATCTATTGAGTCAAAATCTGCATTTAACACAATTCTCAGATCATTCATAGATAGATATATACATAGACAGACAGATATAGATGTAGATGTAGATATTCATATAGATATTTATTTTTGTTGTTAGGTGCCATCAAGTCATTTCCAATTCATAGTGACCCTATGTACAACAGAATGAGACACTGCTAGGTCCTGCACCATCCTCACAATCCATGCTATACTTGAGCTCATCATTATACCCAGTGTGTCAATCCATCTTGTTGAGGGTCTTCCCCTTTGTTTGCTGATCCTCTACTTAATCAAGCATGATATCCTTCTCCAGGGACTGGTCCCTTCTGGCAACATGACCAAAACAGGTGAGAAAAAATCTGGTGATTATTGCTCCTAAGGAGCATTCTGGCTGAACCTCTTCCAAGATAGATTTGTATGTATATACAAATATATATGTAGAGAAGAGAGAGAGAGAGAGACTATATATAGGAGCTCTGATGGCATAGTACCTAAGGCATTTGACTGCTAACCAGAAGGCTGGCATACACACACACACACACACACACACAGAAGAAGGAAGGAGTCATCCACTTCTCAAAGATTTGGTCAGTGAAAACCTCATGAGTAGCAATGAAACACTTTTCAATCTATTACTGGAAAACTTTATGAATAGCTCTGAAACATTGTCCAACATAGTACCAGAAGATGAGTCCCTCAGGTCAGAAGGCACTCAAAATACAACTGGGGAAGAGCTGCCTACTCAAATTAGAATTGAACTTTATGACATGGATGGAGTAAAGCTTTTTAGACCTTCATTTGCTGATATGGCATGACTCAAAATGGGAAGAAATAGCTGTAAACATCCACTAATATTTAGAACATAGAATGTATAAAGTATGAATCTAGGAAAATTGGAAGTTGTCAAAAATGAAATGGAATGCATAAATATTGATATCATAGGCATTAGTGAGCTGAAATGGACTGGTTTTGGCTATTTTGAATAAGATAATCACATGACCTACTATGCCAGGAACGACAAATTGAAGAGGAATGGTGTGGCATTGATTGTCACAAAGAATGTTTCAAGATCTATCCTGAAATACAACATTGTCAGTGATAAGATAATATCCATTTGCTGAGAAGGAAGACCAGTTGATAATACTATTATACAAATTTACACACCAACCACCAAAGCCAATGATGAAGAAATTGAAGAATTTACCAATTTCTGCAGTCTGAAATTGACCAAACATGCAATTAAGATGTGTTGCTTATCACTGGTGATTGGAATGCAAAAGTTAGAAACAAAGAAGAATCACCAGTAGTTGGAAAATATGGTCTTGGTATAGAAATGATGCCAGAGATCACATGATAGAATTTTGAGAGATCAACAGCTTATTCGTTGCAAATACCTCTTTTCGACAATATAAATGGTGGCTATACACATGGACATTGCCAGATGTCACAGGAATCAGATCGACTACATCAGTGGAAAGAGATGATGGAGAAGCTCAATAATTTCAGTCAAAACAAGGCCAGGAGCTAACTGTGGGACAGACGATCAATTGCTCATATGCAAGTTCAAGTTGAAGCTGAAGAAACTTAAAATAAGTCCTCTAGAACCAAAATATGACCTTGATATAACCCCACCTGAATTTAGAGACCATCTAAAGAATAAATTTGATGCATCAAACACCAATAACAGAAAACAAGATGAATTGTGGGATGACATCAAGAACATTATAGATGAAGAAAGCAAAAGGTCATCAAAAATATAGGAAAGGAAAAAAAGGCCAAAATGGACGTCAGAAGAAACTCTGCAACTTGTTCTTGAAAGGAGGTAAAACAAATGGAAGAAACGACAAGGTAAAAGAGTTGAGCAGATTTCAAAGAGCAGCTTAAGAAAACAAAGTCACTTATTATAATGAAATGTACAAAGACATGGAGTTAGAAAACCAAAGGGGAAGAACACACTCAGCATTTCTCAAGCTAAAAGAACTGAAGAAAAAATTCAAGACTTGAGTTGCAATATTGAAAGATTCTATGAGCAAAATATTGAATGATTCAGGAAACATCAAAAGAAGATGGAAGGAATGCACAGACTCACTGTACCAAAAAAAATTGGTTGATATTCATGCATTACAGGAGGTGGCATATGATCAAGAACTGATGTTACAGAAGGAAGAAGTCAAAGCTGCACCTGAAGGGACTGGTGATGAACAAGGCTCCAAAAATTTAAGAAATATCCATTGAGATGTTCAAACGAACGGATGCTGCACTGGAGGCACCCACTTGTTTATGCCAAAACAATTGAAAGACAGCTACCTAGCCAACTGACTGGAAGAGATCCATATTTGTACCCACTCCAAAGAAAGGTGATACCACAGAATGTGGAAATTATCGAACAATATCATTAATATCACATGCAAGTAAAATCTTGCTGAAGATAATTAAAAAATGGTTGCAGCAGTATACTGACAGGATATATTGCAGCAGTATATTGACAGAAATGCAAGCTATATTTAGAAAAGAACATGGAATGAGGGACATCATTGCTGATGTCAGATGGATCTTGGCTGAAAGTAAAGAATACCAGAAATATGTCTGCTTGTGTTTCATTGACTATGCAAAATCATTCCACTATGTGGTTATAACAAATTATGAATGACATTAAGAAGAATAGGAATTCCAGAACACTTAATTGTGTTCATGATGAACTATAAATAGATCAGAAGGCTGTCGTTCAAACAGAACAAGGGGATACTTCATGGTTTAAAGTCAAGAAGGGAGTACATCCTTTTACCATACTTATTTAATCTCTATGCTGAGCAAGTAATCCGAGAAGCTGGACTGACATCAGGATTGGAGGAAGACTCATTAACAACCTGTGATATGCAGACAACAAAACCCTCCTGCTGAAAGTGAAGATGACTTGAAGCACTTACTGATGAAGATTAAAGACTATAGTCTGCAATATGGATTACACCTCAACATAAAGAAAATGAAAATCCTCACAAGTGGACCAATAAGCAGTATCATGATAAATGGAGAAAAGATCGACATTGTCAAAGATTTCACACTACTTGGTTCCACAATCAACACCAACGGAAGCAGCAGTCAAGAAATCAGATGACATACTGCACTGGGCAAATCTGCTCCAAAGGACCTCTCTAAAGTGCTGAAGAGCAAAAGTGTCTCTTTGAAAACTAAGATGCACCTAACCCAAGCCATAGTATTTTCGATAGCCCCATATGCATGTGAAAGCTGGAAAATAAATAAGGAAAGCCAAAGAAGAGTTAATGCTTTTGAGTTGTGGTACTGGTGAGCAATATTGAAAGAACCATGGACTGCCAGAAGAACTAACAGGTCTGACCTGGAAGAAGTACAGCTGAAATGCTCCTTATAAGTGAGAATGGCCAGACTTCGTCTCACTTACTTTGGTCATGTTGTCAGAAGGGATCATTCCCTGGAGAAAGATATTATATTTGGTAAAGTGGAGGGTCAGTGAAAAAGGGGAAGGGCCTCAACAAGATGGATTGATACAGTGGCTACAACAACGGGCTCTGGTATAGCAAGGACCATGAGGCTGGCACAGGACCAGGCAGTGTTCTGTTCTGCTGTACATAGGGTCACTATGAGTCAGTAGCAACTCAGCAGTATCTATCAACAACAGATTTTATATATATATATATATTGTGGTGGTTATGTTTTTGTGTCAACTTGGCTAGGCCTGGTTGAGTGGCTGGGAAGCTGGATGTAGTATTATTCCCCATGATGACACTGGTAATCAACTCCATGGTGGAATCTACTGGGAGCAGCTGAGCAGCTGCCTTAGGTATGTGGTCTGCTTCCCATATATAAGCAGCAGCTTTGGGAATGGTCTCTAGCTTATGGCACAGTTGGACCCCGCATGTAGCCGTGCCTTTATTCAGCAGCTTGCCATGCTCTGCCAACCTTGGGACTTACAATGGACTTAATGACCTGCCATGTGGTTTGGTAACATTGGGATTGTGCCTTTTTATTTGTCAGCCTTAGGTTTGTCAGCCTCAGCAGCTAGCAGCAGTCTGAGTGAAGAAATGCCTCTAGCTCCCGTGGGCTGGGAACAGGAGGCAGAGCTGGACCCCAAGATCTAGGGGCTTTCACCCAGTGCCTAGAGCCTGGCACTTTGAACTTGGACTTAAAGCCTCCAAACTGTAAGAGAATAAATTCCTGTTTGTTAAGGCCATCCCATTTGTGGTATATGTCTTGTCAGAGCAGTACTAGGTAACCAGAACAGAATTTGGTACTGAGAGTGGAATGGAGCCATAGCTGCTACCTAAAAGTGAGGGGACAGGGCTGCCATGCCCACGAGGGAGAGGAACGGGGCCCAGAAGGGCAAGGGGGTGAGGTCACCACTCAGGAACTAGGGGACGGGAGTCACCCAGTGGAGAAGTCCTGTACACATACCCATTGAAGATCTACACAGGGGCCAAGTTGACAAGGGGTGGAATTGTGGTGGTTAAGTTTGTGTGTCAACTTGGCTGGGCCTGTTGAGTGGCTGGGCAGCTGGTGGTAGTTATTCCCCATGATGAGACTGGCAATCAACTCTATGGTGGAATCTACCACAAGCAGCTGAGTAGCTGCCTTTGGGATGGGGTCTGCTTCCTGTATATAAAGAGAAGCTTTGGGGATAGTCTATAGTTTATGGCACCTTGAACCCTCCATGTAGCCATGTCGTTGTTCAGCAGCTTGCCATGCTCTGCCAACCTTGGGACTTTCAATGGGCTTAAATTAATGGCCTGCCATGTGGTTTGGTAACATCAGAACTGTGCCTTTTTACTTGTCAACCTTGGGTTTGTCAGTCTCAGCAGCCAACAGCTGTCTGAGTGAAGAAAT
>NW_006921598.1:12849988-12865304 GCF_000298275.1 Orycteropus afer afer
CTCAGGTTGTAAGGCACTCAAAATACAACTGGGAAAGAGTTGCCTCCCCAGAGTAAAGTCAACATTAATGATATGGGTTGAGTAAAGATTTTGGGGCCTTCATTTGCTGATGGAGCACAACTTAAAATGGGAAGAAACAGCTGTAAACATCCATTAATAATCAGAACCTATAATGTACAAAATCTGAGCTAGTCAAATTGGAAGTTGTCAAAAATGAAATGGAATGGATAAAAATCAATATCCTTGGCATGAGAGAGCTGAAATGGACTGGTATTGGCCATTTGAAATCAGACAATCACGTGATTTACTATGACAAATTGAAGAGAAATGGTATGGCATTCATAGTAAAAAAGAACAGCTCAAGATCTATCTTGTTATGTTGTCATGTTCTCAGGGGGAACCATTCCCTGGAGAAAGACATCATGCTTAGTAAAGTGGAGGGTCACTGAAGAAAGGGAAGACCATCAGCAAGATGGATTGACACAGTGGCTACAACGATGGGCTCAGGTATAGCAGGTATCATGAGGCTGGCACAAGACCAGGCAGTGTTTCATTCTGCTATGCATAGGATCACTATGAGTCAGAGATGACTCAATGGCACATAATAACAACAACACAAGGAAGACCAGTTAATACTATTACTCAGATTTATGCATCAACCACCAAACCCAAAGGTGAAGAAAGTGAAGATTTTCACCAACTTCTGCAGTCTGAAATTGACCAAACATGCAATAAAGATATATTGATGATTATTAGTGATTGGAATGCAAAAGATGGATACAAAGAAGAATCACCGATAGTTGGAAAATATGCCTTGGTGATAGAAATGAAGCCAAAGATCACATGGCAGAATTTCTCAAGACCAATGACTTATTCACTGCTAATCCCTTTTTTCAACAACATAAATGCTGGCTATACATGTGGACCTCACCAGATGGAATACACAGAAATCAGATCAACTACATCTACAGAAAGAGGCAATGGAGAAGCTTAATACCTTCAGCCAAAACAAGGCCAAGAACTGATTATGGAACAGACCATCAATTGCTTACATGCAAGTTCAAGATGAATCTAAAGAAAATTAAAATAAGTCCACAAGAGCCAAAATATGACCTTGATTATATTCCACCTGACTTTAGAGACCATCTGTAGAATAGATTTAACACATTGAACACCAATGATTGAAGACCAGACAAGTTGTGGGATGACATCAAGAACAGCATACATGAAGAAAGCAAACAGTCATTAAAAAGGCAGGAAAGGAAGAAAAGATCAAAAGTGATGTCAGAAGAGAGTCTGAAACTTGCTCTTGAAAGGATAGTGGCTGAAGTAAATGGAAGAAATGTTGAAATAAAGTTAAACAGAAGACTTCAAAGGACGGCTCAAGAAGACAAAGTAAAGTATTATAATGAATGTGCAAAGACCAGGAATTAGAAAAACAACAGAAAAGAACACGCTTGGCATTTCTCAAGCTGAAAGAACTGAAGAAACAATTCAAGCCTCGAGTTGTGGTACTGAAGGATTCTGTGGACAGAATATTCAATGACACAGGAAGCAGCAAAAGAAGGTGGAAGGAAGACACAGAGTCACTGTATCAAAAAAGAATTGGTCAACATTCAGTTATTTCAGGAGGTAGCATATGATCAGGAACTAATGGTAGTGAAGGAAGAAGTCTAAGCTGCACTGAAGGAATTGGAAAAAAACAAGACTGCACAAATTGATAGAGTAGGCATCCAGATGTTTCAACAAATGGAGGTGCTTATTCATTTATGCCAACAATTTTGGAAGACAGCTACTTGGCCAACCATTTGAAGAGAAACACATTTGTTCCCATTCCAAAGAAAAGTGATCCAATAGACTAGAAATTTATTGAACAATATCATTAATATCACATGCAAGTAAAATTTTGCTGAAGATAACTCAAAAATGGTTGCAGCAGCATATTGACAGGGAACTCCCAGAAATTCAAGCTGGATTCAGAAAAGGACATGGAACAAGGGATATGATTAATGATGTCAGATAGACCTTGGCTGAAAGCAAAGAATACCAGAAAGATCTTTACCTGTGTTTTATTGACTATGCAAAGGCATTTGACTATGTGGATCATAACAAATTATGGATAACATTGAGAAGAATGGGGATTCCAGAACACTTAATTGTGTTCATGAGGAACTTGTACATAGACTAAGAGGCTGTTGTTCAAACAGAACAAGGGGGTACTCCATGGTTTGAAATCAAGAAGGGCATGTGTCAGGGCTGTATCTTTTCTCCATACTTATTCAATCTGTATGCTGAGCAAATAATCTGAGAAGATGGACAATATGAAGAAGAACGCAACATCAGGATTGGAGGAAGACTCATTAACAACCTGCAATTTGCATATGACACAATCTTGCTTGTTGAAAGTGAAAATGACTTGAAGCACTTACTGATGAAGATTAACAACTACAGCCTTCAGTATGGATTACACTTCAACATAAAGATAACAAAAATCCTCGCAACTGGACCAATAAGCAACATCATGATAAATGGAGAAAAGATCGAAGTTGCCAGGGACTTCATTTTACTTGGATCCACAATCAACACCCATGCAAGCACTATTCAAGAAATCAGAAGTCGTATCGCACTGGGCAGATCTGCTGCAAAAGACCTCCTTATAAAGTGTTAAAAAGCAAATATGTCACTTTGAAGACTAAGGTGCACCTAAAGCAAGCCATGATATTTTCAGTCACCTCACATACATGTGAAAGCTGAACAATAAGTAAAGAAGATAGGAGAAGAAGCGATGCTTTTGAATTGTGGAGTTGCTGAAGAATGCTGAAAATACCATGGACTGCCAGAATGACAAAGAAGTGCAGCCAGCATGCTCCTTAGAACTGAGAATGGCCCAACTTTGTCTCAGGTACTTTGGTCATGCTGCCAGAAGAGACCATTTCCTGGAGAATACCATGCTTGGTAAAGTAGAAAGTCAGTAAAAAAAGGGGAAGACCCTTAGTGGGATGGACTGACACAGTGGTCTCGATCATAGCAAGGATTGTGAGGATGGCACAGGACTGGGCAGTGTATCATTCTGTTGTACAGAGGGTCACCATAAGCCATGAACTCGACAGCACCTGTGGTGGTTGTTTTTGTGTCAACTTGGCTAGGCCTGGTTGAGTGGCTGGGCAGCTGGATGTAGTATTCCCCATGATGAGACTGGTACTCGACTCCATGGTGAAATCTACTGTGAGCAGCTGAGTAGTTGCTTTTGGGTATGTGGTCTGCTTCCTGTATATAAGGAGAAACTTTGAGAGTGGTCTCCAGCTTATGGCACGCTTGGACCCTGCATGTAGCCATGTCATTGTTCAGCAGCCTGCCATGCTCTGCTGACCTTGGGACTTATAATGGACTTGAATTAATGGCCTGCCATGTGGTTTGGTAACATTGAGACTGTGCCTTTTTACTTGTCAATCTTGGGGCTTCTCAGTCTTTGCAGACAGCAGCTGTCTGAGTGAAGAAATGCCTCTAGCTCCAGTGGGCTGGGAGCAGGAGGTAAAGCTGAACCCCAAGGTTGAGGAGCTTTCACTCAGCCCCTAGAGCCTGGCACTTTGAACTTGGACTTAAAGCCTCCAAATTGTAAGAATAAACTCCTGTTTGTTTAAGCCATCCTATTTGGGGTATGTTTCCTGTCAGAGTGGCACTTGGTAACCAGAACAGCACCTAACAAAAATAACAAAATTTGTGGTGCAATTCATCCTCATCTAATTTATTAGCCACATCATTTCCAAGTGTATTAAGTAGGAAAAGATAAAGTTGTTGTACCTGCCACGCAATCAATGTTGCCTCACTCAAAGCTTGGAACCCATCATTCTAATTTGACCAGCTGCTAAGAATTTGCATTTTCATCACAGAAATAAGGGTGGAAATGCAATTCTCAGCAGGGGGTTGAACCAGAATGAACTAATTTGAAGCTCTGCTCACTGGCATCTAAAATACAACACTGAAAGTAACCCCAACCCTTGTTTATATTTTACTCATGCCAAGTACCAGGATTGTATTATTTTGTTATTCTGTTCAATATTTATTAAAAGCATTAAATAAGGAGCCTTGGTGGCACAGTAGTTGAGTGCTTGGTTATTAATACAAAGTCGGTGATTCGAAACACCCAACACTCTTCAGGGGAAAGATGTGGCAGTCTGTTCCGTACAGATTTACAACACTGGAAACCCTGGGAGGCAGTTCTACTCTGTCCTGTAGAGTCACTATGAACTGCAATAGACTCTACCACAGTGGGTTGGATTTTGGGGGGTTTTTTGGGGGGCAGAGGGAGTGTTCTGATCTGAATTTTGTCACTGCCTTACTGATTGAACTAGGTAATTTATCTTTTGTAAACGGAGAATATCTGCCCATCCTTTCTCTCAGCTGTCCCAAAACTATAACAAGAAGATAATTTTGAACTGGTATAATTTATATAATTCTAACTTGATAAACAAATATGTCCCAATCATTCTTCAGGTTTTTTTTTTCTTTTTCTTAACATAAAAACATATTTACTTTAAAACTATTATCTTTGGAGTAAATATTTATCTTTAAGATAAGTATTGAGATATTTACATAAAATGTTTATCGGCGGAAAATATTTTCTGGCTCATAGACAATTCTATTTATGAAAAATCTATAGATAAATTAGTTTCATACAATTTTATTTAGCTGATTTTATTAGGAAATAAACATTCCACATCTGTATGAATTTCCCAGAAAATCAAAGCTTAAGTATTAAACACTAAATTTATGGCCATGTTGATGAAAATGTCTCTAAAACATATCTCCTTGTTGATTTTAATTCAGGGTTTTGAGTACAATCACTGTCTTGCTCCAGGTTACGTCTACCTTTCCTTGCTTTCTGCTGTCATAGAGCCTGCCGATTCCTTGGGATCAGGGAATGGTGAGTGCTCTGGATGCCCTGGTAAACACATACGTGCCAGAGTATAGAAGATAAACTCCAAAGAAACTCCAACGTGTGCCACAGTGGTTAAGTTTTGAGAGGTCCAGTGGTCCAGAGGCACATCTAAGGTGACTTCCACTTGGTTGGGCATACCACTGAGCAATTTCTATTAATCATTGTAGTTTCCATTTCCAGCACTGAGAGATCATTCAGCTAGTTAATATTTTCATATCTGAGAGCCTCCATGAGTCAAGGCAGACAGACCTGCTCTGATGAATTAAGAAAGAGAAGAAACTGGAAAAATGACTTTGAGCACATCATAGATCAATTTTCATTAGTAAAAGCAAGGAAAGTGCAGTTGCAAATTTCATGTAGTGTCATGATGTGTTAAGTAAAAGATTAATGAGTTTGACTTTTGTTTTGGAGCTGATATTATGGTAAAGTTATCTAAAAAATGGGTGTCAGATGTTTAGATAGTGGCACAATTTCAGTGCTTGCCATAGGCACTATTTTCTGTAAATAGGCCTCTGTAGTGGTCTGAGAACATCTACCAAAAAGCAAAAAGTAAGTTGTTGTACCTCATATCTTTTCCTACTAAGATCCAGGCATAGAACTTAGTGTACTCCTTTGGATTTTGGAGGCAAAATATATGTGTTTTTTTTTTTTAATTGTGTAGAAACATGCATAAACAATTTGGAAATACAATAAATAACTATATTAACAATGGTATTAGTCCACGGAAGCTCCTGTGTGGATGAGGGATAGCTGAGTTGGTAGATCCGTTGGATCTCTCTCCCACAGTGTCTGGCCGTCTGTGAGGCATTATTCTATGTCTGTCTTCTGTTGTCTCTGTAAGGATTGTGGTTATTTTGTATCACTGGTATCTGTGCAAGATTAGCCTCTGTGTAAGATTAGCCTCCTCTGAATCTATCATTGGTCTAGAGTATACTCCTGTTCACTGACTCCCATTTGATCTTCTCAGATGTTTATGTGTTTATCTGTAGCCTGGTGTTTGGTGTTAATGGTAATACATTATTGTGGATATACTGTTTGGTATTAACATCTGTCATCTATATATTATGTGCACAATTCGGTGTCCTCCCTTTCTCTAACACTATCATGGTGATTGGGATTACTTAGGATTACTGCTCCAATTCATTTATCAGGTAATTGAGAAAGTTGCCAGTTTCAAGTAGGGCCCAGAGCAAAGGAGAATCAATCCCATATTTCTATAAATGCTCTCAGTAGAGTTCCTGGCAGTCTTGATAAGGCAGTTGTAGTGCAGACCTCTAGGGTTCTAGAGCAAGACCCTGCCCTCTGTAGCACATAACTATACACATGACCAAAAAACTAAACTCACTGCCATCGAGTCGGATCTGACTCATAGCGACCCCTCCTTGGATTTCAGAGGGGGTATCACTATGGAAGTAGGTGCCCAACCTTTCTTCCAAGGAGTGCTTGGTTTGAAGAACAGTTAAAAGTTGTTTCAGGCCTAGAAGAGTCTGAACACCAGGCCATGGAACTAAATGGCCTGAGCTGATCATTACGAGCTAGGAATTATTATGAGAAAACAAACATGTTATAAGGATCATGTAGATGTGGCAGCAGTTCACTGAAATGATATACTCAGGATCAGGCCCAAGAAGGCTTAGAAAGCACAAATAAATAGCTTTAACAGTTGACCCAGACTTCGATGCCATCTATTTCTGTTTCGTGGTATTTTTGTCCCAACTCACACTTAGAGCCCCATGGGACATTCCCTATGACCAGTTGGCAAAAGAAGAATGGTGAGTGTGGTTTATGGACAGGCTGCTAGGATATGTTGATGCTAACCAAAAAATGGACTGCTGCTCTATTATAGTCTGTTCCATTATATATTCCAGTATAACAAATCACTCCAAAAGTTGTGTCAGAAAACAAGAGACATTTTATTATCCCTTTTGGCTTCTCTGGGTCATGAATTCACAAAGGACTCAGCTGAGCAGTTGTGGGCTGGGGACTCATAATGTTATAGTCGTCATGTTGTATAAGGAGCTCTGGTGGCACAGTGGTTAAAGTATTTGTCTGTTAACCAAAAGGTCAGTGGTTCAAACCCACCAGATGCTCTGCAGGAGAAAGATGAGGCAGTCTGCTTCCCCAAAGAGCTACAGCCTTGGAAACACTATGCGGGCAGTTCTACTCTATCCTGTAGGGTCAATCTGGGTTGGAATATACTTGATGACACTGTGGTTTTTTTGTTTTGTTTTTTGTTTTATTGTGGTGAAAACATATACAACAAAACATTCACCAACATAACAACTTCCACATTTACAGCTCAGGGACATTTTTCATGTTGTGCCACGATTATTTCTATCCCTTTTCAAAATATTCCACCACCTCTTAGCATAAATTCAATTCCCTCCAAACAAAAGCTTCCCCTTTCCTCTTTCCTCTTACCCCTAGTAAACACTAATAATGCTTGGTTTACATGTTTGTTTGGTTTTTTCAACCTATCTAGAAATATTTCCTCCCCTCCCCTCCCATCCCTGATAACCAACAAATAAATTTTTGTTCTATTTATAAACCTTTCCTTAACATTTGACCATAATGAACTAATACAATATTTGTCCTTCTGTGATTGATTTATTTCACTCAGCATGATATAGTCCAAATTTACCCATGTTATGTGGTGTTTTAGCAGATTATACATTATTCTTCAGGGTTGCATACTATTCCACTGTGTGTATGTACCACAGTGTTTGTTTATCCGTTCCTCAGTTGATGGGCACCTAGGTTGTTTCCATCTCTTTGCTATTATGAATAGCGTTACAAGGAACATAGGTGTGCATGTATCTGTGTCCTGCCTCTCACTTCTTTAGGACATATACTTTGTAATGGGGTTACTGGGTGAAATGATATTCCTAGTTCCGACTTTTTAAAGAATCACTATACCATTTTCCACAGTGGTTCTATCATTTTACAGTCTCACCAGCAGTGTATGAGTCCCAATCGCTCCACATCCTCACTAATATTTGTTATTTTCTGTCCTGTTGAACTTTACTATTATTGCTGAAGTGAGATGGTATCTCATAGTTGTTTTGATTTGCATTCTCTAATGGCTAATGATCGTGAACATTTCTTCATGTGTTTGTTGGCTGCCTGAATATCTTCTTTGGTGAAGTGTCTGTTCATGTCTTATGCCCATTTTTGAATTGGATTGTTTGTCTTTTTGATGTTGAAGTGTTGGAGGTTTCTATAAATTTTAGAGATAAGTCCTTTCTCCAATATGTCATTGTTGAATATTTTTTTCCCATTCTGTAGGTTCTCTTTTTACTCTTTTGAAGAAGTCTTTTTTGCATGTAAGAATTAACTTTTTAGAAGGTTCCAATCATCTACTTTATCTTCTGCTATTTGTGCATTGTTCTGGTTACCTAGTGCTGCTCTGACAAGAAATATACCACAAATGGGATGGCCTTAAACAGGGAGTTTATTCTTACAATTTGGAGGCTTTAAGTCCAAGTTCAAGTACCAGGCTCTAGGGGCTGGGTGAAAGCCCCTCAACTTTGGGTTGCAGCTCTGCCTCCTGCTCCCGGCCCACTGAAGCTGGAGGCTTTTATTCACTCAGCTGCTGGCTGCTGAGGCTGACAAACCCAAGGTTGACAAGTAAAAAGACACAGTTCCGATGTTAACAACACACACAGCAGGCCACTACTTCAAGTCCGTTTTAAGTCCCAAAGTCGGCAGAGCGTGGCTGCTGAACACGGCTACAAGCAGGGTCCAAGCGTGCCATAAGCTCGAGACCATTCCCTAAGGCTTCTGCTTATATACAGGAAGCAGACCACATTCCTTAAGGCAGCTACTCAGCTGCTCACAGTAGATTCTACCATGGAGTTGATTACCAGTCTCATTAAAGGGAATATACATCCAGCTGCCCAGCCACTCAACCAAGCCCAGCCAAGTTGACACACGAACCGAACTACCACACGCATCTTGGGTTATGCTTGAGAGTCTATTTATGCCATAAATTAGGGCCCCTAAGTTTGTCTCTATTTTTTCTTTGATGAACTTTACAGTTTTAGGTTTTGCATTTAAGTCTTTGATCCATCCAAAGTTGTTTTTGAGTATGGTGTGAGGTATGGATCTTGTTTCGTTTTTCTGCAAATGGATATCCAATTTCACCAGCACCATTGTGAAAGAGACTATCTACTTCCCCATTTAATGGATTTTGGCCTTTTGTCAAAGATCAGCTGACCATAGGTGGATGGATCTATTTCTGGATTCTCAATTCTGTTCCACTGGTTTGTGTGTTTGTCATTGTACCAATACCAGGCAGTTTTGACTACTGTGGCTGTATAGTAGGTTTTGAGGTCTGTGAGTCTGAGACCTCCTATTTTGTTCTCCTTCAGTAGTGCTTTGCTTATCTGGGGTCTTGTTCCTTTCCATATAAAATTAGTGATTGGCTTTTCCATGTCTTTAAAGAATGTTGATGGAATCTGGATTGAGATTGCATTGAATGCATAGATTGCTTTGGGTAGTATCGATGTTTTCACAATGTTCAGTCTTCCTATCTGTGAGTATGGTATGTTCTTCCATTTATGTAGATCTCTTATAGTTTCTTGAAGTAATGTTTTGTAGTTTTCTTTGTATAGGTCTTTTGTGTTCCTGGTAAGATTTATTCCCAAGTATTTTATCTTTTTTTGTACCAGCCACTCCTCAGAAGGAAGGTTGGGCAATCTACTTCTGTAGTGATACTGCCTTGGAAACCCAAAGAGGGGTCGCTATGAGTCGGGTCTGACTCAACAGCATATAACAACAACATTGTAAATAGTATTGATTTCCTTATTTCCTTTTCAGATATCTCTTTGCTGGTGTAGAGGAAGCCAACTGATTTTTCTATGTTGATCTTGTATCCTGCCATTATGTTAAATCTTTCAATGAGTTCCAATAGTTTTCTTTCTGAGTCTCTTGTGATTTCTGTGTACAGGATCATATCGTTTACAAATATATGTAAATAGGGATAGTTTTACTTCTTCCTTACCAATGTAGATGCCTTTGATTTCTCTTTCTTGCCTTATTGTCCTGGCTAGGACTTCCAATACAATATTGAATAGAAGTGAAGTTGGAGGGCATCCTTGTCTGGTTCCTGTTCAGAAGGGGAATGGTTTCATTCTCTCTCCATTGAGATTAATGTTGGCTGTTGGTTTTGCATATATGCTCTTATTATTTTGAGGAATTGCCTTTGTATTCTTATTTTTCTGAGAGTTTTTGTCAGGAATGGGTGTTGGATTTTATCAAATGTCTTTTCTGCAACTTTGATATGATCATGTGATTATTTTCCTTTATTTTACTTATGTGATGGTTACATTGATTGTTTTTCTAATATTGAACCATCCTTGCATACTTGGTAGGAATCCCACTTGGTTATGATGTAGTATTTTTTTTATATGTTGTTGGAGTCTATTGGCTAGGATTTTGTGGACGACTTTTGCATCTATATTCATGAGGGATATTGGTCTGTAGTTTTCCTTTCTAGTGGTGTCTTTGCCTGGTTTTGATATCAGAGTTATGCTTGCTTCATAAAATGATTTTGGGAGGATTACATCCTTTTCTATGTTCTAGAATAGTTTGAGTAGGATTGGTGTCAGTTCTTCTCTGAATGATTGGTAGAATTCTCCAGTGAAACCATCTTGGCCAGGGCTTTGTTTTGTTGGTAATTTTTTTATGTCCTGTTCAATTTCTTCTTTTGTTATGGGTCTGTTTAAATTTTCTACCTCAGTCTGTGTTAGTGTAGGTAAGTACTGTGTTTCTAGAAATCTTCCCATTTCTTCTAGATTTTTCAACTTTATTGGTGTACAGTTCTACATGGTATCATGATATTCTTTTTAATTCTGTTATTTCTGTTGTGGTATCCCCCTTTCACTTCTTATTTGTGTTATTTGCATCTTTTCCTTTGTTAAGTTTCCCAGTGGTTTGTTGATTTTATCAATCTTTTCAAAGAACCAACTTCTAGTCTTGTTGAGTTTTACTATTGTCTTTCTATTTTCTGTTTGATTTATTTAGGCTTGAATCTTTATTATTTCTGTTCTTCTGGTGACTATAAGCTTTTTTTTTGTGTGTGTGTGTTCTTCTTCCAATTGTTGGAGATGTTGAGTTAAGGTATTGCTTAGGGCTCTTTCTTCCTTTTTGATATGTGCTTCTAATGCTATAAATTGGCCTCTAACCACTGCTTCTTCTGTGTCCTGAAGATTTTAGTATGTTATGTTTTCAATATCATTTGATTCAAGGAAATTTTTATATCATTTTTTATTTGTTCTATTACCCAGTCATTTTTGAAGTGTGTGTTATTCAGTTTCCATGCATGTGCTCTTCTTCCATTGGTTTTCCTAGTGTTGATTTCTAGTTTTATAGCATTGTGATCTGAGAAAATGCTTGGCAGTATTTCCATGTTTTTAAACTTATTGAGGCTTGCTTTGTGGCCTGACACATGGTCTTTCCTGAAGAATATTCCATGTGTGTTGGAAAAGTGTACTTTGCTGTTGTTGGGTGGAATGCTCTGTAGAGGTCAAGTTGGTTGATAGCATTATTCATTTCTTTTGCATCTTTGTTGAGTTTATTTCCAGTTGTTCTATGTCTTATTGAAAGTGATGTATTAAAGTCTCCTGCTATTACTGTGGGGTCATCTATTTGTCTTTTTAATTCTGTTAAAGTCTGATTTTTGTATTTGGGGGCTCTTTCATTGAGTGTATAGATATTTATTATGGTTATATACTCTTGTTGAATTGATCCTTTAATCATTATATAATGTCCTTCCTTGTCTCTTATGGTCCATTTTTTTCTTAAAATATATTTTATCAGAAATTAATATTGCCACTTGTACCCTTTTTTGGTTGTCATTTGCTTGGTATATCTTTTTTTCAACCTTTTATTTTTAGTCTATTTTTGTCTTTGTGTCTAAGGTGAGTCTCTTGTATACTATATATTGGTCATGTTTTCTTATCTAGTCTGCAATTCTCTGTCTCTTGAGTGGTGCATTTAATCAATTGATATTCAGTGTAATTATCAACAAGTATGAATTTATTGATGTTATTTTTTTTTTTATGGTGCTGCTGATTCTTTGTTCCATATAATTTTCTGTGCTGAGCTCATTTTTTTTTTTTTTTTAATGTATTGTATTATCATCTCCTTCATTGGTATCATTTCAGTATTTGCTAACTAATTGTGCTTATCCTCTTTTTCATTTTGATGCAAAGGTTTGTTATTTTTCTTTGATGTTACCCTGTGATTTATTATTTTCTTTCCAAGTTTATAACAGTCTGTTCTATCTTGCAATTGTCTTGACTTACTCACCATTTAGAAGTTCTGTAACTACACTATCTTTCTGTTTCATTTATAGTTGTCCTCATTTACCAACTGATGTCTTTGCTTCCATATTTATGGTCTTGTAAGCTTATTTTACTTTGAGTACTTCTACAAGTGGGTTGGCTTCTGGGTCATGTCATCCTGTGTGTCAATCATTGGTTGTTTGCTGTTGTTGGTTGTCTGTCCAAAGGACTACCTTTAGCATCTTCTGTAAGGTTGGTCTGGTTTTAACAAATTCCCTTAATTTCTGCTTATCTGGAAATGTCCTAATTTCACCCTCATATTTGAGGGACAATTTTGCTGAGTATATAATTCTTGGTTGGAGATTTTTTTTTTCAGGGTTTTATATGTATCAATGTATTGTCTTATTGGCTGCATCATTTCTGCCAAGAAATCAGAGCTTCATCTTATTGGTTGCCCTTTATAGGTAATTTTTCATTTTCTCATGGTGCTTTCAGGATTCTTCCTTTGTCTTTGGTTTTGGTGAACTTGATTATATGTAATGGTGATTTTCTTTGGGTTCTGTCCTGTTTGGGGTTCACTGAACTTCTTGAATGAATATATTCTAGTCTTTCATCATATTATGGATATTCTCTCCCAATAAATCTTCAACAATTTTCTCTGTTGTTTTATTTATCTCCTCCTGTCCTGGAATTCTGGTTACACATAGGTTATTCCTCTTGATAGTATCTCACATGAATCTTAGGCACTCTTCATTTTGCACCTTTGTGCAGACATCATGGCCTCATGAACAGAATAACTGTGGAAGCAAGGGTAGAAGCTATGCTTTCTACCAGCAACAAGACCTTCTCACCAAAGCTGATCTGGCTACTTCCAATGCTGAATGTGCAATCTGACTACTGTAACAAAGAGTAAAAATAAGCCTTTCATATGGCACCATGACTAAAGGATATAAGCTAGTCACTTGATAAAAAGTTACCTATACCCTGAAGAATGTATAAATATTTCCTCACTATAATCAATACCTTTGTCATCTATGGGTTTCCCTCCTTTGCCAGTGGTGCCTTTACCTGTTATTGTTGTTGTTGTTGTTGTCATTGCTGTTAGGTTCTGTCAAATTAGTCCAACTCACAGTGGCACCATGTACAACAGAATGAAATACTACCCAGGCTTGAACCATCCTCACAATCGTTACTATGTTTGATCTCATTGTTGCAGTCACTGTATCAGTTCATCTCCATAAGGGTTTTCCTCTTTTTTCATTGACTCTCTACTTTACCAAGCATGATGTCCTTCTCCAAGAACTGGTCCCTCCTGATAACATGCCTAAAGTAAATGAGATGAAGTCTTGCTATCCTTGTTTCTAAAGAGAATTCTGGCTGTACTTCTTCCAACACAGATTTTTTTCATTCTTCTGGCAGTCCATGGTATATTCGATATTCTTCACCAACACTATAATTCCTACACATCAATTCTTCTTTGTTCTTCCTTATTCATTGTCCAACTTTTGTTTTGCATGCATATGAGGTGATTGAAAATAATATAGTTTGGGTCAGGCTTCTACCTGTACCACCATTCAAAGACTTACATAATGCTTGATATATCTATATGGTATCCCATGCCATATTACATGGGCCCATTTTATAGCAGAGGAAGTACAAGGGCACAAAACTATAGAAGCCACTAAATTTACTATGTACCTATCATGCAGAAGTTGGCATAAAGAAGTATGGAATGGCCTATAAATGACTCAGATAATATATCTTGGGAATAAAACCCTATAGGATTGGGGTATTGTCCTCCATAATGAGGTATATAACTTAAACTATAACCACCATTGGACCAAATATTTGTGAGAAGCAAATATGTGCTGCTATATCTCCAGTAGCTAGACTACATGAATTCAAACACCAAGGGTTGGAAATAAGATTGACCCACTTTTTGAATATGTGTTTCACCATCCCCGTGACCTAGGCTCAACTGGTTATAGGTCCTGCTCCTTGGAAGAATGTTTCCACCATAAAAACCCACTGCCATAGAGTTGGATCCAACTCATAGCGAACCTTCCTTGGGTTTCTGAGGCAGTATCACTATGGAAGTAGATTTCCCCACTTTCCTTCCGAGGAGTGGCTAGTGAGTTTGAACCAACAGCCTTCTGGTTAGCAGTCAAATGCCTTATGCACTACAACACTAACTTCTAGTGAAGTTGAACCTAAGACTATAATCTGATTGCCTAGGGATCTTCTTGCCATGGTGTAACAAACAAAGAAAGGAATTACTTTATTGGCAGGAATAATTAAACCGTATAATCATGAGAAGCAATGGTTACTACTACACAATAGAGACAAGGAGGAATATTTCTGAAAGCCATGGAATTCATTGGGGCATCTCTTAGTACTTCTGTGCTTATTGATAATACAAGAATGGGCAATTACAGCAATGATAGCCCAACAAAGGCATGAAATCTAAGGATTCAGGATCCTGAGGATGAATTTCTAATATTGTAAGAACAACAACGAAGCATCCTAGACCAGCCGAAGTATTGGCAGGTGTTGAAGGAAATCTAGAATGAGTGATGTGATGATTAATGTTACGTGTCAACTTGGCTAAGCTATAATTCTCAGTGGTTAGGCAAACACTGTGTAATTATTTTGGATCTGATATGAGCAGCCAAGTAATTGAGAGGGGTGTTCCCATAAGAGTGTGGCTTACCTCCAAGATACAAATGAATGTTCTGACAAAGCTCACTCTCTTTCTTGACCTTGTACTCTTCTTGTCCCCTGACCTTTGGTTCTTCAGCCATAAGTCTCTGGCCTTCTGCCTGACCTGCAGATTTTGGATTCAAAACCTAACAACCTAACAACCCCATGAGCTAGCAGAGGCCTCTGGCCTGACACTTGACCTTTATATTTTGGGTTTATCAGCTCCTCCAACCAAGTCAGCCAGCAGAGGCCTTCAGCTTGTTCCCCGATCCATGTATTTGGGATTTGCCAGCCCCCACAATTGAATGAGAAGTAAATTTCTCTCTCTCTCTCTCTCTCTCTCTCTCTATATATATATATATGTATATACGTATACTCTCTCTCTCTCTCT
>NW_006921598.1:12866289-12871918 GCF_000298275.1 Orycteropus afer afer
ACACATATGTATGTGTGTGTATACATACACACACACATATATATATTTGTATATACATATACATGTATATGTGTGTGTTTGTGTGTGTGTGTGTGTGTGTGTGTAGAGAGAGAGAATGAGAGAGAGAGAGAGAGAGAGAGAGAGAGAGCCCTGGTAGCACAGAGGTTAACCATTCAGCTGCTAACAAAAAAGTTGGCAGTTTGAACTCACCAGCTGTTCTACAAGAGAAGGATGTTGCAGGTTACTGCTGTAAAGATTTACTGCCTTGGACACCATATGGTGAAGTTCTACTCTGTCCTATATGGGTGCTATGAATCGGAATTTACTCAACGGCAACTGGTTTGGTTTTGGGTTTGGGGAGTAAACCTTTAACCAAATAAATTCTTTCCTCTCATTCTGAATGAACTATCTTGAGATGCATTATTTTTTCTTTCAGTTTTAAGTGAGTCAAACAACTTTTTTTTCTAGCTCTTTTTCTTTAATTTATAAAAGCTTTTGTTGTTGTTGTTATTTGGGTGAAAGTTTACAGAGCAACTGTTCATACACATTTTTTTTTTCATGACATTGATTGCAATCCCCATCATGTAACAGCTTTCATCCCACTTCCTCCCTGTGGTTACCTTTTCCCTATGTCGTTCTTTCCTATGCATTCCTGCCCTCTGAGTTATCTTCCTTTGCAAATACTGCCCTTCTGATCTCCCGTGGTTGATTGTGTTAATGAGTGTACCTACCTGATGTAAATGTTCACCTTATACTTCTATCTATTGTTTGGCTGGATGCCACAGGGATGAGTTCAATTCCAGACCTGAAGGGTGAATAGGGGTCATAGACTCAGGGATTTCACCAGTCTCTGTCAGAGCAGTAAGCCTGGTCATTTTTTATATTGAGTTCTGTCCCACATTTTTCTCCCACTTTGTCCAGGATCTCTTATTTTGATCCCTTTCCAAGTAGTTGGCAGAGGTAGCAAAGAACCATATAGTTCTTGTGATCTCAGAGTCATATAAGCTGAGACTCTCACATGGTTCACTAGTTCTTTGTATGAATTTTTTCCATGTGTCATTGGTTTTCTTCATTTTTCTTTGTTCTGGATGACAAGAGACCAACTGTTACATCTAGATGACTGCTTGCAAGCTTTTAAGACCCTGATCGCTACTCACCAAAGTAAGATGGTATTGTTCTTGTTGTTAGGTGCCATTGAGTTAGTTCTGATTCATAGCGACCCTATGTACAACAGAACAAAACACTGCCCAGCCCTGCCCCAGGCTCACAATCCTTGCTATACCTGAAACCACTGTTGTAGCCACCATATCATTCCATCTCATGAGGGTCTTCCCCTTTTTCTCTAACCCTCTGCTTTGCCAAGCATGATATCTTTCTCCAGGAAATGATCCCTTCTCACAACATGACCAAGTAGGTGATATGAAATCTAGACATTCTTGCTTCCAAGGAGTGTTCTGGCTGCACTTCTTCCAGGACAGATCTGTTAGTTCTTTTAGCAGTCCATGGTACTTCCAGTATTCTTCACCAACAGCACAATTCAAAAGCATCACCTCTTCTTATGTCTTCCTTATTCATTGCCCAGCTTTCACATGCATATGAGGCAATTGAAAATACTATGGCTTGGGTTAGTTGTACTTTAGTCTTCAAAGAGACATCACTGCTATTGAGCACGTTAAAGACATCTTTTGCACCAGATTTGCCCAGTGTAATATGTCATCTTATTTCTTGACTGCTGCTTCCATTGGTGTTGATTGTGGATCCAAGTGACATGAAATCATTGACAATATCAATCTTTACTGTCTTAGTCTGGAAGCTCTGCTGAAACCTGTCCACCATGGATGACCCTGCTGGTATTTGAAATACTGGTGACATAGCCTCCAGCCTCACACCAACACACAAGCCACCAAAATAGGACAAACTGACAGACTACTGGTGGAAGAAGGATGTAGAATAATGTTTTTGTTAGTATGTTATACCATTTGAGCTTAATGTGCCCCATGACTGTGGTCCCAAGTCCATGCCCCAACAACCTGCTCCCTCAGGGTGGCTGGCTATGGCTAAGAAGTTATCATAACTTTACCCCACTAGCTCTATTCTGTATGTGGGCATTCTTATAGTACACACAAATACCTATGTAGAAATATCATATATGGTCATGGGTATATTCCCTTTGCCTAAACATGCCTGTTCATTCAGCCTATCTACCTATGTATAAACCCATAGATTAATGTTTGTAATTACTGATAATGCAGTATTTTGCATGTAAAAGTGTTTCTTCTTCTCATCCCTACCTCTTGTGCACTTGAGATGCATTTTTGAAGCTTTTTGGAAGACTGACCCATAGAAACAAATAATGAGGTGCACTTAGCAGTAGCTATTTAGACAACTTGTACTGGCTCTCCCTTCTTCCCTGTCTCACTCCCCTTGTCCCTCATTCCTACTCCCCGGAATTGAAGACCTGTTGATCTGCTCCAGTGAAGATTACAGCCTAGAAAACCCTGTGGGTCAGGTCTACTCTGTCATACATATGAAGTTGCTATGACTAGAAATCAATTCAACAGCACCTAACAACAAAATATTAGCACATTCACCTTTTGCCTCAGGCTTGGCTTTCTGAACACCTCAGGCTAAAATCTGCTTGCCCTTCTGTCTTTGTTTTCTAGTGCTGCTATAACAGAAATACCACAAGTGGGTGACTTTAACAAAAAGAAATGTATTCTCTGACAGTGTGTTGTTGTTGTTATGTGACTTCGAGTCGCCCCGACTCATAGTGACCCCTCCTTGGGTTTCTGAGGAGGTATTACTACAGAAGTAGTGCCCAACCTTCCTTCTGAGGAGTGGCTGGTGAGTTTGAATTGACAGCTTTCTGGTTAGCAGTCAAGCGCCTTAGGCACTATGCTATCAGAGCTCCTCTCTGACAGTGTAGGGGGCTAGAATTTAAAATTCAGAGCTGTAGCTCTAGGGGACAGCTTTCTCTCTTTGTTGGCTCTGAGCTTCTGCTCCTGGGAGATCTCATGTGGCTTGGCATCTCTCTTCTCCATATCTAGCAGGTTCTCAGCACAGGGACCCCAGTTTCAAAGGACATACTCCATTCCCATTTCTTATTTCTTGGTAGTACTGAGGTCCCTCTTCTGCTGGCTTCTCTCTCTTTTTTTTTTAATCTCTTGTAAAATAAAAGTTATGCAGGCACACCTCAGGGAAACTCCCTAACATCAGATCAAGGGTGTGACCTGAGTCAGGGTGTTGCATCTCACCCTAATCTGCTTACAACTGAGTGACTGATAACATCATAGGGGATGATTACATTATTACATAACTGTCAAACCACTGAGAATCATGGCCCAGTCAAGTTGACACATATTTTTTTTGGGGGGATACCATTCAATCTATGACACGTTCTCTGGATTTTATCAAAGGAATACAGAAATAATCTGTAAATAGGTTGGACCCCAGGCCCTTCCCATGAAGAACTATAGTGAGTATATATCCAAGCACCCACTTTAAAAGATCTGGCTTCTCCTTGAGTTTCATCTCAGCTCTTCTATGTGTACTAATGCCTTTAAGACATTTGAAAACTAGTCACTGTTACCCCACCCTTTCTATCTTCTTCCTGGGAAGGGTCCTTACCTCCTGTGCACAAGGAAAAAAAATGGAATCTTTAGTGAAAATAATGAAACCACTATTCAAGGGGTGGGGCCTTTGGTGAAAAGAGCAAAGACACAACAACTCTTTCCCAACTCCTGTAACATTTACTTTTGCCAGAGCAGTACTAAAAAGCTAGGTTATGTCTTTCATTTAGAAGACCTCCTCAGTTCTAATGATTGAGTAGGGTCAGATTGGAGTCCAGGTAAAAGGAAGTATAATGGACTACTCAGGCCAGCTCTTTCCTTGACTTCAAAGAAAGAAGGCAAAAGGATTTCTGAGGAATATCCTATCCTCAGCTCTCTTATTATGGAATGGGAACTCCCTCACTGCCGTCGAGTTGGATCCAAATCATAGTGACCTCTCCTTGGGTTTCCAAGGCAGTATCACTATTGAAGTAGCTTGCCCAACCTTCCTGCCAAGGAGTGGCTCATGGGTTTGAACTGCCAGCTTTCTGGTTAGCAGTCAAGTGCCTTAGGCTCTATGCCATCAGAGCTCCCTTATGGAATGGGAGTAGATAGAAATTACAGGCAGGGAGCTGTAGCCAAGGGTAAAGACAGTATATAAACTCAGAGCTTCCTAGATGCTCTTTACCTCAGAAATCTAAGTACCACAAAGAAACCAGCATCTGAGAAATGATGATCATAGTAGCCCATCAATCCCTTTAATTGCTACCTGGTTTATCTCCACAGTGATCATTTATTCCTTGTGTCATGGCAAAAGGTTCCCCACATACCATTTCAGACACATCATTAAAGAAGCAGTAGACCACAGGGAACAAAATAAGGGTCTCAAGTCAAACTCTCCTGAGTTCAAATTCCAGATCTGGCTCAAAGTTTCTGTGCAGCCAGCACCACCCAGCAGGGTAAAGCCTGGCTAATATTCCCCTCTGTATTTCTTCTGTCTTTATTTCTCCCTTTCCCTTTGCTTTTTCTTTCTCATTGGCTTTGAGTACTCTAGAAAATCTATTGTCATTTTATTAACATTTTTTAACATTAGGATTAAACCAACACACATACTATCAAAAGCCTACTTGTTAATAATTTAAAAATTGAATTATTTGCAGGGTAACTTAGCTAGTATCAGGACAAAGGACCCACTGTAGAACAAAGTAAGCATATCTAAGATGAATCAATAGAGGTGTGTTAGGTTACATTGGAAGATCTGGGCCCATTTTAACTTAGAAAGGGGAATTTCACTATTGTGGTTGGGGTACTTAGGTACTGTCAAGTTCATTCTAACTCACAGCAACCTTATGTACAATAGGACGAAACACTGCCCTGTCCTGAGCCATCCTCACATCCTTGCTATGCTTGAGCCCATCGCTGCAGCAACTGTGTCAATCCATCTCATTGAGGGGCTTCCCCTTTTTGCTGATCCTCGCTTTACCAAGCATGATATTCTTCTTCAGGAACTAGTCTCTTCTGACCACACGACCAAATAGGTGAAACGAAGTCTGCCCATTCTTGCTTCTAAGGAGGATTCTAGCTGAATTTCTTCCAGAATAGATTTGTTCATTCTTCTGGAAGTCTATGGTATTTTCAGTATTCTTCACCAACACCACAATTCAAAAGAATTTGTTCTTCTTTGTTCTTCTTTATTCATTATCCAGCTTTCACATGCATATGAGGTGATTGAAAATGCCATGGCTTGGATTAGGGCACATTAGTCTTCAAAGTGACATCTTAGCTCTTCAACACATTAAAGAGGTCTTTTGCAGCAGATTTGTCCAGTGAAATAAGATGTCTGATTTCTTGACTGATACGTCCATGAGTGTTGATTATGGATCCAAGTAAAATGAAATCTTTGACAACTTCAATCTTTTCTCCATTTATCATGATTTTGCTTACTGGTCCAGTTGTGAGGATTTTTGTTTTATTTATGTTGAGGTGTAATCTATACTGCAGGCTGTAGTCTTTGATCTTCATCAGTAAATGCTTCAAGTACTCTTCACTTTCAGCAAGCAAGGTTGTGTCATCTGGATATC
>NW_006921598.1:12872633-12876108 GCF_000298275.1 Orycteropus afer afer
CTTGGGTTTCTGAGGCAGTGCCACTATGGAAGTAGATTGCACAACCTTCCTTCTGAGGAGTGGCTGGTGGGTTTGAACCACCAGTCTTCTACTTAGCAGTCAAATGCTCTAGGCACTATGCTACCAGAGCTCCTGCTGGTATTCAAAATACTGGTGGCATACCTTCCAGCCTCACAGCAACATAAAAACCATCACAGTATGACAAACTGACAAACTTAGAAAGGGAATTTCACTATTGGCTCAGGCCAAAAGAGAGGTTTATTTGTGTTTTTCATTAACAATTCCTTTACACTGGGAAATGTTACATTTCTGGGAGAGGAATGAAGCACCTCCACACAGAAGTCTTTAACATTGCCAAATCTAGAGAAATCTTTAAAATGGGCGGGAGAGAAGAATGTTATAGACATCCAAGTAGAACCAATTTTGTCAGGTATCTCTGAAATGTGCAGGCCAAGGTCTGTTACTGTCTTATTTCTTCCAGGTCAGAACAAGCCTCAATTCCAATGCTTTCAAAGTGCTAAACAACATCTTCTGTCTTTGTTTTCAACCTTTGAGCTGGTCCTGTGCTTAACTGACTTTTTTGGGTTTTGGAATCTAGAAGTTAATTATAAGAAATTAAATCTTTGATTGGTAAAAAATTATCATGGTCCTTAGCATTGGAAAAATTAATTTCACCATCAACTTGAAGGCCAAATTTTTTAACTATTTTAAATCTGTTTAAGATGGTGGCTTAGGCAGATGTACCTTAATGTCCTCCTACAACAAAAACTTGAGAAACCAAGTGAATCTAATAGGAGTATAAATGTAATGGCCAGTAAGAATGGTACTAGTCCAATGCAAAATGAATGTATATAATTACAATAAAATGAAGATCAGCAATTGGGATGGACAGATGTCAGAAACAGATGCCGTTGCAGATACATATTACACAAAGGGCTATAGGAAAAATATCAAGCAGTAGAAAAGATGGCTTTCCAGTGGAAAGTCCATTATGAACAGTTATTGTACTAATAACAACAAAAAGTAACACCTTACTATTGCTGTAAAAGCAATAAATAAACAGATGTTACGAAATGTCCTAGTTGCCATTTTTACAGCATACACACTTTTGTAAAAACTTTTCCAAATGCTACTCCATAGGAAAAGTTGTATTAGAAAATTAAATCTCATATGCATTTTTTTAAAAGACAAAATCCTATAACATCAATATCTAATGAGAAACTGCTATTTTTATAGTGATTGCTTTTCTGCCACCCATGAAAAAGGGGAGAAGGAAATATGTTGACATGGCCTCACAACTACTGAGAGACACTAGCCTCTGACCTTCCAGATGTGTCTACTTTAAATTGTCACTTTTATAGAAAGTTGTCTTTTCTCCCACAGGCCCGAGCATGTGATTTTCTAGGGTATTGAGCAGTAAACAGACTCTCTGTGCACTCAGATAAATCTCAGTATCAACTACATTGACTCCCCCTCTGAAATGCATCTCTCAGCAGGAAATGCTTTTGATTCTCTGCTGAAGCCACCATCTCATCCAGGGCCATTGGGTTCTGGTTTCTCCTGAGGCACCCACACTGTAGAAGCATTGATACTGAAAAACAAAAACCCATTGCCCTCAAGTTGATTCTGACTCATAGTAACTCTATAGGACAGAGTAGAACTGCTCCACAAAGTTTCTAAAGCTATAATAGTTTGGAAAAAGATTGCCACATCTTTCTCCCACAGATCACCGGTGGGTTCAAACTGCTGACTTTTTGGTTAGTAGTCAAGTGCTTTAACCACTGCACCACCAAGGATCTGAGAAATATAAGCAATAGATTTGATTAAATGATTAAAGGTGAAACAAATGCCCATCAACAGAGGAATGGATAAACCAACTATGGTACATACACACAATGGAATACTATGCAATATAAACAATAATGATGAATCTGCAAAACACCTCATAACATGAATGAGCCTGGAGAACATTTTGCTGAGTGAAATTAGTCAATCACAGAAGGACATATATTATATGAGTCCATTATTATAAAAAGTCAAAGAAAAGTTTATTCAGAGTAGGAAATTTATTTTGTTTGCTACCAGGGATGGGAGGGAAAAGGTGGGAAAATTCTGACTAGTTAAGAGTCATAGGTTGATTTGGGTGAAGGGAAAGGCAATATAACAAAAGTATGTGACCAGCACAATAACAATAGGGAAAAGGAGGATACAGAAATGTGCACAAAAGATATAAATAACAGAGGTAAATTCTATTACATTCACAATACTGTAGTACCAGTAACAACAAACATTAGTCTACAGGTGGATGCATAGACAAGTGAGATCAGGTAGGTGCACGGGAATATACCCATGATCACAAACAGATTTAGCTGATGATATTCTTGTATGTTTATTTGTGCTATAAAAATGTCCATATACATTATAGAACTAATAGGAGACAAGGTTGAAGTAGCTTCTCAGTGACAACTAAACACCTTTAGGCAGTGAGTCACCAGGTCTACAGGCTCAAGACCATGGTCTTGGACGTTAAGCTCAATTAGCACAACACAGTGCATAAAAGTCTTGTTCTACATCTTACGTTAGTAAGTAGCAAGTGGAGTCTTAAATGCTTTCAAGTGACCATCTAAGATGCAGTTATTGGCCTCCCCTTATAGAGAACAAAAAAGAGTGAAGAAAATCAAAGTTATATGGAAAGAATTAGCCAAGGATTTGATGGACCACAGGAACCTCAGCCTTCATGAACCTGAGACCAGAATTAGATGGTGTCTGGCTACCAATGCCAACCACTCAGAAAGTGATCAAAATTGGAGATCCTGGACATAGTGGGAAGAAAAATGTGGGACAAAAGACAAAAATGACCAGAATTATTGGTTAGATAGAGACTAGTGGAACCACCAAGGTCCCTGGGTTATCCTTTGGGCCTGGAACTGGACTCACTTCTGAGGATTAGCTCTCAGCCAAATAACAGAAAGGCCTATAAGCAGAACACATACTCTAGTGAGATGCACCCACCTACACGAGGGAGATGTACCCCTTAGATCCATCAACCATGAGTGATCAGAATGACAGCATTTGCAAATAGGGAAAGCTGAACACACAGGACTGCATAGATAAGAAAGACACAGGGAAGGAGTGGTCACAGGAAGGAGATGGGAAGAGGGCCTTATATTGCTGGGATTGTAATTGGCGCTGTGAAACCAAATATGCATGAACTATTGGGAGTAACTTGTCTGTCGGTTTCTCCTACTGTGGTGACGTGTTGATGTGAGTTTTGAGGATGAGCCACTGGTGTTTCAAACCCAGTGGAATGCACATAGTGCACAGGTATCAGCCCAGTTTACAGACTGAGACAGACTAGGAAGAAGGAAGAGGCCATCCACTTCTCAAAGAATTGACCAGGGAAAACCTTATGAATAGCAAAGAAACACTGTTTGATATATTACCATGCAACTTTATGAATAGTCCAGTTAGGTTA
>NW_006921598.1:12879053-12907770 GCF_000298275.1 Orycteropus afer afer
AAAAAAAAATTAAAAAAGATTTCAACATAGAAAGAAATATTCTTTGATGGTTACCAGGGGTTGGAAAGAAGGGGAAGGTAAATCACTAACTAGAAGAAGGTAGAGACATATTAGCCTGGATAAAGGGAAAGGCAATATGCAATAAGGGGAGGTCAGCACAAAATGATCCTATAATAACAGTAATAACAATAATCTATGAGTGGATACATAGACAGACATGCAAGCTGAACAGGTATGGGAAGGCAAATGGATCTACACCTATTAATATATATAACTTTGACAGAGGCAATTTCTACATATGTATTTACCTATGCTGCATGAATATAGTAGAGCATACAGAGAGCAAAGTAATGAAGACATCTTAGTTATAACCAAACACCTTGAAGGAATGAGTTGCTGGGCCTAAGGGCTCAGGACCATAGTCTTGGGGGACATCAAGTTCAATCGGCATTACATAACTCACAAATAATGTTCCATATCCTATTTGGGTGAATAGAAACTGGTGCCTAAAAAGCTTGTGAGCAGCTTTCTAAGGTGGTCTCTCCCTGTCCAGAGTAAAGAAAATCAAAGAAACATGGAAACAATTAGTCCAAGGGACTAGTAAACAATGAGAATCTCAGGTTCCAAAACTCTGAGACCAGAAGAACTACATGCACTTCGCCAACAGTACCAATTGCTCTGATAGAGATTATATTAGAAGATCTTGGATAGAGAAAATCATGGAACAAAATTCAAAATAATAAAAAAGACCAGGCTCACTGGTCCGATAGAGACTGAATCTCCGAGGCTATGACCCTTAGTCATTCTTCAAGCCTGGAACTGAACTCATTCCTGTAGGTAAACTTTCAGCCAAACAATAGATAGATCTACAAGGTGAACCATAACACTGATGAGGTACTTCTGAGAACAATCAACCATCCAAAATCAACAGGGCAACCCTTGCCCAGGGACAAAGTTCAGAAGGCAGGAACAGGTAGGAAAGAAAGACAAATGGAAACAGGAAACATAGGCAGAAAGGGGAATGAGTGTGGTTACATAAAGGGATTGCAATCAGTGGCATGCAGGGAAATGTATCTGAATTGTTGCATGGAAAACTGATTTGCTCTGTAAACCACCCAAAACACAATAAGAAGTTTCAAAAAAATGAAATGAAACAAATAGCTGTTTTTGTTTTGCTTTTTGTACAGTGCAACCTGTGATAGTCAGAACACAACAGCACTGTCTTGTTTTTCTGGATCTTACAAATTTCCTGCCATTAACATGGTGCAGTCTTACCACTTTCCTATCAATCATTTTAGTGGAAAATATTTGTGTTTTCCTTCTCTGACAGGTTTCCTCCTTACACATGTTCCAGCTTTCACAGGTTTTATTGTATAACTAAGTAAGTGCCAAACAAAGAACATAGAGTCACCTCCCTTTCCTTTCAGATCCAACAGGATGGAAGGGGATTGGCTTAGCCCAGAGGACAGGAAGGGTAACAACTGTCACCACTCCAGCTGAATACTTGTTCTCATCCCTGACTTTGCAGGGTGATGGGAGGTGGACTTGATCTTACAGATTGGGTCACTAGAGCACTGGGTCAGCCACATCTGCTCAAGGGAGGGATAGGATTTCCTATCAACAGAGCGTAGGATGTATGATACCCATAGTCTAGATGAAAGACAGAGAGTGCTATTAGGTCAGATTGGGCCGAGAAGAATGTCAAGGGGCTACTCATTTTATGAGGTGTGGTAAGGAATTTTTTTGAGAGTGGTCAAGCATCCATTGGATGCATGTATTGTCCTTTAAAATATGCAAGCAATTTAATTATTATAATTATTATTGAGTGTCTACTGAGAGGCTGGTAGTGTTTAGAAACTAAAGATAATGTGACAGATAATGCCCTCACCTTAGTAAGATTTACATTCTAGTGGGCATGGAAGGGAGGGAGTCACTAAAATCGCAAATAAATAAGCAGATAATGTAATAACAAATCTTAGAAATACTATGAAAACAATTAAAAGGGTGATGTGACAGAGAGAAATAGGGGTGTGCAATTTAAATCACATCAGAATATTTGAGCTCAGAGTTAAATGACAAGGAGGAAGGAGTCAAATCTAGGCAGACTTGCAAGAAGGGTGTTCCAAGAAAAGGGAACAGCAAACATCAAAGTCCTAGAGAAACACTAAGAAAGTCATTGTGGCCAGAGGAGAGAGTGCTAGATGATATTGGAGAAGCAGCAGGGGACCTGGGATCTTGACAAGGAATTTGGATTTCATTCTAAGTGAAATGGAAGGCACTGAAGGATTTAAAGCAGGGGAGTATTATAATCTTACTTGTTTGTTATAAATTTCCTCTGGCCCTAGAGATGGCTTCAGGCCTAAGGCAGTTGCCTGCCAAGTGCAAGGCTGGCGGTTCAAACCCACCAGCCACTCCCAGCCCCATAGACCTGGCCTCCGCAGCCTTCTCTTTCTGGACTGGGCCCTCCTTGGGAACTCCAGGAGGGCTCACTAGGAGTCGGAGGCAGTCAGTTGGGAGGTGTGGTTTTTTAAGGAGCTCTGGTAGCTTAGTGCCTAAGGCACTTGACTGCGAACCAGAAGGCTGGCAGTTCAAACCCACCAGCCACTCCTTGGAAGGAAGATGGGACAATCTACTTAGGTAGTGATACTGCCTCAGAAACCCAAGGAGGGGTCACTAGGAGTCAGGTCTGACTCGATGGCACATAACAACAACAATAACAAGTTTCCTCTGGCTGCTATGGAAAAAAATCATTGTAGGGAAGCAGGAAAACAAATACAAAAACTTGGTAGAGAGGCTGCTTGCAGTAATCCAGTTATGCAAGGACAGAGTTTTTGGCTAGGGTGGTAACACTAAAGATAGAAAAACAGAACAATGATTTAGATATATGTTGGATGATCTGATGTTGTTTTTGGTACCCCCACCAGCTCTGGGAATCACTCATCTCATTGATCTGCCTTTCTTCTTCAGAGGCAATCCAATTCTCTTCTTAAATTCCATGTCAGATTATGCAGGAGTACAACCACTTCCCCGAAGCCACTTGTTTTCTTGAGCAGGAAAGTTCCTATAAGAGCTGTATGTATAAACCCACCCAGTGACTTAAACCTAGATCTCTGGTAGAAAGCTTTGTTCCCACAAATTACAACCCTTTAGTGAATTGCTGCTGGGATTTTCATTGCTTCCAGCATATATAATATGGACTGTTCCAGCAGAGACGCTACTCCCGCCACCATCACTCCTTGTCTGTATCCACTCCAGCTAGTTGGCATCATCCTTCGTAATTTTGGTATGATTCAGTACCACTAGTATAAATCAGGATATCAATCAAATATCCCTTGCTTTAAAACACACACAAAAGGAGAAAAAAAGAAAGCAAAAAAAAAAAAAAATGTTATTGTTATTGTTGTTGTTGCTGTTTTTAAGACTGATCCATGGATTGGACTTTTCTAGGCTAATGTTTTTGCTTTTTTTTTTTTTTTTTTTTTTATGCTAAAGACTTTTGAAATGTGGAGTGCATGGAATTCTCCAGTGTTTGATCATTTGAAAACCTCATTGCTGGTATCCTGCCTACTTGCTTAGACTCTCACCTTCTGATATGTAACTTAAATTCACAAAATGTAATAGATATCATCATTGTTGTGTTGGTTGCTGTGGAATCATTTCTGACTCATGGCAACTCCACCTGTGCAGAGTAGAACTACTCCATAGCGTGTCCTAGACTTTGCCTTTTCAGTGGCAGATCACCAGGCATGTCTTCCAAGGCATCTGTGGGTAGGGAGGCTGCTGAGAATTTTTTTCCGTGTGCATCAGAAAAGATACATTTCACTCATCACAATGAAACTGTATTGGTTCGAAAAAATGAGCAACTAATCAGAAGAAGCTGGAATGAATTAGAAATGTTGACAATTTAGAAAGACACATAAATGATCATGGAAGGGAAAAGCATTTTTAAAATTGTTTAAATGTACTTGTCTAACATATTGCTAAAAGTTATAATCTTTTCTATTATTAACTATCTTCTCTCAAGCATGACACTGTTCAACCTTTGAAAAAAATGTCCCCTGGTTTTGTTTTTTGGTTTTTGTTCTTGTTGTTTTAGTTTAGAAAACTGAAATATGCAGTGCATTTTTATGAAAGTTTATTCATGTTAGAGGTTGTCATGTTTCTTATCATTTTAGATTTCAGAACACTGTCCAAAACTAAATCTGACCCTTCTTTATAAATTCTATAATACCTGTGATAGTAAAATTATAGCTATGTTAAACAGAAGAAATTGACATTGTTTTTATAAGACTATGTTATTTTTATAAAAGTTCACAAGTTGACCTTATCTCATCCTTATATTATTTTTCTCTTATTACAACTTTTCCTTCTTGGAAATTCCTCAAAATAATTAAGGGCATATACCCCAAACCAACAGCTATCATTATTCTAAAGAGAGACAGAACATTCCCTTTGCAAATGGAAACCAGACGAGGATCCCCTTTAATCACCATTTCTATTCAACATTGTATTGGAAGTCCTAGCCAGGGCAATAAGATAAGAAAATGAAGTAAAAGGCATTCAAATTGGCAAAGAAGAAGTAAAACTATCTTTATCTCCAGATCATATGATTCTGGACATAGAAAATCCCAGGGACTCAACATGAAAATTACTGGAACTAATAGGAGGAATCAGCAAAGTGGCAGGGCACAATATCAACATACCAAATTCAGTTGAATTCCTCTACACTAACAAAGAGAACTCTGAGAAGGAAATCAGGAAAACAATACTATTTATAATTGTTGTTGTTGTTATGTGCCATCGAGTCGGACTTGACTCATAGCAATCCCTCCTTGGGTTTCCGAGGCAGTATCACTACTGAAGTAGATTGCCCAACCTTCCTTCCAAGGAGTGGCTGGTGGGTTTGGATCGGCAGCCTTCTGGTTAGCAGTCAAGTGCCTTAGGCACTATGCTACCAGAACTCCTACCATTTATAATAGCTACCCAAAAAAATGAAGTACTTAGGAATAAATTTAACTAGAGATAAAAAAGACCTATACAAAGAAAACAAAAAACCTACTATAAGAAACCAAGGTATCTACATGAATATAAGACTATATCATGATCATAGACAGGAAGACTTAACACTGTGAAAATGTCAATACTACCCAAAGTGATCTACAGATATGATGTAATCCCAATTCAGATTGCATCATTATTCTTTAAAGATATGGAAATATTAATCACCAATTTTACAAGGGGAAAGAGACCCTGAATAAGCAAAGTACTACTAAAGAAGAATAAAGTAGGAGGTCTTACACTCCCTGATCTCAAATCCTACTATACAGCTATGGTAGTCAAAACAGCCTGCTATTGGTACAATGATAGACACATAGACCAACATGACAGAATTGGGTACCCAGAAGTAAGTTCATCCACCTATAGAGAGCTGATCTTTGACAGAGGGAAAAAAAACATTAAATGGGGAAAAGACAGTCTTTTTAACAAATGGTGCTGGCAAAACTGGATATCTGTTTTGCAGGAAAATGAAACAGGATCCATATCTCCATACAAAAATCAATGCAAGATGGATCAAAAACCTTAATGCAAAACCTAAAATTATAAAGATCATCACAGAAAAAATAGGGGCAAATTTAGGGGCCTGAGCTCTGGTGGCATAGTGCCTAAGACACTTGACTGCTAACCAGAAGGCTGGTGGTTCAAACCCACCAGCCAGTCCCACTCCTCAGAAGGAAGGTTGGGCAATCTACTTTTGTAATGATACCACCTCAGAAATCCAAGGAGGGGTCACTATGAGTTGGATCCGACTCTACGGCACATAACAACAAGAACAACAATACATGGCATAAGAAGCTCTGGTGACATAGTGCCTAAGGTGCTTGACTGCTAACCAGAAGGCTGGTGGTTCAAACCCACCAGCCACTCTGTGAAAGGAAGACTGAGCAATCTACTTCCGTAAAGATTTACCACCTGGGAAACCCAAAGGCAGTCACTATGAGTCAGAATCAACTCAATGGCAGTGAGTCTGGTTTTTGGTTTGGAATGCATGGCATAAATACACTATCAAACATAAATGAAAATGCACAAACAGCAGAAGACAAACTAAACTACTGGTACCTCCTAAAAATTAAACATTTATGCACATCAAAAGACTTCACCAAAAAAGAGAAAAGAGAAACCTACTGAGAAATATTTGGCAATGGCATACCAGACGAGATCTTGAAAACATATAGAAACCTTCGACACATCAGCAACAAAAGACCGATAATCCATTTAAAAAATGAGCAAAGGGTGTGAACAGACTCTTCACTAAAGTAGACATTCAGGCAGCCAACAAATACATGAAGAAATGCTTGTGATCATTAGGCAGTAGAGAGATGCAAATCAGAACAACTATGAGATACCATCTCACTTATACATTAATAGCAAAGTTGAAAAAAACAGAAAAAAATTCTAGCAAGTGTGTGGAAAGATTAGAAGCTTCATATACTGCTCACAGGACCGTAAAATGGTGCAACCACTGTGGAAAGTGGTATGCCACTTCCTTAAGAAAATTGCAAATAGAAATACCCTATGATCCAGAAATCCCACTTGTTGTTGTTTGTATGTGCCGTCAAGTCAGACCCAACTCATAGCAACCCTCCTTGGGTTTCCAAGGCGGTATCACTACAGAAGTAGATTGCCCAACCTTCCTTCTGAAGAGTGGCTGGTACTAGGGATATATTCCATTGGCCCCTGTACACTCCCCACCCACTCAGTTCCTTGGACCACTTTCTCACATCAGCAGCTCAGCTGTCTGTTGCACTGTGCTCCAGGCAAACAAAGCCAGTGTCTGGTCTGCCTCTCTGTGCCTTTGTCATTGGCAGGGCTTCCTCCCACTGAATGCAAGACACTCATCACTGTAGACTCCTCTGTCAGAGGCACTTGCACATGCCAGGGTCTCACCCCCTCTGTAACCCCAAGGCTCAACTATCAGCCAAATGACAGATAGACCTCTAAGGTAAACAATAACACCAGGGAGGTACACACTCTTTAGAACAACCCACCACAAGAGACCAAAAGGGTAGTGTTTGCCTAGGAATAAAGTTCAGAAGGAAGGAAGGGATAGGAAAGAAGGATGACTGGAAATGGTAAACACAGGGAAGAAATAGGAAGAGTGCTGTTACTTTGTGAGGATTGCAATCAATGTCACAAAACAAAATGTATGTGAATTATTATGTGGAAAATCAATTTGTTCTGTAAACTTTCACCCAAATTTTCTAATAAAAAGTTAGAAAAGTTAGGGAAAAAATATTTCCTTCTTGGTATGGATTGAATGTGTCCCCAAAACAATAAGCTGATGTGCTAAACCCTGGTACCTGTGATTGTGACCTTGTTTGGAAATAGGGCCTTTGATGATAAAAGTAACATGAGGTCATGTTGGAGTAGTAATGGTCCTAATCCAATCTGAGTGGGGTCCTTATAAAAGAGAACTGATACAGAGAAACAGAGGAAAGAGCCTGTTGAAAATGGAGTTACGCTGCACTAAAAGCCAAGGAACACCTGGGGCTACCACAAGCTGGGAGAGACAAGAAAGGAGCTTACCTTAGAGCCTTTGGAGAGGAAATGGAATTCCGTTGTCACAGTCCCCTAATTCGTGGTATTTTGTTATACATCTCTGATAAACAGATATACTACTGACAGTGACTTTCCTGAGAGAACAGGAAACACCATGGGATAATGTGATCTCTAGCGTTACATATTGAAGGGAAGGAATAACTGCATCTGTTAGAAAAGACAGAGCACTCCATTTCAACTGAATTGATGCAGAACATTTGGCCAGTGGATAAGAGAAATGTAATGTTCATAAACCAGGGAAAATCTGAATTTTTATATCAAGTTGCCAAGCAACCACTAATAGCCATGTTAGGAAAGATTTCAGACATATCCTATTAGCCCTACTGTGGCTGTTTTGTTTTGTTTTTTACTTTAGAATGTTAACTAAGTCATTTCAGTTGAACAGATAATAAATTTCCTGAATATCAACTTATGCAATTACTAAGCTAGGAATTGGTATGCAGAGACTTGTTAAACATGGACCACGACCTCTAGGAGCTCAAAATTATTTGAGACAGATAAAAATCCTATTCAAGTTTTATTGTAGTATGGTATTAGATAGATGGTTTTTTTTATTTTATTTTTAAATTATGAGAATGTAGCAGAGTGATTAACTATGCCTGGTTGAGTGGTGAGGGAGAGGCAGAGAAGACTTCAGGGAGGAAGCGACATTTGAACTGGGAGTTACATAATGAGAAAAGATATGAAAGTCTCTGTGCCTTTCGCTCAAGATTAAATTAATAGGCAAGAGATATGGATGTGCATGGGATGTTAAGGAATCTTTGGATAAATAATTTGCCTTCTCTTAATCTGAGATTTTTATGTTCATAGAAAGGAATGGTAACATGAGAAAGATGCCTGCATTCCAACGGGGAATGATCTGATACACCATACCAAGAATCTTAGACCCTAACTCTTGGTAAGAGAAAATAAAACAAAAATTTTAAATAAGGGCATCATGATCAACTTTAAATGTCAGGAAGATGTACATATTAACTTATCAGAACAAGCTTCATATTTACACAAAATTTTAGGGACATATAGAAATGTCACTTCTATATCTTTCCGTTCCCTTTTTCCCTTTTTTCTCAAAGTGTTATTACATACATTACATTTATAAATGATACAAACCTAACATTAGATTGTAATAATTACTTTTAAAAAATTTGTGTCTTTTAAAGAAGCAGAGAGAAAAATAGCAAGTATATATTTATAATATTTATTATACTAATTTCCTTATTTATCATTTCTGGATCTGTTTATTTGCTCCTTTGGATTTGAGTTATCATCTGGGGTCATTTCCTTAACCCAACACAGCCTTGCCCTCACCTAACACTTGTGTGCTATTATGAAAAATATATTACATTTGTATGTTATTGATGTGCATAAATGTGTCAGAAGCTCTAGTGGCATAGTGGATAAGACATTTGACTGCTAACTGGAATGTCAATGGTTCAAACCCACCAGCCACCCCATGGAAGGAAGACAGGGTGATCCACTTCCTTAAAGATGTACAGCCTTGGAAACCTAGTGGCGATTGCTATGAGTCAGAAACAACTCAATGGCAGTGAGTTTGGTTTGTTTGAGTATATTACAGAATCTGTAATAAATTATATACATATTGTTTTTATAACTTTTTTAAATCAGTGAAGAGAATAAAGGAAAAGAAATACATATTTACACTGTCCTTTATAATTTCATTGTTTCCTTTCCTCATGCTCTTTGCTTTTTCATGTAGATTCTAATTACCATCTGGGACCACTTGCCTTCAACCTAAAGCATTTTCTCTCAGTATTTTTTGTAAGGAGATTCTGCTATCAACAAATTCTCTTAGTTTTTGCTTATCTGGGAATGTGTTTTGTCTTCATTTTGAAATGTAGCTGTTATGGATTAAATTGTGTCACTTGGTTAGGACATGATTCTTAGTAGTATGTAATTATTCTCCACTTTGTGATATGATGTAATTATGCCACATATTATAAATACCTGTATCTTTATATTAATGAGGCAGGATTAGAGGAAGTGATGTTAATGATGCAAGATACAATATACAGGACTAGGTTGTACCTTGAGTCTCTTTTGAGATATAAAAGAGAATAAACAAATGAGTAGAGATCAGAGGGATTTCTGTACCAAGAAAAAAGAGCCAGGAGCAGAATGGGTCCTTTGGACTTGGAGTTCCTGAGCTGAGTCCTCCTACACCCAGGGGAAGATAAATTCAAGGCACATGGAGATATCCAATGAACACTGGGTTGTTGAAAGATGTTGAAAGAACACAAACAATTTCCCCCAGTGCTGACAGAGAAAGATTTCCCCAAGAGCTGGTGCCCTGAATTATGACTTCTAGCCTCCTAAACTGTGAGAAAATAAATTTCTGTTTGTTAAAGCCATCCACTTGTGTTTCTGTTTAGTAGCACTAGATATAGTAGCACTAGATAACTAAGACAACAGCTTTGCTGGATATATGATTCTTGGTTGACAGCTTTTACCTTTGAGCACTCTGAATGTTTTGGTCCACTACCTCTGACCTCCATTGTTTTTGGTGAGAAGTTAGCTGTTACTCTCACTGGTGTTCCCTTGTAAGTGACAAGTCATTTTTCTCATGCTGCTTTCAAGATTTTCTCCTTATCTTTAGATTTCAGCATTTTTACCATAATGTGTTTCTGGATTTCTTTCAATTTACCCTATTTGTGGTCATTGAGCTTCCTGGAAATATCCATTACTGTTTTTCAATAAGGTGGTAAAACTTCTAATCATTATTTCTTTGGATATGTTTTCTGTTCTTTTCTCTCTCTACTCCCTCAGGTAGTCCTATTATGCATATGTTCATGTGCTTCATGATGTTTCACTGAAGTTTTATTCATTTGTCTTTATTCTTTTTTTGTCTCTGTACATTATATGCATAATCCTTATCGATCTTTCTTCAAGTTTGCTCATTCTTTCTTCTGTCAGTTTCAAATCTGCTGTTGAACATCTATCATGATTTTTTTTCATTTCAGTTGTACTTTTCACCTTCAGAATTTTCTTGTTCTTTTTCATCATTTCTATCTTTCTATGATAATGTCTATTTGATGCAACACTGTAATCATAATTTCATTTACTTCTTTTATTATGGTATCCTTTACCTTTTAAACATATTAATAATGGCTACTTTGACATCTTTGTCTATTAAATCTGTCATCTAATCTCTCAAGAGGCAGTTTCTGATGCCTTCTTTTTTTTCCCAATATATAGGTCATACTTTCTGTTTCCTTGCATGTCTCCTAATTTTTGTTAGAAAATGAACATTTTAGATAATATATTGTAGCAACTGTGGGTACTGCCCCCTCTCCAAGGCTTGTTACAGTTACTTGCTTGTTTACATTTTTAGTGACTGGTTGGATTATTTTTGTTGCTGTTTTTGTATGCTATACAGTAAATTCTGACTTATAGTGGCCCTATAGGACAGAGTAGAACTGAGACTGTAATCTTTATGGAAGTATATTGCCACATCTTTCTGCTGCAGAGCAGCTGGTACGTTCAAACTGCTGACCTTTTGGTTAGCATCTGTGTATTTAACCATTGTACCATCAGGTCTCCTGTAGATTATTTTATTGAAGTCTATCTTCCTCCCACATCATGAAATCTGAGAGTGCAATCTCAGAGAGTGCAACCTTGTGTATGTCCACAATAATCCTGGGATAACAGTGGTTTTATAAGGGCTCTCTTTGACTGCCTGTTTCCCTGACCACACCCAGCTGCTAAGCTCCACTAATCGCTCTGATGGAATAGCAGATAAAGCACTTGACTGCTAACTGGAAGGTCAGCAGTTCAAACCCACCAGCTGCTCCATGGAAGGAAGACAGGGTAATGTATTTCTGTAAAGATTTATAGCCTCAGAAATCCAATAGGGGTTGCTATGAGTTGGAAATGACTTGATGGCAGTGAGTTTTTTTGTTTGTTTATTTAATCACTGGCTGATTTGTCTATTGCTTTCAACAACACCCTGAGGCATAAACTACTTCAGAGACTGAGCCAGTGAAATTTGGACTCTTTTGAAAGGTCAGTTTCTGAGGTCAGTATTTGAGGTTTGTCCTCACTCCAGGATGACCTCTCCATCTGTCACTTTGCCTGATTCTCTCCAGAAAACCAGATACATTTAATTCATATTTCCAATGAATTTACCAATCTCCTCTCAATTGTCCTGCACCACAACCACCATTGTGTTTAAGAGTTTATTTGATTTGATGACCAAACTATGATACAAACACACAATGGAATACTATGCAGCACTAGAGAATAATGTAGAATCTGCAAAACACAGCATAATATGGATGAACTTGGAGGATATTATGCTGAGTGAAATAAGTCAATCACGGAAGAACAAATATAGTATTAGTTCGTTGTCTTGGAGGGTCAAGGAAAGGTTTATATATGGAGGGAAACTTTGTTAGTTGCCAAGAGTGGGAGGGGAGGGGAAGAAACATTGCAAGAAAAAAAATCATTGACCCATGTCACTTTAGTTTTGTGTATTTCACTGTACATAAACTATATTTCTATAAAATGCATTTTAAAAAGTTTATTTAGATTTGAACTCTCCACATTCTGTTGTAAATGAAATCAATTCCTTTGGAAAAGATTTGGAGCTCTTGATTTTAGAGCTTGTTTCTCCACCTGGGAAGCATCTCTGAGCCACAGTTCTGGAACTAGAGGACAATGGTACACTTCTCTCTTAGTAATGCCCTTGCTTTAGGAGATGAGCGCTTAGGGATGGAGGGAACAGTAGCCTCAGGTGTTTTTAGCTTGCCTTTCTCAATGTGCAACTATACCTTACAAAGCAGGGCAAGACTAACCAGGGCATCAGTATTCTCAGAGGTTCCATACCCAAAGCAGAGCCTTCAATTCACAAGTGGGATCTAGGCAGAAGAAGAAAACCTTTATCTTTTGGTCATATTTACCCAGAATTTAACTTCAGCAACAGGTAGCTGTGGCAGGATGAGAAATTCTGATGTTCTGCTCCTCCCAGAAGATGACCACAAACTGGGATCTGATCATAGAGGGAGCCCCGTATTCTTGGCTTCACCAGGCTTGAGTGTAGTTTCCATCTTGCTGAGCTGGAAAAGGAGAAGAAAGGAGCAATTTTGGTTCAAATACCAGATTATTTCTGTTCTTACCAACTTATAGTAGATTATCTTGAATAAATGCTTCTTCATTTGCTGCATGTCCTTAAGATGACTTCCAGAAACTTTAAGTGGGTGTTTGGGGGTTATTTTGTTTTGTTTTCAATTATTTTTACCAATTTCACTAAGGAGTTGGTACACAGCTCCTTACACTATAATGCCATACCACTGAAACCTCTTAATTCTTCTTATATGCTGAATTATTGATTTTTTAATAGCCTTAATTTATTCTACTCACATAGCTTCTGTTGTTCATGGAATACCCAGTAACAAGTTAGAAATTGGATCAAGAAAGGCAGATAAAAGATAATAAAGAGCAAAACTGGAGATCCATTTGCAGAAAAATGAAACAAGATCTGTACCTCACACCACACACAAAAACAAACTCCAGATGGATCAAAGACTTAAATGTGAAACCTAGAACTATACAGTTCATCAAGGAAAATTTAGGCTCAAACTTAAGGGCCCTAATACATGGCATAAATAGACTACCAAGCATAATTCAAAATGCACAAACAGCAGAAGAGAAACCAGATGATTGGGACCTTCTAAAGATTAAATTTTTATGTGCTTCCAAAGACTTCTCCAAAAGAGTCAAAAAAGAACCTACAGATTGGGAAAAAATATTTGGTAATAACATATCTGACAAGGGACTTACCACTAGAATTTATAGAACAATTCAACACCTCAATAACAAAAAGACAAACAATCCAATTAAAAAATGGGCAGAAGACATGAATAGACACTTCATCAAGGAGGATATTCAAGTGGCCAACAAACATATGAAGAAATGCTCACGATCATTAGCTATTAGAGAGATGCAAATCAAAACAACAATGAGATACCATCTTGCTCCAGCACTAGTAGCAAAGTTCAACAAGACAGAAAATAACAAATGCTGGCGAGGTTGTGGAGAGATTGGGACTCTCATACACTGCTGGTGGGACTGTAAAATGGTACAACCATTGTGGAAAGCAATATGGCGATTCCTTCATAAGTTGGAATTAGAAATACTATTTGACCCAGCCACCCCATTACTAGGTATATACCCTAAAGAAGTGAGAGCCATGACAAGAACAGATATATGCACACCCATGTTCATCGCAGAACTCTTTACAATAGCCAAAACATGGAAACAACCTAGATTTCCATCAACTGAGGAATGGATAACCAAACTATGGTACATACACACAACGGAATACTATGCAATGCTAAAGAATAATGTAGAATCTGCAAAACACAACATAATATGGATGAACTTGGAGGACATTATGCTGAGTGAAATAAGTCAATCACAGAAGGACAAATATGGTATTAGTCCGTTATTGTAAAAATTAAGGAAAGGTTTATCTATTGAAGGAAATTTTCTTTGTTGGTTACCAGGGGTGGGAGGGGAGGGGAGGGACTGCCATTAGATAGATAGTGATAAATATTGATTTGGGTGAAGAGAAAGGCAACGTACCAAATGTGAGTGACCAATATGACAGCATTGAGGATGAGAAAGACATAGAGAGGTACAGACAACAAATATGAACCCTTTTGCATATACAGTACTGAGTTCTCAGTGAAGGTAAACATGGGTATATGGATGGATAGATAGGTGGACAGGCTAACCGATTAGGTATGTCTATGAAAGAGGGAGTGTATCCAGGATCATATATAGGGTTGGCAGACAATGGTCCTATAAGTTTATGTGAATGATCAGAATCCCCAGGTGTATAGTACAGCTGACAAGGGGCTAGGTTGTGGTCACTGCTTGGTCACAGCCAGCTACCCAGAGCGACCGAGTAGTTGATCCTAAGGGCTTGGGACCATGGTCACAGGGGACATCAAGCTCAATTGGCATAACATACTATACAAAATATTGTTCCACCTCCTACTTTGGTGAGTAGTGACTGGGATCTTAAAAGCTAGCAAGCTGCCATCTAGATGCAACGATGGGTCTCTCCTCGTCAAGAGCAAAGAAGAAAGAAGAAAACCAAAATTAATGGAAACAATCAGTCCCCATGACTGGTACACCATCCGATCTGCAACCTATACAACTACGAGATCAGAAGAACTAGATGGTGCCCGGCTACCACTGTCATCCACTTGGAAGGGATGTAGGAGATCCTGGACAGAGAGGGAGAACAATGTGGAACAAAATTCTAAATCATTTGGAGGGGAAAAAAAAAAAAAAGGTTGGGACCAGGTTTGCTGGTCCAATAGAGCCTGGTGGAACCACTGAGACTATGGCCCCTAGCTCCCCTTCAGGTCTGGAATTGAACCCACTCCTGTGGTTTCCAGCCAAAGTACTGGCATGTGAGTTGAACATTTACCTCAAGTAGACACACGACCTGGAGAGAACAATCATGGGAGAAGGAAGGGCTGCTTATGCACAGGGAGACAGCTCAGGGGACAGGATAGTATGGAGGGATGGACACTGGGAAGTGTTAATTATGGGGAGGAAGGGGGAGGGGAGCTGTTCATTGTGGTAAACTGTGGTCAATGACATGAGACAAAGTATATGTGAACTGCTGTATGGAGAGTGAATTTGCTCTGTAAATCTTCACCCAAATCACAATAAAAAAAAAATAAAAAATAAAAATATAATAAAGATACAAGAATAAATTCCTATGAACTATCTTCCTACTTAGGATCTTTAGTGGCACAATGGTTAAGCACTGGCTGCTAACCAAAAGGATGGTGGTTCAGACCTAACTAGCCCTGGCAATTTTTTTTTTGTAAAGATTAGAGCCAAGAAAACTCTATGAGGCAGTTCTACTCTGTCACATGAGGTTGCCATGAATTGGAATCAACTTGATAGCAAACACCAACATCTTCCTGCTACAGTCTTCAGCCTCAAGATGAAGAATGACTGGTGGGTAAGTTAGTTAACTTGAGCAACCTATAAATTATTCTGGACAAGATGGTGGTTTCTGCTTTAAGAGATAAATTTCAAAAAGTTAAACAAGATCAAGGGTAAGGCAGAAAAATTGGTTTTACTGTTTGGATCACTAAATGTTTGTTTATTTCTCATGTTTGTCCATTTCTCATGTTTGTTTCTGTGAACCAGGGAGGGTTCAGGGTTCTTTTTAGTTTCTGTATCAGCTGTACTCTGAAGAATGACCCAAGGCCTGAATTATTAAAAAACACAACACATACTTCTGGAGTCAGGCCTGTTCTACTCTCCAACTAAAATGAGTTATTTCATATTCCACCATTTCAGGGCATATCTAGGTATCTTTAAGAAACATTTAACTGCTTAGTTTATCTTATGTTAGTTAATTTCAAACATTAGACAGAGAATATTTTTGTACTCTATTTCAGCTGTAATATATCCTATGAAGGAGAAAAAAATTAACCTCCTAAATATCATTAAAATATGCAATTTTCCACCCCATTGCTTTTTTGTAGCTGGATAATAAAAATGAACACTTTATTTCTCAAAGTATTGAATCTCTAGCAATAAAAATTCCTGAATTCCCTAGAAAAGCATATGAAAAAAATGCTCCTTAGATCCTCGTTTTACCCTTCCATTTCCAGAAAAAGCCTTTTCCACAGTTAAATGTAGATTTCCCTAGTGATACAGTTGAGACGTGGTTAGAAGTGTACTGAAAAATAAGCCATAAATTTACACACATATGAAGTTAGTATTTGAAGATAATAAATTGGTTTGGAAGTAAAAAGCATATATTGAAGAGAAAAACATGAAGCATTTGAATAGTAAAGATTGAGTTAAAACGTGAATTGCCTTAAAGCACTGTCATTAAGTTATAGGCTGCCTATTGTATCCAAAGGTGCTGATACTGTTCTGCCTTTTGGGGTGTGTATTAGTCAGGATTCTCTAGAGAAGCAGAATGAATGACATATATGTGTATAAATGGAGAAGGATATACTTCAAGGATTGTGTCACATTATTGTGGGGGTTGGCAAGTCCAAATTCCATAGTTCAGATGGCAGGCTACAGGCTTGCATCCTAAGAACCATACGTCAAATGACAGGAACAGAGCAGAGAGAAGAGAGAAGCAAGTTCTCCCAAAATATCTCCGTATAGTCAGTCTAGAGATGGACCATACCCTAAGGAACTTCTCTTTCTACTCATTGATATAATTTCATTAGATTACATTATGGAACAGCAGTTAGTCTAATGTGAGCCACACCATTGAGAACCATAGCTTCTCAATGACATAATATTACCCATCACAAGATGTTTCCTAAAGAATGAAAAATTCCTTCACCACAATCTTGTTACTTCCACCCCAGTCCATCACCTGGCCACCAATATTGGTTTATTAAACAGTATCTGTTAATGTTTTCTGGGTGATTACTATGTTACAACAGGTGTTGTTCTAAGTGCTTTTTGTGAATTAATTTACACATCTCAATGCTATGAGGCAAGAACTATCAGTATTACCATTTCACAGATAGGGAAACTCAGACATAAAAAGGTTAACCTAGTTACACAAGGTCATACAACCAGAAATAACATAAGTAGGTTTTGAAGTAGGCAGTCTGGCTTCAGAGTCTATGCTCTTAGACACTAAAATGATGTACTTCGTAAAATCATTGACAAACAGCAGTTGAAAATACCTATAATCACAGAAGAGTCCAAACCTCAGGGACTCCTCCCAAAACGTTAGCCTAAGTGTTGAAATTAGAGAAATCCCAATAAATACTTCTGCCATTCCCTGAGTATCTCACCAACTGAGATAAAATAAAAGTGGAAGGCAGAAATGGTAGGGGAAGATATTACCTTTACTTCTGGTATAAAAAACAAAATGAAACTCACTGGCATCAAATAGATTCCAACTCATAGCAACTCCCATTGGGTTTCCAAAGCTGTAAATCTTTATGGAAGCAGTTTGCCTCATCTTTCTTGTGCAAAATAGCTGGTAGGTTTGAACCATCAACCTTCTGGTTAGCAGCTAAATGTCTTAACCACTACAACACCAGGTCTCCTTTTTATTACTGGTATAGGTCATATTAGAATTTGGCTTCCAGCTACAGAGCAAGCCTCAGAATTAGGCAGGATCACATATCATCACCAGTGTGGTACCCACATCCATTACACTTCATGTATGGTGTTAGCATCAGTGAAGTTTCATGTATTCTGCCCACATTCACAAAATCCATATGTGATGCCTGCATCTGGAACACTCCATGTATAGTGCATGCATCCATAAACTCCCATGTATGGTACCCACAACCTTAGATTTCCATGTATAGTACCTGAATCCATAAACCCCATGCTATGTATCATGTCTTCATCTGTAAAACACATGTAAGATGCCTGTATCTATAACACTTAATGGATAGTCCCTGTATTTATAAAATTCCATGTATGGTGCCTATATCTGTAAAACATGTGGTCTAGAGGAACAGAGTAGGACATGGGCTTTGTGGGGAGGCCATTTCCTAAGACAAAGAAGAGAGAGGAATTATCTGGACTACGGTCACCAAGTTTTTCCTTCCAAACTCAGCAATCAAATAAAGACACCTCCTTTCCTATGTTGTCAGGGCTAATCATCAGAAAATAAATAAATTTTATTTGACAATAAAATTGAATTCCTATACTAATGTTTTTCACAGTTTCTTCAAGGTCTATAATCTCAGACTCTCCCTAAAAGTACAGTGTATGAGATTGTCAGCAAGAGAATGAAGAGTTCTTTACTGTCTTTAGTGAAGAAAATTGATTATTCCAATTCTTAGAAACACTACCATCATTAGCATGTTCTGTGCACTATGACACAGAGTTTGTGTCTTTGCTCCGTTTGAGTGAAGATTTTTTCCAGTGAGCTGTTACTGAAAATGTTCCTTTCAAGTGCTTCAGCAACCTGAAATTCTCCTTCAAGATGTGTCCTCTATGGCTTGGCAAAATAGAACAAGCACAGAATGTGGAGTTCCGTCTGTGCATTTTTCTAGTGGATCGTTGGTAGTGTTATAAAACATGTTTCAACCTTACTTTCTTTGTGATAATTGTAGATAATGATAGCAAAATACAAACTTCAAGAGGTCATCCTTATAGGATCAAATGAGATAATACATTTTAATAAGTCAGATATACTAGATTAATACAGGTTATCAATGCCTAGCCCTGAATTGCATTAATAATTGTTTTTGCTATTATTGCAATTAGATTTATGATAATATGATTCCCTGTTAACAGATTTAGGAATGCTCTTGGCCAGACCATGTTTCTGAAATATAACAACTGCATCTAGAAATATTACATATTATTAATAGACACAAAAATAGTAACAATAATCCTTTATGCTTTGGTCTTGACCAACATACTCTAAATAATGTATTTGAAGTTCTTAGTTACTAAAAATTATCCAATTGAAGAGTTCTGTAGTGTTTAAGGAAATTATTTTTTTAAGTCTAATATATCTAAGTCTTTGGACTACTGGATTTTTGCAGAAAAAGGATATGGCATAATTTGTTCTTTTCAAGTTTATTTTATGTAAGAGCTGGTCTCACATAATTCCACTATTTTAGCTAATCACTTGGCCTTAAAAGAAACTTTTACAGAAAAAAAAAAAGAGAAAATAATCTTTGTCACTCATAATATTTATTGTTTCCCAGATTAGAGGCTGATTTAGTATAGCATACTTAGCAGATAGAGCCAAATGATAATTAATTAGTCCATTCTTGTCAGATCATTTTACTTCTACACTTAGCACTGAGATGACCCTAACTGGAATTTACTTCTAGGTTGAAAGTACAAAATGCTCTCAAGAGTAATCCACACTCATTGTGCTTGTGAATCTCATTTATGAAAGACAAAATTAAATATCTAGAGGCCCAGTTTTTATACCACACTTAGTACCTGAAGGGAATTATCAAGAAACTTGACTTGTCATTACACCACAGGGAAGTCTGCTTTGTTTAAGTGAGTCAACCAAAAATAAAACCTGTGTATTAATGCAGAGATTTATTACAAAGGAATCCAGATGGCCCATTGTAATCCTAAATTAATCTGGACCTGGTTAACGTTGTTAATGTTAAAGTTACTACAAATGAAATTAAGACAATGCTTTTAGGCATAATCTGGCCATTATAGGGTAGAATGATAATAAAACTTCCTTTGTTTGAGACCTCATTTTCTTTCTTGCTTTATTTACTTTTGAATCCTCCCTTAATTGCTGGCACAAATAGGTACTAAATACATACATTTTTAATGAACAGTTGAATAAATGATTCTATCCCATCGTCCCAGGTTACTAAGATATTTTTGGATTCTGGTTTTAGTGGCTAATGTATTACCTTTTGCTTCCAAGTTATGTTTTCAACAATCTGATTAATACTCTCTCTACATTCTTACTCATGTCGTTAATTAAAAATTCTACCACTAAATGGTCAAGGGCTGAGCCCTCAGGTGCATTTTTTAGAGACCTCTCTCCAAGACAAGGTAGGCCCATTAATCAACAGACTGAAATGAGATTGCCCTCTGAAAATAAACTATAAATCAACACTTGCATGCAAAGCAGAGATAGCAAAGTCATCTTAGAACAAAAGACTGGATCCAGGCCTGTATGATGTGCCTAAAAATCTGAAAACTCAAACCAAACCCATTATGTGAAGTTGATTCCAAATCACAGTGATCTTAATAGGACAGAGTAGAACATCCCCATAGGGTTTCCAAGGCTGTAATCTTTACAAAAGCAGATCATCAGATGTTTCTCCTACAGAAGAATTAATTGGTGGGTTCAAACTTCCAACCTGTTGCTTAGCAGCCAAGCGCCTAACCATTACACCACCAGTCTCCTTTCAAACTTAATCCAAAGCAAACCAAATGCATTGCCAAACTCAAAAAGAATTCCAAGTTATAAAGAATCTATAAGCTTCGGCTTCACTAGTGTTGGTGTCACACAGTGCCATAACTCAAAGGCTCAGCTCCCCCCCATGGACCTCCTCCCACACCAGACCATACAGAAGTCTTGGTAATGTTTATTATCAACTTTAATCATAGAATAATATGTGATAAATATAGTTGCAAATTGCTTAAATGTAATATTTCTTAAGTTATACAAATACTAACTGCAAAATTGTTTTCATAAAATCTTTCTACGTTGAATTATAACATTATTAGTTGCAGCAATTTTAGTAACTTAGTGGAAACCTTTTCTTTATTTTTCTCTTTTTCCTTTAATTACTATTTCATTCTCAAAAAAATTATGGATATAAGTTCACAAACACTAAATACCATAACATTGTAGTTAAAACACCAGAAAATTGGACAAAATCTGCAACTGTAAAAAACACCAGCAGCAATGAGAAAAACAAGTGTGAGATTGGAGTATGTGCAGACAAAACCATGTGATTCAAAGCACCACTGTAATTGAGTAATAATAACAGCTCTGGCCAGAGTGCATTAGATTCAAAAAGTAAATTAACAGAATTTTGGTCTTGTAAGTATATTGATAAATGTAAGCTAGGCTTACAAAAAATATTTTTGTTGTTATAAGTAACTACAAGGATATTTTTATAAAAAGTAATAAATTTCTGCTGAAACACTGCACAAAAATTTTATAGAATGTCATTTTGGTGTCAGGTCCTCTGACAGTGTCGTCCATACTCCGTTAACTCCCACTAGTGATGCCACTGCCTATAGAACAGAGTGGAACTGCCTCATAGGGTTTCCAAGGCTGTAATCTTTACAGAAGCAGATTGGCACATCTTTTTCTCTAATGGAGTGGCTTGTGGGTTTGAACCACTGACCTTTCATTTAGCAGTCAAGTATTTAGCCACTGCAGCACCAAGACTACATTGAAACCTGATACCCAAAAAACACAAACCCACTGCCCTCAAAGGATGTAAATTATAAATAAAAATTGTAAATTAATTGTATAATAATAATTAATTATAATATAACATATAATATATATTATATATAATGTATTGTTGTTGTTGTTATGTGCCGTGGAGTCGGACCCGACTCATAGCGACCCCTCCTTGGGTTTCTGAGGTGGTATCACTATGGAAGTAGATTGCCCAACCTTCCTTTTGAGGAGTGGCTGGGGGGTTTGAACCACCAACCTTCTGGTTAGCAGTCAAGTGCCTTAGTCACTATGCTACCAGAGCTCCTGTATATAAGGTATATAATATATATTATTATATGTTGTTGTTGTTGTTATGTGCCGTCGAGTCAGCCCCGACTCATAGCGACCCTCCTTGGGTTTCTGAGGCAGTATCGCTACGGAAGTAGGATTCCTTCCAAGGAGTGGCTGGTGGGTTTGAACCGCCAGCCTTCTGGTTAGCAGAAGTTCTTTAGTCACTATGCTACCAGAGCTCCTATATTATTATATATATTATATATAATAACAATATAATTATTGTATAAGAAAGGATTGTGACTCATAGTGACCCTGTAGGATAGAGACATGCCCAATAGGGTTTCCAAGGCTGTACATCTTTATGGAAGCAGACTGCCCCATCTTTCTCCCATGGAGTGCCTGGTGGGTTCAAACCACTGACCTTTGTTTAAGCTGAGCACTTGAACACTGCACCACCAGGGCTTCTTAAAACCTGATAGGATATATGCTAATTTACCTTAAGAACATATCAATCAGGAATTGGTGACAAGGTAGTGTCAAAGGTTCTATCTAAAATTTATCCAGGGAAGAAGGACCCAGTCATACCAACTACAGAATATCTACCTTGGAAGGGGACAGTATTAGACTTTGAGACCTTGACACCAATAACATTTGAATCATTAAACTAACACCTCTTACTCTGTTTCCATCATCACAAAGCATCCTGTTCCACCAATTGCTAACTATGTGACCCTGGGTGATTTACATAAGCTTTATACTCTTTCAGTTCCCAATCTATAAAAGAGAGATAATCACAAAACCTACTTTATAGGGTTATTTGAGCATCAAAATAAACATAGATAAAGCCTGTATTAACCCTACAGGAAATGTTAACTACGGAAAGAAAAGAATATGTAGGCTGGGTCTTTATGAGAGTCCAAACAGGCTAATTGATTGATATTCCACGTTGTAAATTAATAAATTGATATGAAGAGCTTTGTTTGTGTGAGGCAGATTCCTTTAGTGAGACCTGGGATTTGAGAACATAGCACATTTAGTAGTTTCTTAGTCTATGTGTTCAAGGTCTTCTTGGCACCCAGTGAGTAGATGTCTTTCAGCAGCCCTTGCCTTTCCTTAGCAACTTTCTTCTCAAATTTCTGCAGGAAATCATTTTGTTTGTTTTGGATAGATTCTGTGTTTTGATCCAGTCTGAGGGTCTTTGTATTTTTGTATGGAGGTTTTAAGTGATTCATATCAGTTATCAGAATCTGAGGTGGTGTGTCTACAGAAGTAGATTGCCTGATCTTCCTTCCCAGGAGTGGTTGGTAAGTTTGAATTGCCAGCCTTCTGGTTAGCAGTCAAATGCCTTAGGCACTACACCACCAGAGCTCCCATTATTATATGGACTTATTATATTTTTCTGGATATTATGTTTCCTTATTATTTCTTTTCTATTTTCTGTCTTTTGTCAAGTAAACCAGAATGCCCTTGTTTTTGTTTGTCTTTGTGTGATTTTAAAGATAAGCAGTAGTGCTTTAAAATCAAGAAGGGAGTGCGTCAGGGTTGTATCCTCTCTCCACACTTATTCAATCTATATGCTGAGCAAATAATCCAAGAAGCTGGACTAGAAGAAAAACGTGGTATCAGGATTGGAGGAAGAATCATTAACAACCTGAGATATGCAGACGATACAACTTTGCTTGCTGAAAGTGAGGATGACTTAAGGCACCTACTGATGAAGATTGAAGAATACAGTCTGCAGTATGGATTACATCTCAACATAAAGAAAACAAAAATCCTCAACAACTGGACCAATGAGCAGCATCACAATAAATGGAGAGAAGATTGAGGTTGTCAAGGAATTCACGTTGCTTGGTTCTACAATCGATGCCAACGGAAGCAGCAGTCAGGACACTAGACGACGTGTAGCATTGGGAAAGTCAACTGCGAAGGAACTGTTTCAAGTGCTGAGGAGCAAGGATGTCTCCTTGAGGACTAAGGTGCGCCTAACACAAGCCATGATATTTCCAATCACCTCGTATGCATGTGAGAGCTGGACAATGAATAAGGAAGACTGAAGAAGAGTTGATGCTTTTGAGTTGTGGTGCTGGTGAAGAATGCTGAAAGTACCATGGACTGCTAAAAGAACTAACAGATCTGTCCTGGAGGAAGTGCAGCCAGAATGCTCCTTGGAAGCAAGAATGGCCAGACTTCATCTCACCTATTTTGGTCATGTTGTCAGCAGGGACCATTCCCTGGAGAAGGATGTCATGCTCGGTAGGGTGGAGGGTCAACGAAAGAGGGGGAGGCCTTCAAGGAGATGGATTGATACGGTGGCTGCGATGATGGGCTCAAGTATAGCAGGGATTGTGGAGCTGGCGCAGGATGGGCAGTGTTTCGTTCTGCTGTGCATGGGGTTGCTATGAGTTGGAAATGACTCGACGACACTTAACAACAACAATAGTAGTGCTTTAAATTCTATTAGGTTGTGGTTTTGTTGTTGTTGTTGTTTTGTTTTTTTGTTTTTTAGGGAGGTTCACATGGTGTGGAGGAGGACAATCTAGTTTATTCTTCGTTAAACAAGGAGAGATCCATCAAGGCCTGATGCTTTCTAGCAAATTGGTGGGAAGATTATCCTTGGTCCCCACGTTGTTTCTGGTTGTTGGTAGAATCCCAGAAGCAGACTTTCTGAATTTTTTTCTTGTACAGAGCATGACAAACAACCCCCAGAGTGCTGCCTGGTCTCTCATCCCAACTGCAACATTGTCCACTTCCCCACTGACTATATTGCATCACCAGATATGTAGAAAGAATAGTAGGGGAGGAGAGTAAAGCATAAAATGGCCCTGGCCACATCAAAAAACAATTCATGTAAGGATAACTTCTTGCCATTAACATATAAAGGCACATCTCCAAGTCAAGAGTACCAATAAGACCCTGCATATCCCGACTTCTCCTACTCCATTCTAGATTGGTTTCAAATGGCAGAAATAGTTTTGGGGGCCTGGCAGTCTGTCAATCATATACCTAGCCTCTATCATGGCTACACGTTTTGCATCTCTTTCTGGTTTCACTAGTATTGCAATAGGAAGACAAGAAGGGGGGAAAAACAGGCACTTCAAGTCAATTGTCAGGTTTCTTCCTGTTTTCTGGTATTTCCGAGGATATTGTCTTTTGAAACCAGGGTAGTTTCTGTGTGGTGTATAGGAATATGGAAGACAACTTGGCAAAATGGTAAAAAGCACAGGTTTTAGAATCAGACAGGAACTGAGTAAAATTCTAAGTATTGACCTCCTGTAAGAGGTATCACCACCACAGTACCACCACTATTAAGTCTTTATTCTTCCATCTGTAAAATGTACCTAAATAATGCCTAATTAGTAGCATTGTTGTAAATAATACAGAGAACACACATACAAGGTCTTAAACATCACCCCCAAAATTAGTATTAATTATAGTTCCCTCAAACCGCTTAGAGTAGTAGTTCAAGGAGTTCCCAGCACCCACTTTCTAGTCAGCCAGTGATCTGGAGAAGATAATGGAGTAATCAGAGCTCAGACCTTCTGTTATCATCTCAATTAAAGCAGCTCTGTGAGGAAGGAAAGTTGGGCAATCTACTTCCGTAGTGATACAGTCTCCGAACCCAAGGAGGGGTCACTGTGAGCCGGATCCGACTCAAGGGCAGTGCATTTTGTTTGTTGTTGCTTCTATCTGGCTTGCTTCTATATGAGATTTCTTTCAAATATAATGTCTCTGGTTAAAACTAATTTTAAAATCACAATTGAAAAATCCAATGACTTGCAAAGACTGAAAAACCAAAATTTGTCTGGAGGCTTTATTATTTGAGAAATAACCTACTCAGTTGTGCTGGCAATGTCTTCTGACAGTTTTTTACTCATTAAGGAAAGAATAGCACCTTCTTCCCCAATTCCAGCGTAGCTGTTCAGGCCACAGTCCATAAACCAGTTACTTTATCATTTTATTTATATTTAATGTTTAAAATTTTTATTTTTATTAGAATTTTTTAATACATATAAAAATATTTTCAGATCATTTCTGATCTCATTACCTAAATATCACCAATATAATATGGTTTATAAAGATTTATTGATATGTTTTAGCATTATTTTTTAACCGAGTTATGATTGCTCATCTTATACAAGTTTTGTACCTTACTGTTTTTATTTAACATCATAAACCTTTTTCTTTATTTTTACATTCATTTTTAAATGGTGGTGTAATATTTTATCCTGTGGGTATCTTGTAATTTACTTAGCCATTCCCATATAGTCAGACATTGTGTTGCTTCTAACTTTCTTCTGTTATAAATAACATTAATATGAATATCATAGTGCAGGAAGAATTAAAAAATTATTAAATTTAAATATTAGGGCTATTTCTTTTATATAAATTCACTAGAGTGGAATCAAATAGTATGTCCATCTAAAGATATCATATACATTGTTTTCTAAAAGACTTACAAATTTACACTCTCACCCTAATAATGTGCCTATGCTTTCTTGCTCTCATCATCTTTGGTAGTCCATGATATTATTTTTTTCCTAATGACTTGAAAGTAAAGACTCAATGTTGTTGTTGTTATGTGCCGTTGAGTCGGACCCAACTCATAGTGACCCCTCCTTGGGTTTCTGAGAAAGTATCCCTACAGAAATAATAGAGAATAGAAAAAAAATACTAACTACCTCAGACTTTGTTTTCATATGTGATAACAGTAACCTTCATAAGGTAAAATTAGATAATACAAATAAGCATAAATCTGGATATGATTGCATTACTGGGAATTTAACTCTGGCTTCAGCCAGTGAAAAGCTAATAAAGACTTATCTATGGCTTAAGGTGACCTAAATTGTTCAAGGAAAATTACCTACATAAAAACCATTGCTTTGTATTCTCTTACCATTTTTCTCCATTGGTTCATGATGATAAATTGGCTTATACAATTGGATACTCAAAAGATTATGTTAAATAATAGTTACTTTGATTTCAGAAAGTTACACTTTCAAGGTCTTATCTACAAAGCCATGAAGGAGCTCAGTTGGTTTGCAGAATAACATGAACCACCTGAAATGAAAACAGAAAACTATAACTGATAAGGAGCATTGCTATTTTTGTTGTTGTTGATGAAATATGGATAATTTCTAACTTTCTCCAGAACAATGACTTGAAACTCACTGGTAGTTAAGTGTTGTAAAAGAGAATATCTTTCATCGCAGAATATTTCTAAGTGCTAAACCCTCCTTTCTACGGTGAGAATATTGGAATGACATCAGAATTTTTCCACCCAAGGTACTCAGGTAGAAAGAGTTGTATATTAAAGCAAAAATGTAAAAGATTAGACCAAAGCTTCTTGCACAAATAGTGAGAAAGATGGTTCCAGACATGAACAACAAACAAAATTTCAACCACTTGTGCCAACAATTTTCAGTGACTTCTCAAGAAGAGTTCATCTTAATTCATTTATTTAAAATCAAATCTATGCTGTACAGCATCACTGAGGTCAGGGTTGGTGAGATAGATAATGATATTAAACAAATGTTTATTAGGTATTTTTTAATTTTAAAAGGATTAACTTGGTTCCAATTATAAATTAAATTGGAAAACGTAAAAGACAAGAAAACATAACAAAATTTTCATACTGTCCCTGTTTGTTCCACTACTCGTTTGTCAGTTTGTCATACTGTGGTACCTTACATGTTTCTGTGAGGCTGGAGGCTATACCACCAGTATTTTAAACACCAGCCAGTTTATCCAGGGTGGATAGATTTCAGCAGTGCTTCCAAACTAAGACAGACTGAGAAGAAAGAAGGGGCCATCCACTTTTGAAAAAAGTGGCCACTGAAAACCTTATGAATAGCAGTTAAACACTCTTTGATATATTACTGGAAAACTTTATGAATAGTAGTGAAACATTTTCTGATATAGTGCATGATGATGAGTCTCTCAGGTTGGATGGCATTCAAAATATAACTGGGGAAGAGCTACCTCCTCAAAGTAGAGCCAACTTTAATGCCATGGATGGAAGAAAGCATTCAGGATTTTCATTCGCTGATGAGGCATGACTCATAATGAGAAGAATCAGCTGCAAACATCCATTAAAAACCAGAATATGGAAATATCCAGAATATCCAATAGGAAAATTGGAAGTTGTCAAAAATGAAATGGAACACATAAAAATCAAATCCTAGGCATTAGTGAGGTGAAATGGACTAGTATCATTTTGAGTCAGACAATCATATGATCTACTATCCCAGGAATGACAAATTGAAGAGGAATGGCATTGCATTCATCATCAAAAAGAATATTTCAAGATCTACCATGAAGTACAATGCTGTCAGAGATAGGAATAATATTCATATGCCTACAAAGACGACCAGTTAATGCCACTACTATTCAAATTTAAGTACCAACCACTAAAGCCAAAGATAAAGAAATTGGAGATTTTTACCAACTTCTATGTCTGAAATTAACCAAACATGTCATCAAGATGTATTGACGATTACTGATGATTGGAATGTGAAAAGTTGAAACCCAAGAAGAATCATTGGTAGTTGGAAAATATGGCATTGGTGATAAAACTGATGCCAGAGATCACAGGGTAGAATTTTGTAAGACTAATGACTTATTCAGTGCAAATACCTTTATTCAACAACATAAACAGCACCTATACATATGGACCTTGTCAGATGGAATACACAGGAAACAGATTGACTATATCTGTGGAAAGAGGCATTGGAGAAGCTCAACATCAGTCAAAACAAAGCCAGGAACTGACTGTGAACCAGACCATCAATTGCTATTATTATTACTATTATTATTAATTGACTTTAAGACAAAAATCACCATACGAGACAAAGAAGGACATTATATAATGATTAAAGGATCAATTGAACATGAAGATATAACCATAATAGGTATCTATGGACC
>NW_006921598.1:12912415-12914697 GCF_000298275.1 Orycteropus afer afer
TGGAATTGAATCCACACCTGTGGTTTCCAGCCAAACAGAAGACAGGCATATGAGTTGAACATTTACCTGAGGTAGATATACTCCTTGGAGAGAAAAATCATTGAGAAAGAAGGGCTGCTTATGCACAGGGAGACAGCTCAGGGGGCAGGAGAGTATGGAGGGATGTTGTTGTTGTTCCATAGTGATACTGCCTCGGAAACCCAAGGAGGGGTCGCTATGAGTCAGTGCCGACTCGATGGCAAATAACAACAAAAACAACAACTGGTGGTGCAGTGGAATAGGCATTCGGCTGCTAAACAAAAGGTTAGCAGTTCAAATGCACCAGCTGCTCCCTAAGAGAAAGATATGGTAGTCTACTTCCATAAAGATATCAGCCTTGGAAAGTCTATTGGGCAGTTGTTCTCTGTCCTATATTGTCACTATGAGTCAGAATAGACTCGATGACAATAGAGTTTAAGTCTTATTTGGACTTGGTGAGTCACAGCAGAAATAAGGTTTATTCTTCTGAGGTGATGGGAAGAGTAGTGTAAAGCAAATAGTGCAAAAGGAAAAATACTTCTTTCTGGAATATAAACTGAAGATATACTCCCATTGCACAGCATTATCTCCCTGGACTTGGGGCTTCACTGGATAATCACTTACCCATTTTAAGGTGACTACACCAGGATACAGGCAGTCTCATAGAAAGCATCATTGGAAGGAAGATGAAGAAGCATTTAAATCAGTCTTGTAGAACCAGAAAAAGATGCGTCCAGAAAAATAATTTTGAGCTAAGTCTTGAGAAGTGAGAATGTGTTTTCACTAGAAGAGAGGATGGAAATACATGATAAGTTGGCTATAAATTATTTCTAAGACTACTATAAGATTTCAGTGAGGGTTCTGATTTCTAGTTAGACACGCAAATTTTACAAAGCTGATACAACAGACCAATGATTTAAAGATTATACTTGTGTCACTAGGATTATGTGGATTGAGACTCTGATAAGGGGTAAGTGTGAGGACAGCCAAGAAGGCAGAGGTCTGAGCCATTTTTGCCTTAATTTTCCCACTATAGCTTACTTACACATGTTAGGATTCCACACACACCCAAAAATAATCTATTTGAAACACACAAAAGGGGTTTTGTTGCTTTGAGAAAAATGGTTTGAAAAACATAGTACTGGAAAATTTCACCCTTGGTCTCTTTTAAAATACAGCTCAGTGGTAAGCCATGGAGACATTTCTTCTGTGAATGTTCTATCATGTGAGTTAGAGAAATGCTTATCTGTACATCCTGACCCCACATTGAAGTACCGGTATTTTTTGTCTCCTAAGACCTTATATGTGGGATGGTAAAACTCATGGGCCCAGACTGCCTAGGTTCAAGAAGAGGGAAAGAAAATGCTAAGAATAGTTAGACCAACATGTGTGGAGTTGGGTAGTACCTGGCACATTTTTCCAGCTTTGTCTCTTTTGGTTAAGGCACATTAGCAACTGATTGCCCAAATGACCTTCCTTCTCACTCTGCTGTGATTTCCTGTTTAGTTTTCAATTTTGTTCAAATGTCAGCCAAAGACCCTACTCTAGATTGCATTTGGTATTTCTATAGCCAACCTGTGGATTCCACATGACTCTGATTTTGAATCCTCTAGATGATTTGGGAGGAAGGTTGGGCAATCCTACTTCCGTAGTGATACTGCCTCGGAAACCCAAAGAGGAGTCGCTATGAGTCAGGGCTGACTCGACGGCACATAACAACAACAACAACAAAGATGATTTGAACATAGAATAGCAAAACTGAATGGAAAAAATGATAAAGTAAAATATCTGAATGGAAGATTTCAAAAGGCAACTCAAGAAAACTAAGTGAAGTACTGTAATGAAGAGTGCAAAAACCTGGTGCCAGAAAATCACAAAAGAAGGACACACTTGACACTTCTCAAGCTGAAAGAACTGAGAAAATATTCAAGTCTTGAGCTGCATTATTAAAAGGATTCTATGGACAAAATGTTGAATGATTTAGGAAACATCAAAAGAAGACAAGGACTACACAGAGTAATTGTACCAAAAAGAATTGTTATTGTTCATTCATTTCAGGAAATAACATATGATCAAGAACCAACCATACTGAATTATAAACCTTCACATCACAATAGAAAAGAGGACAAGCACAAATACTCAGCATATACTAAAACAACAGCAATAACAGGAATGATAACACAATTCATAAACAAAACGAGTTCAGCACAGAAAATAATATGGAACAAAGAAACCAGGGACACCAGGAAAAAATACATAACAAA
>NW_006921598.1:12918802-12934286 GCF_000298275.1 Orycteropus afer afer
AAATTCAAGCTTCACTGAAGGCATTGGCAAAAAACAAGGCTCTGGGAACTGATGGAATACCCATTGAGATGTTTCAACAAATGGATACAGTGCTGGAGGTGCTCACTCATTTATGCGAATGGAAGACAGCTAGCTGGCCAACCAACTGAAAGAGGTCAATATACATGTCCATTCCAAAGAAAGCTGATGCAACAGAATGTGGAAATTATCAAACTGTATCATTAATATCACATGCAAGCAAAATTTTGCTGAAGATAATTCAAAACTAGTTATAGCCATACATCCATAGGGACCTGTCAGAAATTCTAGTGTATTCAGAAGAGGATATGGAATGAGGACTATCATTTATGAAGTCAGATAGCTCTTGGCTGAAAGCAGAGAATACCAGAAAGATGTCTGTTATTGTTGTTGTTAGGTCCCATAGAGTCAGTTCCAACTCATAGCAACCCTATGTACAACAGGACAAAATACTGCCCATTCCTGTGCCATCCTTACAACCATTGATATGCTTCAGCCCATTGTTCCAGCCACTGCATCAATCCATCTCCCTGAGAGTCTTCCTGTTTTTTGCTGACCCTCTACTTTATCAAGTGTGATGTCCTTTTCCAGGACTCCCAACTGACAACATGATCAAAGTATGAGAGGTGAAGTCTTGCCATTCTCACTTCTAAGAAGCGTTCCAGCTGTGCTTTCTCCAAAACAGATTTGTTGATTCTTCTATGTTCAATATTTGTCACCAACACTTTAATTCAAATGTCGTTTTTTTCTTCAGTCTTTGTTATTCACTGTCCTGTTTTCCAATACATACAAGCCTATTGAAAGTACCATAGCTTGGGTAAGGTGAACTTAGTCTTCAAAGTGACTTCTTGGCTCCTTAACACTTGAAAGAGGTCTTTTGTGGCAAATCTGCCCAATGCCATACATCATTTGATTTATTGACTGCTTCCATGGAGGTTAATAGTGGATCCAAGTAAAATGAAATCCTTGATAACTTCAATCTTTTCTCCATTTATCATGATGTTATAGGGACTTTCATTTTCATTGTATTGAGATGTAATTCATACTGAAGACTTTAGTCTTCAATCTTCATCAGTAAATGTTTCAAGTCCTCGTTGGTTTCAGCAAGCAAGGTTGTGTCATCTACATATCACAAGTTGTTAATGATTCTTCTTTCAATCCTGATCCTGCATTCTTCTCCTATAGTCCAGCTTCTCAGATTATTTGCTCAACATATACATACTGAATAGGAGCTCTGGTAGCGTAGTGCCTAAGGCACTTGACTGCTAACCAGAATGCTGGCGGTTCAAACCCACCAGCCACTCCTCGGAAGGAAGGTTTGGCAATCTACTTCCGTAGTGATACCACCTCGGAAACCCAAGGAGGGGTCGCTATGAGTCAGGTCCGACTCGATGGCACATAACAACAACAACAAACAACAACATATTGAATAAACCTGGTGAAATGATACAACCCTAATGCATACTTTACCTAATTTTAAATCATGCAATATTCCTTGTTCTGTCCAAATGACTGTCTCTAAGTTAACATACAGGTTCCTCATTAACACAATTAAGTCTCATGGAATTCCCATTCTTCACAATGTTATCTATAATTTGTTATAATCCATATATTCAAATACCTTTACATAGTCAATAAAACACAGGTAATGCCTTTCTGGTATTCTCTGCTTTTAGCCAATATCCATATGATATATTAGAAATGATATCCATCATTCCATGTCCTCTTCTAAATCCAGCTTGAATTCCTGGCAGTTCCCTGTCAGTGTTCTGCTGAAACCATTTTTTTTAAAATTATTCTCAGTAAAATTATACTTGTGTATGATATTAAGGAGTTCTGGTAGTGTAGTACCTAAGGCACTTGACTGCTAACCAGAAAGCAGGCGGCAAACCCACCAGTCACTCTTCGGAAGGAAGGTTGGGCAATCTACTTCCATAGTGATATCACCTCAGAAAACCAAGGAGGAGTCGCTATGAGTCGGGGCCAACTCCACAACACATAACAACAACAATAAGTGTGATATTGATGATATTGTTCAATAATTATGTTGGATCACTTTTCTTTGGAATGGACTGTATATGGACCTCTTCCAGTCATTTGGCCAAGTAGCTGTCTTCCAAATTTCTTGGTATTGATTAGTGAATGCTTCCAGTGTTGTATCCATTTGTTGAAACATTTCAGTGGGTATTCTGTCAGTTTCTGGACAGAATACCAATTCCTTCAGTGCAGCTTGGACTTCTTCCTCCAATACAAATGGTTCATATGCTGCCTCCTGAAATAATTGAACAATTGACCAATTCTTTTTGGTACAGTGACTCTGTGTTTTCTTTCCATCTTCTTTTTGAGCTTACTGTGTCATTCAACATTTTGCCCATAATATCCTTCAATATTGCAACTTGAGATTTGAACTTTTTTTCTGTTCTTTTAGCTTGAGAAATGCTGAGCATGTTTTTCTCTTTTGTTTTTTTAACTCCAGGTCTTTGCACAATTCATGATAGTACTTTACTTTGTCTTCTCATGATGCTCTTTGAAATCTTCTGTTCAGCCTTTTATTTAATCTTTCTTCCATTTGCTTTAACTATTCTCCATTCCAGAACAAGTCTCAGAATCTTGTTTGACATCCATTTTGATCTTTTCTTCTTTTGCTGTCTTTTTAACAGCCTTTTTCTTTCTTCATATATGATATCCTTGATGTTATCCCACAACTCATCTGGTCTTCAGTCACTAGTGTTCAGTGTGTCAAATCTATTCTTCAGGTTGTCTCTCCATTCAGGTGGGATATAATCAAGGTCATATTTTGGTTCTCATGAGGTTGTTTTAATTGTTTTCAGCTTTAACTTGAACTTGCATATGGGGAATTGATGGTCAGTTCCACAGTCAGTCCCTCACCTTATTCTGACTGAAGATATTGAGCTTCTCCATTGCCTTTCACACAGAAGTTATTGATTAGATTCTTGTGTATTGCATCTGGTGAAGTGCACATGTATAGTCACTGTTTATATTGTTCTTTTTTTTTTTTTTAAGGTATTTGTAATAAATAAGTCGTTAGTCTTACAAGATTCTATCATACATTCTTTGGAGTCATTTCTACAACAAAGGCCACATTTTCCAACTAATGATGCTTCTTCTTTGTTTCCATATTTTGCATTCCAATTACCAGTAATTATCAATGCATCATGATTGAGTGTTTGATCAATATAAGCCTATAGGAATGATAAAGGTTTTCAATTTCTTCATCTTTGGCTTTAGTGGTTGGTGTATAAATTTTAATAGGCATATTGGCTGGTCTTTCTTATAGGTGCATGGGTATTACCCTATTACTAACAGCATTGTGCTTCAGAATAGATCTTGAAATATTCTTTCTCAAGATATATGTGAAGCTATTCCTCTTCAATTAGTCATTCCTGGCATAGTAGACCATATGACAGCCCTATTCAAAATGGCCAATATCAGTCCATTTCCACTCACTAAACCTAGAATATTGATCATTATGTGTTCCATTTGTTTTCACAATCTCTAATTTTCCCAGATTCATACTTCATACATTCTATGTTCCAATTATTAATGGATGCCTGCAGCTCTTTCTTCTCATTTTGAGTTGTGCCATATCTATAAATCAAGGCCCCAAAAGCTTTACTCCATCCTTGTCATTGAGGTTGACTATACTTTGAGGATACTCCTCTCCAGTCATATTTTAAGTGCCTTCCAGCCTGAGGGGCTCATCATCCAGCACCACATCAAACAAGGTTTCACTGAAATAAGGTTGTCAGTGGCGAAATTTTTCAGAAGTAGATGGCCATGTCCTTCTTTCTAGTCTATCTTATTCTGGAAGCTTCACTAAAGCCTGTTCATTGTGGGTGAGTCTGCTGGTACTTGAAATAATGGTTCCATAGTTTTCAGCATCACAGCAACATGCAAGGCACCACAATGCAACAAACTGACAGATGAGTAGTGGAAAAGATGTATACCTGTGGGTTTTTTGTTTATTTGTTTTGTTTGTTGACTATACAAAGGATTTGGACTACGTGGATCATAATAAATTATGTATAACATTGCAAAAATTGGGGATTACAGGACACTTAATTTTGCTCATGAGGAACGTGTATGTGGATAGACCAAGAGGTAATCATTTAAACTGAATCAGGGAATACTGCCTGATTTAAAATCAGGAAAGATATGTGTCAGGGTTGTATCCTTTCACCATACTTATTCAATCTGTACTGAGCAAATAATCTGAGAAGTTGGAATATATGAAGAAGAGAACATCACAAACATTGGAGGGTGAATCATTAACAACCTGTGTTTTGGTTACCTCTGTGCTGCTCTAACACAAATGGGATGGCTTTAAGAATCAGGAGTTTATTCTTACAATTTTGGGAGGCTAGAAGTCCAAGTTCGAAGTGCCAGCCCCTAGGGTCTGGATGAAAGCCCCTGGACCTTGGGCTTCAGCTCTTCCTCTTGCTCCCAGCCCAATGAAGCTACAGGCTTTTCTTCAATCAGGTAGCAGCTGGCTGCTGAGGCTGACAAACCCAAGATTGACAAGTGAAAGACACAGTTATGATATCATCAAACAACATGGCAGGCCAATAATTCAGGTCCAGAAAAAGTCCCAGGATCAGCAGGGCATGGCAGGCTGTTGAACAATGACTTAGCTACATGCAGAGTTCAAGCATGCCAAAAGGGTAGAGACTAATCCCAAAGCTTCTCCTCATATATGGGAAGCAGACCACAGCCCTAAAGCAGCTACTCAGCTGCTGGTAGCAGATTCCACCAAGGAGTTGATTGCCAGCCAGTCTCGTCATTGGGAATAACTGCCTTCAGCTGCCCAGCCCCTCAACCAGGCCCAGCCAAGGTGACAACAGCCTTAACCACCACAACCTGTGATATGGAGATGACACAACCTTGTTTGCTGAAAGTGAAGAGGATTTGAAGCCCTTACTGATAAAGATGAAAGACTACAACCTTCAGTATAGATTACTCCTCAACAAAAAGAAGACAAAAATTCTCTCAACTGGACCAATAAGAAACACCAGGATAAATGGAGAAAAGACCGAAGTTGTCAAAGATTTAATTTTACTTGGATCCATACTCAATGCCCATGGAAACAATAAAGATGTCCCTTTGAGGACTAAGGTGATCTGACCCAAACCGTGATACTTTCTTTTTTTTTTTCACCCAAGTTGATATGTGACTACCCTCTAGTTAGTGGTTTAACCTTCCTTCCCCACTCACCCCTGTTAACCATCAAAGAATATTTCTTTTTTTTGTGAAATGTTTTTCTTGACTTTTTATAATGGTGGTATCATACAATGTTTTTGTGATTGACTAATTTCACTCAACATAATGGCCTCTTAAGTTCATCCACATTATGAGATGTTTCACAGACTTATCTTTAATAGTTCTTTAATAGTGCTTAGTATTCCATTGTGTCTATGTACCATAGTGTATTGGTTCATTCCTCCATTGATGAGCATTTAGGTTGTTTCCATCTTTTCACTATTGTGAATAATGCTGTGATGAACATGTTGTTGTTGTTGTTATGTGCCATCATGTCTGACCCAACTCATAGCAACCCCTCCTTGGGTTTCTGAGGTGGTATCACAATGTAAGTAGATTACTCAGAACATAGGTGTGCAAATATCTGTCCATGTCATGACTCCTATTTCTCTAGGATATGTACCTAGTAGTGGGATTTCTGGATCATACAATATTTCTATTTTTAGATATTTAAAGAAGTACTATCCCATATTCCACAGTGATTACACCATTTCACAGTCCCACCAGCAGTGTATGAGGATTCCAGTCTCTCCGCACCCTCGCCAACATTTGCTGTTGTTTTTTTGAACTCTGCTATTACTGCTGGGGTAAGATGACATTTCATTGTTGTTATGATTTTCATCTCTCCAATAGCTAATAATTGCAAACATTCTTTCAAGTGTTTGTTAGCTCCTGAATGTCTTCTTTGGTGAAGTGTCCTCTGACCATTTTTTAATTGGATTATTTTTCTTTTTGTTGTTAATTTAATGAAGTTTCCTATAAATTTTAGATATTAGCCCTTTGTCTAGTACGTCATGGCCAAAATCTTTTCCCAGTCTATGGGTTCTCTTTTTACTCTTTTAGTGATATCTTTTGAAGGACACGTGTGTCTAATTTTCAGGAGGTCCCAGTCATCTATTCTGTATTCTGTATTTGTGCATTTTTAGTTATGTTCAAGATTGTATTTCTTCCCTGAATTAGGGCCCCTAAATTTGTCCCTATTTTTCTTTTGATCATCTTTATAGTTTCAAGTTTTACATTCAGGTCTTTGATCCAACTTGAGTTCATTTTTATATATGGTGTGATGTATGGCTCCTGTTTCATTTTTCTGCAAATGGATAGCCAGTTTTGCCAGTACCATTTATTAAAGAGACTACTTCTTCCTCATTTAATGAGTTTTGGCCCTTTGTCAAAGATCAGCTATCCGTAGGTGGAAGGATTTACTTCTGGGTTCTCAATTTTGTTCCACTGGTCTCTGTGTGTCATTGTATAATAAAACCATGGTATTTTCAATCATATCATAAATCTGTGAAAGATGGACAATGAATAAGGAAGACTGAAGAAGAATTGATATGTTTGAATATGGTATTAGTGAAGAATATTGAGTACACTATGGACTGTCAGAAGAACTAGCAAATTTGTCTTAAAAGCAGTACAGCTAGAATGTTCCTTAGAAGCAAGGATGGAAAGACTTTTTCTTGCTTTTTTTGACACATTATTGGGAGGGAACCTATCCCTGGAATAGGACATTGTGCTTTATAAAGTAGAGGGTCAGTGAAAAAGAAGACCCTCAATGAGATAGATTGACACAATGGCTGCAACAACAATCTCAAACATAGCAATGATTATGAGGATGGCGTAGGACTGGTCATCATTTCATTCTGTTACATTTAAGATCATTATGAGTTGGACTCAATTCACTGCACCTAACAACAAAAAGAGATAATTTAAATTTCTCCTTGAAAATATATATTCTCACCTCACATGAGGCTTCTCAGTTTTAAAAATATGCATAACAGAAATGTCATCCTTTTGACTCCTAAAACATCTCCCATCAGTGATATTTCCTAAATGCTAAAAGAATTACTTTGGATTGCTGTATAAACAGAGATTCTGCTGAAACACTTGAAGGAAAACTATTTCTCAATGACAAGACTGAAAAATTAGATATCTTGCCTTTCTATATCCCAAAACAAATGCAGGCCACAGGATTTGGGCTGTAATAAATGCATTTATTTTCAGGAATATTAATCAAAATGCTTTCTAAATGTCATGCTTAGCAAGTAAATATTAATGCATATAAGTGTCCTCAGAGGCAATAGAGGTCTCTTTCAGCTTGTTGAATGTGGTTATTCTTCAGTAATGCCAATGCTGGATATAGAAACCAATTAAGTTACAGGGTTTAAAGATGAGTACATGGCCCTGGATCTTTCTAGAATCACAGAATGGATTCTAGGAAAAAGGACTTCAATTCAATACTGTTATTTTATAGTTGAGGAAACCAGAGAGAGAGTTGCAGCTACCTCACTGTCACCAAAACTTTTTCTTGCTTCTTGGGCCTTAACTGTGAAAGGATAATACTTCTGACCCAAAATGAATGAAACCATGTCACAGCTGGAACTAAGAACTTGGTCCACAGTTTTTCCTACCATTCCACACTAGATACAAAAGTGAAAAAAAAGAAGAATATTAAAATTTGTCAAAGCAGTATTAGTTGAGGAGGCCACATGAGCAGCCAAGATGTATTTACACTTCCAGGTTAGTGGTTATCCTAGTAAAAGAAATGGGCTATATCTTAGCTCCTCATTACATGAGGGAAAAAAAAAAAAAACATTGTTTAAGCCGCCTATAATGAGATAGTCTGTTAGTTGCACTGGAGAACATATTAATAACACAATATGATTCTTCTTATTTGTATATTTATATTTTAAAATCTAATACAGACTTCCCAAAAAAGAACAATTAACAAATCCATGGTTAACAAGTTCTTGTGATAATCATTTATTGGTTTGAATTATAAACCCTGGATTATAAATTGACACCCATGAAAGTGTTAGCTGAACTTAGGAAGCTACCACAAAATGTTGGAAAGCTTACACAAATTTCAACAGAGGTTATTATTCATTCATGCATTCAACAAGTATTTATCTGGTATATTCCAGATGGAGGATCTGTGGCAGACATTGTGGGAACAGCTATGAACAACATAGATAAATTTCCTCCTTCATGGAGCTTACATTCTAATAATGTTATAGGTTGCTTTGTATTCCCCCTAAAGATGTTCAAGTCCTAAATTTGGTACCTGAGAACATGACCTTGTTTTAAAATAAGATCTTTTACATGAAGCACAGAGGGTCTTAATCTTATTCAAGTGGTTTCCTATAAGAGAAGAGAACAGACAGAGAGAGCTGGAGGAAGAAAGGCGGTGTGATGACAGAGACAAACGCAGCCACAAGCCAAGGAACAGCAAAGACTGCAGGGAGCCACCGGAAGCTAGGAGAGAGGCATGGGACATTTCTCTCACAGCCCTCAGAAGGAATCGCAATGGCCAATACCCTGATTTGGATTTCTGGTCTTCAGAATTGTCAGACAATAAATTTTTGTTCTTACATGACACCCAGTTTGTTATATTTTGTTATAGCAGCTCTAGGAAAGTAAGGCACAAATGTAATTAGTTCAGTAAATATGAGGTCCTGCAGGAGTAGTACGGGCCCTAATCCAATCTGACTGGTGTCCTTATAAACAAAGAAGAAGAAATACAGAGAGAAAGAGAGGGAAGACGGCCATGTGAAGACAGAGGTAGATTGGAGCTATGCTGCTACAAGCAAAGAACCCTGGGCTACTAGAAGCTGGAGTAAACAGAGAAGGATCTTCCCTTAGACCTCCTGGAGAGAGCTTGAATTGGCCAGTAACTTGACTTCATACTTCTAGGCTCACACCAGAACTGTGAGAGAATAAATATCTGTTGATTTAATCCCCGTTTGTAGTACTGTCATAGTAAACAAACCAGTTGCCATGGAGTCTACTCTGATTTGTGTATGTTGTTGTTGGTGTTGTTATGTGCCATTAAGTTGGACTCGACTCATAGCGACCCCTCATTGAGTTTCCAAGACAGTATCACTATGGAAGTAGATTGCCCAACCTTCCTTCCGAGGAGTGGCTGGTGGGTTTGAACCACCAGGCTTCTGGTTAGCTGTCAAGTGCCTTAGACACTATGCTACCAGAGCTCCATGACTCATGTATGTCACAGTAAAACTGTGCTCCATAGGATTTTCATTGGCTGATTTTTCAGAAGTATATCACCAGACCTTTCTTCTGAGGTGCCTCTAAGTGGACTCAAACCTTCAGCCTTTCCGTTAGCAGCTGAGCATGTTAACCATTTGCAAATTGAATCAACCAAACGAAAAACCAAACCTATTGCCAATTGAGTCAATTCCAATTCATAGCAATCCTATAAGACAGAGTAGAACTGTCCCACAGGGTTTCCAAGGCTATAAATCTTTACAGAAGCAGACTGCTTCATCTTTCTCCACGGAGCAGCTGGTGGGTTTGAACCACTGATCTTTTGGTTAGCTGCCAACTGCTTTATCCATTGCACCACCATAGTTCTTTAATTGAATTATAGATTGTTATTAATACTGAGATAGAAAAAGAATGATTATGCAGAGAGTAATTGGAGTGGTATCTTTAAATAAGATGGTCAGGGGAGGCTGAGACTTATGAATGAGAATAAAAATCCAATAAGGTGTCAATCAGTCCAAAGGGCTGCCATTTCCCAGCAGAGCAATAACCAACAAACCCAAATTATTATTTTTAAGACAGAGCTGGTAAACAATAGCTGACCCCTGCCACACAGTTATTCTGAATAAGCCCAAGCATGTCTTAAGAAATAATGAATATCCAGCTGGAAGGGATTGAAAGAAAGTAAAATCAGCTAGATTCTCAAGATTTCTATTTAGCAGCTAAGGGACATGAGAAAACAGGTAGAAGTCAGCTGCCTTTCATCTCCCAGATAGGTCAATAGCATGTTTAAAGGAATAACTAGCAAATTCACAAAGTATTGTTATGGTAAGGTTCTTAAAGAAGTTCACTTTTAATTAAAGCTAAAGAGGTTAGGGAAAATAAATATTAAGGAGCTCTGGTAGCACAGTGCTTAAGGCATCTGACTGCTAACCAGAAAGCTGTTGGTTCAAACCCACCAGCCACTCCATGAAAGCAAGGCTGGGCAATCTACTTCCGTAAAGATTTACCACTTCAGAAACCCAATGGGAGTTTGGAAGGTTGGAAGGATTCGAACCCAGTGGAGTTGGAATCAACTTGATGGCAGTGGGTTTGGCTTTTTTTTTTTTTTTGGTTAAAGAGCTTAGGAACAATAAGTAAAGAAGAAGACACCATATCCAAGTGATTTCATTCAACACAGAGGTGAAAGGATCTTTGGAGACTATGTCACCTAATTCTTCCTTATATCAATGAGGAAACTGAGGCCCAGAAATAGCTTATGACCTGCCCAGGTACACTGCTAATTAAGAACAGCTTGGAATCCCATCCCTTGGATTCCCAGTCCAGGGCTCTTTCCCTTCACAATGCAATGTTCCCTGGCAAACACCCATTGATCATGTAATCTAATAATCTCTGGGTTTACTAGAGAGTTTGGAGTGGATAAAGTACCTTTTTTGAGTTGTAAAATTTCTAAAGAAAGATTTTAGATATTTAACTGATATGGGATTTTTTTTTTTCCCAAAGCTAACAATTAATATGGAGTTGCTAAGGGCAATGGTTATGTTTTTTTAACAGTTTTCTGTAAGTATCTACTCTCAGCAGAAAGCAAGGGTAGCTCAATTAATAGCTATCAGACACAGACCAGAGTATCTGTGTCCCAGAGTGTCTGTCTCCTGGCGATCATTTAATGGCAAAACTGAGTTTGTGCTTTTACCCTGAGTCTAGGACAAAGCACTCTGTAAGAATAAACATTGTAGGGACAGCTAGTATTTACATTTCACATTTTAATTTTCTTGTGACCATGGAAGGAACTTAATATAAACCATAAGGACAATTCCTAACCCTCAACAGTTAAGCCCTAAAAATGTAGATTTAGGCATAAACGGATTCAAAGAATGCACTAATCTCTCTCTCTTATGGAAGTCATTATTACCCTTTTGAAAAGTTTGAATCTTTGTTACTGTTTACAGACATGAAAATCATATTGGGACCTTGGTCATAAGGTAGAACAAGTCCTTCCACCATATTTAAGTGCCAGTCACAATGGTCATAAGGTAGAACAAGTCCTTCCATATTTAAGTGCCAGTCACAATATATTGTTGTTATTTGCCATCGAGTCGGCCCCAACTCATAACGACCCCTCCTTGGGTTTCCGAGGCAGTATCACTACGGAAGTAGGAATGCCCAACCTTCCTTCCGAGGTGTGGCTGGTGGGTTTGAACCGCTGGCCTTCTGGTTAGCAGTCAAGTGCCTTAGGCACTATGCTACCAGAGCTCCCCACAACATATTAGCTATGGTATTTTTAACTACTATGACAGATGCATCCCCAAATCTCAATTTCTGCCACAATAGTTTCCTTTCACAATCTAGTAAAATTTAATAGGGTATGAGGTATATGACTTTCATGAAGCAATACAGGATTCTTCATCCAGCATCCCCAAAACAGGGGTGAGCAAGCTTTTTCTGTAAAGGACATTTAGTTAAGTATTTTAGGCTTTGTAGGCCAGGCTGTCTTTGCTCCAACTAGTCAACTTTGCTACTGTAGTGTAGAAATAGCCATAGGCAACACCTAAATGAATGATCATGGCAGTGTTCCAGTAATAATTTATTTACAAAAACAGGTGGTGGACCACATTTGGCCCAAGGCTATAGTGTGCCAACTATTGCACTAGAATAGGAGTGCTTTGCATCTATCCAACTGACAAAAAAGAAAGAAGAAAGAGTAGACAATTGTGCACAGGCTTTTGTAGACCAGACCTGAGAGAGGCAAACAACTTCTGCCTACACTGCGTTGGATAGTCCTTAGTCACGTGGCCACACAAAACAAGAGCAGAAACAGTAGTAGTCTAGCTATTTTCCAAGAAATAGAAGAAATGACACTGCTAACACAAAGCAATTCCTCATGGTCCACCCTCTTGATCATCAAGTAATCAATTTTATACTTCCTCCTATAGATAGCTACTTCTGTAAAGATATACCCAAAGTCCCATGCAGTCACCACATGCAGTTCATAAACAGCCTCTTCTCCTGAGACACAGTCTTTCCATCAGGTCCTAAGTGTCTCCTTGTAACCCAGCATCTAGGACACTAAGAACTAAGTATCAATGGACAAAAATATATGATTCTACTTACATGAAATAAGCAAATGTATAGAGATCAAAGTTGATTAGTTATTACCAAAGGTTGAGGTAGCTCTGGTAGCGTAGTACCTAAGGCACTTGACTGCTAACCAGAAGGCTGGTGGTTCAAACCCACCAGCCACTCCTCAGAAGGAAGATGGGGCAATCTACTTCCATAGTGATACTGCCTCGGAAACCCAAGGAGGGATCGCTATGAGTCAGGTCTGACTCGATGGCACACAACAACAACAACAACAAAGGTTGAAGAGTGGGGTTAAAAGTGAATTTTGCTTAAGGGGCACTGAGTTTCTCTTAGTGGTTGTGGAACAATTTGTAAATGGATAAGGTGATAGCTGTATAACACGCTGAATGTAATAAATGGCATTGACTTGCATAAGTAAAATATATTGAATTGGCAAATGTTTTCTTACATATATTTTTATCACAATAAAATATCACCCTGGCACACTCATACAATATAAAATGGTGAAGTAAAGACAGGATAATTATAATAAAATCTCCTATTTAGAAAAAGAAATAATAAAAGACACATAGCAGTTCCTGGTCAATAAAAACTAAACTACCAAGCAGACATTGTAAAGGCCTTCAACTCTGGGAGCTGGAGAAGTTCCTTAATTAAACACTGATTCTGCATCTGAAAGGTAATCTTTTCTTCATTATTTTCTATAGCCACATATGTCACCTTTCTTGGACATTGAACTCCTAGATCACATTTGAAATGGACATTGGTAGGCTGCATAGTTTCTGCCACCTACTTCCTGTCCAAATTTGTTTTGAGGTTTCTATACAGTCTCAAACTTAGAACAAGTGCATGTTTTCCTTGGCAAGATATTCTCTCAAAGATTTTGTAGGCCAGAAGCCACTTCTAATTACTTTCAAGTACCAAATAAAAACCCACTGCCATTGAGTTGGATCTGACTTGTAACGACCCCTCTTGGGTTTCTAGGGCGGTATCACTATGGAAGTAGATTGCCCAACCTTCCTTCCAAGGAATGGCTGGTGGGTTTGAACTGCCAGCCTTCTGGTTACCAGTCAAATGCCTTGGGCACTATGCCACCAGAGTTCCCAAGTACCAAATATCACACTGAAAATTCTTTCTCAGAGATAGTTCTCAGACCTGTCTTCTTTCTTAGCTTCTTCGCCATCTCTCTCTCTCTCTCTCTCTCTCTCTCTCTCTCTCTCCTCCTCCTCTCTCACTCTGTTCCTCTCTCTTTCTTTCCCTCTCTCCCTCTCTCCCTCTGTCTCTTCTTCAATTTAATGATAACTACACTGAGGCTATCTCAAACAACAGAGTTCAGTGCGAAGGTAACATTCTTAATCTTATACTACTGTGTTTAACTGAGAAGTCTTACTGATCTTTTTCAATTAAGCCCTTTCAATCTTAATTCTTACTATTCAGAGCCCAGAATCAGTTGGATTTTCCATCCTGTAAGGCCCTTCAAGCTATATTTTCTCCATTCTCTTGACTCTCTGAGAACTGGCCAAATCTTACTTTATCACTTTATTACAATTATTTCTAAAAGCAGCCAATACTAACAACATAATCACAGTTGTCCTCATTTTCACTAGAGCTACAAGGTCATAGGCACATTTATGCCTTCCAAGTTGTCATGATATTTTTACCTTTTTTTTTTTTTTTGCCACAGTACACCAAAACTCTTCTGCCTTCTAGTTAGCTACACCTCTTCTTTGCCTACCACTACCTGACCACCTAGACAATCTCACATATTTTGATTTTTGTATTATGACAGCACCCTATTTCAGTGATTATCTTCAATAAAAGGTAATCTCAGTAGACTAAGAGTTTATTTTTCACTCACATGTAGTTTATGTGTTCAATAGGTGACCTTCCATGCAGAGATTCAATGACTCAGATTCCTTCTTATTGTGACTCCACTGTCCCTTAGGACACAAAATACTTAGTGTCTTTTCAGAAGTGAAAGAAAGAGAAAGAGTGGATGGTTGTGCTGGAGTGTTTTATAATCAGACTTGAAAGTAACCTACATTACTTCAATCACATTCCAGAGTCCAGAACTCAATCACTCATTGGTACTTGCTGTATACCAAGAGGCAGAGAAAATGAGTTTTGGTAAACACATATTAGTCTCTGCCATGCAGAGCACTTATACTGTTTCCATACTATAATTAGATAAATCTCAAAGAGTTTTCTAGGAAAAGATAGGTACTGAGAATCTCACAAAACTGAAAATAAGCAAGTTTAAATTTAGGACCTTGAAATCTTAGAGTCAGGAGGTGAAACCTCAGAGGTCATGTAGTCTGACTATCTCATATGATGAATTAATAAACTGAAGCTCAGATGGTTTTAAGAAATCAATGGTAGAGATAATATTAGAACTCAGGCCAGGGCTGTATGCCTCACTGCCTTAATTCTCCTAAATCTGCAAAACATTGGGAAGAAAAGTTTGCTAATGAATCAAAACAGTATTTTTTTTCTTTACTTTTTTTAAAAAACTTTGTAGCTTTTAGAAGATACAAGGAGTAAGTTGGCATCCAGTTTGAAGACAAATAAAAACTTTTGGTCAGAATTTCAGTGAGAATTAGTTTGATTTACAAGGTCCTTCAGAAATTATTTTTGGCTCCAAAAATGAGATAAATTTTGTCTGATGTTTCTGGACATTTTCAAACTGTTTGAGGTGATGGGATCATTCTAAACAAAACAAAAGAAAACTTGCTTTTTCTAAAACTAAATGAAAATGGGGAAATGTTTGCAAAGCTTCAAGAAGCAGCAAGGAGACATTGGAGACAAGATGATGTTCTGTTAACACATCTGCCCAATCCCTCTACAACAGAGACCCAGAAAAACTGAGTAAAACAGACACAAATAATAACCCTGGAATTCTGTGGCATCGTGGTTAAAGCACTGGCTGCTAAATAAAAAGTCAGTAGTTCAAACCCACCACCCACTCCATGGGAGAAAGATAAGGCAGTCTGCATTTCCCAGCTAGAAGACAAATTCCTTTTTGGTGACAAATCCCTGGACACCAACTTGTATGAGGAAAAATCAGAAAAAAAGAATGAAGATAAATGAAGAAAACCTGAGAGTTATGTGG
>NW_006921598.1:12934386-12936393 GCF_000298275.1 Orycteropus afer afer
AATTAGGGAAATTGAAGGCAAATACCTGAACACTTCTTTGGAAAGGGAAAAATCAGAAAAAAAGATCAAAACAAAATGAAGAAAGCCTAAGGTTCGTGTGGGATACCATCAAGAGGAATAACCTATGTGTAACTGGAATTCCAGAACAGGAAGCAAGATGAAAAAAAAAAAAAAAAAAACAGAGAAAATTGTCAAAAATTTGCTAGCAGAAAACTTCCCCAATATCATGAAAGAGGAAATGATATCCATTCAAGAAGCTCAGTTAATGACATGCAGGATAGAACCCAGGAGAAAGTCAGCAAGACATATCATAATCAAACTTTCTAAAACCAGAGACAAAGAAAGAATCTGAGAGCAGCTTGGAAAAAATGAAATGTTACATACAAAAGGCAATCAATAGCACTAAGTTTTGATTTCTCAACAGAAACCATGCAGGCAAGAAAGAAATGGGATAACATATACAAAATCTTGAAGGCAAAGAATTGCCAACCAAGAATTATATTTCTATCAATACTGTCCCTCAAATATGATGGTGAAATTAGCACATTCCCAGACAAACAGAAATTTAAAAAATTTGTAAAAATCAGACCAATCCTACAAGAAAAGTTAAAGGGATTCCTTCCAACAGAAAAACAATGAAAGATAACAATTTAAGATTAAGACATGACAACACCACTGTGATAATTAAGGTTGTGTGTCAATTTGGCTGGGCCTGGTTGAGTGACTGGGGAGCTAGTGGTAGTTATCCCCCATGATGAGACTGGCAATCAACTCCATGGTGGGATCTACCAAAAGTAGCTGAGTAACAGCTAGAAATTCGGTCTGCTTCCCATATATAAGGAGGAGCTTTGGGAATGGTCTCCAGCTTATAGCATGCTTGAACCCTGCATGTAGCCAAGTCATCATTCAGCAGTTTGTCCTGCTTTGCCGATCCTTGGACTTTCAATGGACTTGAATTAATGGCCTGCCATGTGGTTTAGTAATATCAGGACAGTGTGTTGGGTTTTTCAGCCTCAGCACCCAGCAACTGAGTGAAGAAAAGCCTCTAGCTTCTATGGGCTGGGAGCAGGAGGCAGAACTGAAGCCCAAGTTTGAGGGGTTTTCACCCATCCCTTAGAGCCTGACACTTTGAACTCAAAAATAAAGCCTACAAATTATAACAATAAACTCCTGTTTATTAAAGCCATCCCATTTGTGGTATATTCCTGTCAGTGTGGCATTAGGTAACAGAAACAAATACCCAGAAACCAACCCAGAAAAAGAATTCTCAGAACTAAAACAAGCTTACAAAATGGAAAATAGAGAACCAGAGGAGTCAATCTGTAAATGACACCAACTACAAAACAAATAGAGGGAATAAATAGTATAATTACAAAACTTCCAAATGGAGAGGAAGACAGGACAATATCAATATAGAAGAGACTGTTCCAAACTTACAGAGATAAAAATCTACTACAGGGTAACCAAAAAGAAAATTAATAAGCCTTCTAACAAAATAAGAAAAAAGAAAATCACACGGATTTAATAAACACAAAATCAATAATAGTGAAAAAATAAAAAGGGGGGGAAAGAAAATTTGATAATAAAAACGAATTCAGCACAGAAAAATATTTGGACCAAAAGAACTATCAGCACCACAACAAAAAAGCATGAAAGAATGACAATAGAAAATTCATACCTATCATTAATTATACTGAATGTGGATGGATTACATTCAACAGTCAAGAGAAAGAGAGTGGCAGATTGGATAATGAAAGGAAACCCATCAATATGCTGCCTATAAGACACTCACCTGAGATACAAACTTAAAAACAAATTAAAAATCAAGGAACAGTGAGTTCTGGCAAGATGGTGGACTAGGCAGAAAGACTGCACAGACCCTCTTCAACAAAGAAAAGGGAAACCAATTAACACAGACAGAGAAGATAATCTTGGACCCCTGAGCCTTGAAGGGAAGGATATAGAAGTGGACTAAACCCCAACTAGCAGAAGAATTTGTGTGAAAAT
>NW_006921598.1:12937170-12937738 GCF_000298275.1 Orycteropus afer afer
AAAATGAAGAAAGCCTAAGGTTCATGTGGGATACCATCAAAAGGAATAACTTACATGTCATTGGAATTCCAGAACAGGAAGAGAAAAACAAAAACCACTGAGAAAATTGTCAAGATCTGCTGGAGGAGAACTTCCCTAATATGATGAAAGATGAGGATATATCCATTCAGGAAGTCCAACGAACCCCAAACAGGACAGACCCCAAAAGAAAATTACCAAGACACATCATCATCAAACTCATAAAAACCAAAGACAGAGAGAGAATCCTGAAAGCTGCACAGGAAAAACAAAAAGTTACCTACATAGGACAGCCAGTAAGAATAAGCTCTGATTTCTCAGTAGAAACCACGCAAATGAGAAGGCAATAGCATAGAGAAAAATTTTCAATCAAGAATTATATATCCAACAAAATTGTCCCTCAAATATGATGGTGAAATTAGGAGATATCCAGATAAGAAGAAACTAATGGAATCTGTTAAAACCAGACCAACCTTACAAGAGATGCTAAAGGGAGTCCTTTGAACAGAGAACCAAAAAGAGCAAATAACAACCGACCATTAATACACAA
>NW_006921598.1:12939398-12948168 GCF_000298275.1 Orycteropus afer afer
ATTTACCTGAGATAGATACACTCCTTGGAGAGAATAATAATGGGAGAAAGAAGGGCTGCTTGTGCACAGGGAGACAGTTCAGGGGCCAGGAGTCCATGGAGGGATGGACACTGGGAAGAGGTAACTATGGGGAGGAAGTGGGAGGGGAGCTGTTGCATTGTGGTAAACTGTGGCTAATGTCATGAGGCAAAGTATATGTAAACTGCTGTATGGAAAATGTATTTGCTCTGTAAATCTTCACCCAAATCACAATAAAAAAAAAAAAAAAAATCAAGAAACAGAAAAAAATATATCAAGATAATTGCAACCAAAAAAGAGCAGAAGTGGCAATATTAATCTCTGATAAAATAGACGTACATGTGAAAACCAGTATTAAGAGACAAGGTAGGGCATTATATGATTATTAAATAGTCAATTAACGAAGATGACATAACCTTAATAAATATCTATGCACCCAATGAAAGACCTCCAAGACACAAAGATCAAATATTGACTGAATTAGTAGTAAGAGACTTTAACACACCAGTTTGGATGAAGGACAGAACAACTAGAAAACAACTCAACAAAGATACAGAAGACCCCAACAACACAATCAACCACCTAGACCTCATAGACATATACAGACCACTCTACCCAACAAAAGCACAATATACATTCCTCTCCAGTGCACATGGATCATTCTCCAGAACAGACCATATTTAGGTCACAAAAAAAGCCTCAATAAATTTTAAAACACTGAAATACTACAAAGCATCTTCTCAGATCCCAATGCTATAAAATTAGAAATCAAGAGTAGGAAGATAAGGGGTAAAAATAAAATACTGTAAGCTCAATAACAAACTGCTCAAGAACTACTGGATAAGAGAAAAAATACAGTGTTAAATAAAAAGCGAATTCCTAGAAACAAATGAGGATGAAAACACAACATACCAAAACCTTTGGTACACAGTGAAAGCAGTACTCAGAGGAAAATTTATAGCAATAAATGAACACATGAAAAAAAGAAAAAGAATGAACGAAAACCAAAACCTTACCCAACAACACCAACAATTAGAAAAAGAGCAACAAAAGAAGACTACAGTCTCCAGAAGAAAGGAAATATTAAAGATCAGAGCAGAAATAAATGAAGTAAAAAACAGATAAACAATAGAAAAAAGCAATGAAACTAGAATCTGGTTCTTCAAAAAGATAAACAAAATAGACAAACTATCAGCAAACTTAACAAAGGAAAAGAAAGATAAGATGCAAATGACACAAATAATAAGTGAAATAGGTGACGTCACAACAGAATCAATTGAATCAAAAAGGGTAATAACAGAATACTATGAAGAACTTTACTCCCACAAATTCAAAAACCTAGAAAAAATGGACAAATTTCTAGAGACACAAGACCTAGCTAAACTTACACCGACTGTGATATAAAACTTTAACAGACCCAAAACAAAAGAAGAAATTGAGCAGGTCATAAATAAAAACTCCCCCCAAAAAAAATCCTGGCCCAGACTGCTTCACTGGAGAATTCTATCAAAGGTTCAGAGATCTGATACCTATCCTACTCACACTATTCCAGAACATGTGTGATAGTTAAGGTTGTACATTAAATTGGCTAGACTATGATTCTAAGTGGTTTAGCAGTTGTGATGTAGCCATCCCCCAAGATGAGATCTGATATAATGTAATCATCTCCATATGAGATGTGCTATGAGCAGAGAATCAGTTGAAAAGGTGTTTCCTCCGGGATGTGGCCTGCTTCATATATATATAGACCAAACCAGGATCCAACTCATAGCAACCCCTCCTTGGGTTTCTGAGGCAGTATCACTATGGAAGTAGATTGCCCAACATTCCTCACAGGGAGTGGCTGGTGAGTTTGAACTGCCAGCATTTTGGTTAGCAGTCAAGTGCCTTAGGCTCTAACGAAAACCACACACCACTATCCTTCATGAGTACAGGTGCAAAAATTTTCAACAAAATCCCAGCCACAGAATACAATACTATATCAAAAAAATAACATACCATGACCAAGTGGGATTCATATCAGGTATGCAAGGATGGCTCAACACCATAAAAACTATCAATGTAATACAGCATATAAATAAACCTAAGGAAAAGAACCCCATGATCATATCAATTGTTGAAGAAAAGGCATTTTATAAAATCACCTAGTCCTGATAAAAACTCCCAGAAAAATAGGAATAGAAGGGAAATTTCTCAACATAATAAAGCATATATGTAAAACCAACAGTCAACATTATTCTCAATGGAGAGAGATTCAAACCATTCCCCTTGTGAACAGGAACCAAACAAGGATACCTTCTATAACCACTTCTATTCAACATTGTTTTGTGGAAGTCCTAGCCAGAGCTATAAGGCAAGAAAGAGAAAGAAAAGTGTCCAAACTGGCAAAGAAGAAGTAAAACTATCTTATTTGCAGATGACATGACCCTATACATAGAAAACCCAAGAAACTTGATAAGAAAACTACTGGAACTAATTGAAAGATTCAGCGGCAGGATACAAGATCAACACACAAAAATCAGCTGGATTCCTCTACACCAATAAATAGATTTCTGAAAAGGAAAACAATGCCATTTACAATAGCTGTCAAAAGATAAAATACTTAACAATAAATCTTACCAGGAACACAAAAGCCCTATACAGAGAAAACTACAAAACACCATACAAGAAACTACAAGAGACCTACATAAATGAAAGAACATGCCATACTCATGGATTTGTTTTGTTGTTGTTATGGGCCTTTGAGTCAGATGCAACTCATAGTGACCCCTCCTTGGGTTTCCAAGGCAGTATTACTACGGAACCTTCCTTACAAGGAGTGGCTGGTGGGTTTAAATCACCAGCCTTCTGGTTAGCAGTCAAATGCCTTCAGCACTATGCTACCAGAGCTCCCATACTCATGACTTGTTGTTGTTGTTGTTATGTGCCGTCGAGTCGGCCCCGACTCATAGCGACCCCCCCTTGGGTTTCCGAGGCAGTATCACTACGGAAGTAGGATTGCCCAACCTTCCTTCCGAGGAGTGGCTGGTGGGTTTGAACCGCCAGCCGTCTGGTTAGCAGGCAAGTGTTTAAGCCACTATGCTACCGGAGCTCCCTACTCATGACTAGGAAGACTGAATATTGTGAAAATGTCTGTACCACTCAAAGCAATCTATAGATTCAATGCAATCTCAATCCAGATTCCATCAACATTCTTTAAGGATATGGAGAAATGAATCACTAGTATTACATGGAATGGAAAGAGAGCTTGGATAAGTAAAGCACTACTGAAAAAGATAAACAAAGGAGGAGTTCTCACACTCCCTGGTCTCAAAACCTGCTTTACAGCCACAGTAGTCAAAACAGATAGACCAGTAGAACAGAACTAAGAATTCAGAAATACATCATGCACCTGTGGACAGCTTACCTTTGACAAAGGGCTGAAATCCATTAAGTGGAGAAGAGATAGTCTCTTTAACAAATAGTGCAGGCAAAACTGGATATCCATTTGCAGAAAAATGAAAGAAGATCCAAACCTCATACCATACACAAAAATGAACTTAATATGGGTCAAAGACCTAAATGTAAAACACAAATCTGTAAAATTAATGAAAGATAAAGTAGGGGAAAACACAGGGGCCTTAATTTACGGCATAAATAAACCACCAAGCATAACTCAAATCTTCTGCAAACAGTAGAAGATGAATTAGATGACTGGGACCTTCTAAAAATTAAATTTCTTATGCATATCAAAAGACTTCTCCAAAAGAATAAAAAGAGAATCTAGACTTTTGGGGGAAAAAATGGTAATGACATATCCAACCATATTGTTGTTGCTGTTGTTGTTATGTGCCCTCGAGTCAGTCCCAACTCTTAGCAACCCCTCCTTGGGTTCCTGAGACAGTATCACTATGGAACTAGATTGCCCCATCTTCCTTCTGAGGAGTGGCTGGTGGATTTGAACCACCAGCCTTCTAGTTAGCAGTCAAGTACCTTAGGCACTATGCTACCAGAGCTCCTATCCAACAAGGTACTTCTCTCTGAATTTATAGGAAACTTCAACAACTCAGCATCAAAAAGAAAAACAATCCAATTCAAAAATGGGTAAAGGACATGAACAGACAGTTCACCAAAGAAGATACTTAGAGATCCAAGAAACACATGAAGAAATGCTCGTGATCATTAGCCATTACAAAAACAAAACAAAATAAACTCACTTCCATTGAATCAATTCTGACTTATAGCAACCCCCACTGGGTTTCCAAGGCAATAAATATTTATGGTAGTAGATTTTTCTACCTTCCTTCTGCAGAGCAGCTGGTGGGTTTGAACCACCAACCTTCTGGTTAGCAGTCAAATGCCTTAGGTACTATGCCACCAGAGATCCTTAAACCAAAAAAAAAAAAAAAAAACTGCTGTCAAGTTGATTCGACTCATAGCAACCCCTCCTTGGGTTTCCAAGGCAGTATCTCTACGGAAGTAGATTGCCCAATCTTCCTTCTGAGGAGTGGTTGGTGGGTTTGTATCACCAGCCTTCTGGTTAGCAGTCAAATGCCTTAGGCACTATGCCACCAGAGAGAGGCAAATGAAAATAACAGTGATATATCTCATTCCAGTGATAATACCAAAGTTCAACAAAATAGAAAACAACAAATACTGGTGACAATGTGGAGAGATTGAAACTCTCATATACTGCTGATGGGATTGTAAACTGATACAACCACTGTAGAAAATGGTATGGCACATCCTTAAAAGTTTGGAAATAAAAATAGCTTTTGACTCAACAATCCCCCTACTAGGAATATATCCTAAAGAGGTGAGATCCAGGACACAAATAGATATATGCATACCCATGTTCATCACAGCACTATTCACAATAGCAAAGAAGAAATATAACCTAATTTCCCATCAACATATGAATGGATAACCAAACTATGATACATGCACACAATGGAATAATATGCAACACAAAAGAATAATGAAGAATCAGCAAATCACATTACTATGTGGATGAACTTGGAGGACATTATACTGAGTGAAATAAGTCAATCACAAAAGGATAAATATTGCATGAATCCATTATTATAAAAAGGCAAGGAAAGAGTTACACAGGGAAAGAGTTTTTCTTTTTTGATTACCAGGAATGGGACAAAAAGGGAGGGAAAATTGCTGACCATTTAAGAGACATGTTTTGATTGGGATGAAGGGAAAGGCAATATAAGAAAAGTTTGTGACCAGAGCAATATCATTAAGAAAAGGAAGACACAGACAGGTGTGCAAGAAATACAGACAACAAAGGTAAATATTATTACATGCACAATATGCATTATTAGTACTAACACTAATCTATGAGCACATATATAGGTAGACAGGTGAAAAGATCAGGTATGGGTAGGTGAATGGGAATATACTCATGACCATACATAGGTCTGGCAGACAATATTCCTACCTATGTATTTGTATGTGCTATAAAAATCTTCATATATATTAGAGAGTTAACAGGTGATAAAGATAGGATAACTTCTTAGCCACAACCAGGCACTTTGAGAGTATGAGTTGCTGGGCTTGTGGGGTCAGGACTATGGCCACAGGGCATATCAAGCTCAATTGGCACAACAGAGTACACAAAAACATTTCTTACTTCGGTGGATAGTGACTGGAGCTCCTAAAAACTTGTGAACAGCCATCTAAGATGTAACTATTGGTCTCTCCTCATCCAGAGCAAAGAAGAACGAAGGAAATCAAAAAACATAAGGAAACAATTAGTCCAAGGTACTAATGGACCACAGGAACCTCAGCCTACATACATAATCCTGAGACTAGAAGAACTGAATGCTTCCCAGCTACCAATGCCAACGACTCAGAAAGGGATCAAAATTGGAGATCCCGGCCAGAGCAGGAGAATAAAAATATGGAATAAAATTAAAAAACATGAAAAAGACAAGGATTACTGGTCAGGCAGAGATGTAAAACCACCAGGGCTATGAGCCAGATTCACCCTTCAGGCCTGGAATTGGACTCACTCCTGTGGCTCAACTCTCAGCCAAGCCATAGCTCTCTATGAGTTGAACAGCTACACCAGGGAGATGTGCTCCTTAGAACAGTCAACCATAGGAGATCAGAAGGGCAGCATTTGTACAGGGAGGAAAGTAGGCAGGCAGAAACACATTGGTAAGAAGGATACAGGGAAGGGGTAAACACAGGGAGGAGGTGAGAGGGGAGCTGTTACACTGCAGGGATTTAATCAGTGTCAGGGAAAAAAAAAAGTACATGCACTGTTGAATGTAAAAGAAATCTGCTTTGTAAAATTGTACCCAAATCACAAGAAAAAGTTAAAAAAAAAAAAAAAGCAGCAAGGGTGATGAATAGGACATAGACTATTTGTTGAAAGAAAGAAGATACAGTTGTACTCTTCCACTAAGAGGTCTTGTCCTTGGGATAAGAAGACTTTGTCTGACCTACTTTGGTCATGTTGTCAGAAGGGACCATTCCCTGGAGAAGGATATCATGCTTGGTTAAAATGGAGGGTTTAATGAAAAAGGGGAAAGCCCTCCACAAGATGAATTGACACAGTGGCTGCAACGATGGGCTCAGGTATAGCAGGGATGGTGAGGCTGGCACAGGACCAGGCGGTGTTTCATTCTGTTGTACATGGGTCATTATGAGTCGGAGCTGACTCGACGGCACCTAACAACAACAACCACTAGATATTTATTATTTAATAAATAAATAAATGACCTAATCAAAGAATGTTGTTGTTGTTGTTGTTGTTTTGCCATCGAGTCGGCCCCGACTCATAGCGACCCCTCCTTGGGTTTCCGAGGCAGTATCACTACGGAAGTAGGAATGCCCAACCTTCCTTCCGAGGAGTGGCTGGTGGGTTTGCACTGCCAGCCTTCCGGTTAGCAGTCAAGTGCCTTAGCCACTGTGCTACCAGAGCTCCAAAAGAATAGTAAACAGATATTGAGGAAAGTCATCTAAGAATGAAGTTTCAGTAAAGCAAGTTCATAGGACTGAGGAAAGAAATATTTGATGATAAATCCCCAAAAGTAAGAGAGGGTAGTGATCATCTACCAAAAGAGTCAGAAACAATAATTGAAAGAGTCAAGAAAAAGAAATTCAGACTAATAATGACAATTCCTTTAATTGGGAATTCTATGTGCTCAGAAAATAATCTCTTGAGAATTACTCCCAACAACTGTGGGGACTGGGGTTTCCTGTTTTCAATAGATGGCATAAAATATCAGAGAGTGTTCTGGAGAACTGACCTTCACTCGAAAAGGGACAGGTTAAGTGTTTTTAAAGGCCTCCATCCTCTACTGAAGATTTTATAATACAGCATAATTTATAATGTAGATGATATCCAATATGCATCTACAGTCAGACTCAGAAGAAGGTTTAATTAAAAAAAAGCCTAATATTTATAAGACTCCTAGTCATCATTCCGCAAGGCAAGCCTCATCCATACCCCATTCCTTTCTGCAGTCCAAAGCCTGTAGCATATTCTGAATTGCTAGCTCTAGCTCCAATGTGGAAAAGCACAAGGCCTTGATAGGTGTTTGAATTTTCCTAGTGGAGCTGGTGGTCAATGGAGACACTCCTACCAAACTGTGCCTCCTTGAGTCAACTTGCTTACTTTTATTTTAGAGAATTTAAATATGCAGGTTAGTAGACAGCTATAATTAAAAGTTATCTTCAAGATCTATGAAAAATTAGGGCTTCAATGCTGCAATGGGAACAACAACAGTAAGTCAAGATCCAATGCATTTTTTTCTTTCTTAAAAAAAAAAAAAAAAAGATTGGTGAAGGCCCAATTAGTATTATGAATTCTTACACAAGTTCCCTAGTTTCTGGTGGGCCTCCAGTTGTTCACATGTCAGCTTCTTTATGTATAGTAGTGACTCATTTGCTAAATTCCTTTATTACTTGGAGCATTTTTAGTGTGACTAATTATGGTGCCAAAGCTTCTAGAAAATAACAAGAGATCCTCATGTTTGTTGCCAATTAAAAGATAAAGAAAAGATGAAGATGAAAACAAACATATTGAAATACAATTCGTTTTTCATCAAGGATTCAAACCAAAATGAAATAGTTTGGCTCAAATTTTTTCAGGGGATATGCTGACATTTCAGCTTTCCCAACTGAGTGATTTATGAAAAAAGAAAGAAAGAAAAAAGATACATACACTCAGCTCTGGTTCAAGCTGGCTTAATTTGTTTTTTAAAATAAAACTGACGTATTTATGGTTTAATATAAGATTAATATTTGGATTCAGTTTAAGATTCAGCTAACTAGCATGGTTCATTCCAGTTTAATGTTTGATTCAAGTCTAATTTTGAACTGCTCATTTTATCAATTATGGCTCAAAGAAGAAAACATATTGACTACTGCTGCTGCTCTGGTAGCATAGTGCCTAAGGCACTTGACTGCTAACCAGAAAGCTGGTTAACCGTAGTGACACTGCCTTGGAAACCCAAGGAAGGGTCACCATGAGTCAGGTCTGACTCTACAACACATAACAACAACAACAAGCTGCTGCTGCTGCTCTCTGCCATCGAGTCGGTTTTGACCCATAGCGACCGCTCCTTGCGTTTCTGAGGCAGTATCTCTATGGAAGTAGATTGCCCAATCTTCCTTCTGAGGAGTGGCTGGTGGGTTTGAACTGCCAGCCTTCTGGTTAGCAGTCAAGAGCCTTAGGCACTATGCTACCAGAGCTCCTTATCTTCTGGTAATATAAAATATTCTGTTGTGATCCATAGAGTCTTGATTGGCT
>NW_006921598.1:12948268-12957430 GCF_000298275.1 Orycteropus afer afer
TTGAACTGCCAGCCTTCTGGTTAGCAGTCAAATGCCTTAGGCACAACGTCACCAGAAAAAATAGGGACATACCACTAATGGCCTTAAAGAAGCCAGAATCTCTTTAGGGAAAAAATTAAGCATAGGCTTTTGCTGTCACATCATTTAGAGTAAATAAACTGACCTGTTTCCAACAAGAACATCTTAGAATAATCATCAAACATCCTTTCAATTAAATATTTGTTCTATTCCTCTAATCCCAAAGTAACAAAAAATTTTGAATTAATCTTTTCTAGAAAATCGTAGAATATTCTAACTCTTGCTCCTTTTTATAAATTAAGATTATACACATACTATATACAAATTTTGATATATAATATATATGTGATACAATAGAATGCAGAAATTATTGAACATTTTCATTAATATTACATACAAGTAAAATTTTGCTGAAAATAATTAAATGGTTGCAGCAGTACATTCACAGGGAATTTAAGATGGACTCAGAAGGGGGCATAGAATGAAGGATATCATCAGTGATGTTGTTCTGGTTACCTAGTGCCACTCTGATAAGAACATACCACAAATGGGATGGCCTTAACAAACAGGAGTTTATTCTTACAATTTGGAGGCTTTAGTCCAAGTTCAAAGTGCCAGGCTCCAGGGCTGTGTATAAGCCCCTGAGCCTTGGGGTCCAGCTCCACCTCCTGCTCCTGGCCCACTGGAGCTAGAGGCGTTTCTTCACTCAGACAGCTGCTGGCTGCTGAGGCTGAGAAGCCCCAAGGTTGACAAGTAAAGAGGCACAGTCCCAATGTTACCAAACCACACGGCAGGCCATTAAGTTAAGTCCATTGTAAGTCCCAGGAGCTCTGGTAGCATAGTGGCTAAGACACTTGCCTGCCAACCAGACAGCTGGCGGTTCAAACCCACTAGCCACTCCTCGGAAGGAAGGTTGGGCAATCCTACTTCCGTAGTGATACTGCCTTGGAAGCCCAAGGAGGGGTCGCTATGAGTCGGGGCTGACTCGACGGCAAATAACAACAACAACAACATTGTAAGTCCCAAGATAGGCAGAGCATAACAGGCTGCTGAGCAATGACACGGCTACATGAAGGCTCCAAGCATGCCATAGGCTAGAGATCATTCCCCAAGGGTCCTGCTTATATACAGGAAGCAGATTCCACCATGGAGTTGATTACCAGTCTCATCATGAGGAATAATACATTCAGCTGTCCAGCCACTCAAGCAGGCCCAGCCAAGTTGACACAAAAACATAACCACCACAGATGTCACATGGATCTTGACTAAAATCAGAGAATAACAGAAAGATATTTACCTATGTTTTATTGACTATGCAAAGGCATTTGACATTGTAGCTCATAACGAAATATGGATAACACTGCAAAGAATGAGAGTTCCAGAATGCTTAATTGTGCTCATGCAAAAGCTGTACACAAACCAAGAGGCATGCAACATGATTTAATATCAGAAAAGATGTGCATGAAGGTTGCATCTTTTCAAAATACCAAAATCTTTGGGACACAGCAAAAGCAGTGATCAGAAGCCAATTTATAGCAATAAATGCACATATCCAAAAAGAAGAAAGAGCCAAAATCAACACCTTAATCCACCATCTCCAACAATTAGAAAAAGAGCAGGGAAAAAAAAAAAAAAAAAAAAAACCTACAGTCATTAGAAAAAAAATTTTTAAAATTCTAGCAGAAATAAATGAAACAGAATACAGAAAGACAATAGAAAAAAAATCAACAAGACAGGAGTTGGTTTTTTGAAAAGATTAATAAATTGACAAACCACTGACTAATTTGGCAAAGGAAAAGAGGTAGAGAATACAAATAACACAAATAAGAAACAAATTAGGCAGCATCACAACAGAACCAACTGTAATAAAAAGAATAGTATCAGGTTACTATGAAGAACTATACTCTAACAAATTGGAAAATCTAGAAGAAATGGATGTGTTTCTAGAAACATACTACCTACCTAAACTAACACAGACTGAAGTGGAAAAGTTGAACAGACACATAGCAAAAGAAGAAACTGGAAAGCTCATTTTACAAATTACAAACAAAAAATAGGCCTGGCCCAATTGGTTTTGCTGGAGAATTCTACTAAACATTCTGAGAAGAACTGACACCAATCCTACTCAAAATATTCCAGAACATAGAAAAGGATGGAATCCTCCCAAATTCATTTTATGAAGCAAGCATAACCTTGATATCAAACCAGTCAAAGACATCACTAAAAAGAAAAACTACAGACCAATATCCCTCATGAATATAAATGCAAAAATCTTCAACAAAATCCCAACTAATAGACTCCAACAATATATCAAAAAAATAATATATTTATATATTAATAATACATTTATGAACCCCAAGTGGGGTTCATACCAGGTATGCAAGTATGGCTCAACATTAGAAAAACAATCATCATTTTTAATTTAAGTAAAATTAAAGAAAAAGAATCACATGATCATATCAATCAATGCAAAAAGGCATTTGATAAAATCCAACACCCATTCCTGATAGAAACTCTCAGAAAAATAGGAATAGAAGGGAAATTCCTCAACATAATAAAGGGCATATATGCAAAATCAACAGCCAATATTATTCTCAATGGAGAGAGACTGAAACAATTCTCCTTGTGAATGGGAATCAGACAAGGATGCCCTCTGTCACTACTTCTATTCAACATTGTATTGGAAGTCTTAGCAAGGGCAATAAGGCAAGAAAGGGAAATCAAAGTTATCCACATTGATAAAGAAGAAGTAAGGAAGATAAGGTATGATTCTAGGTATGATCCTATACCTAGTAAACCCAAGAGACTCAGCAAGAAAACAACCAGAACTAATTGAGAGATTTAGCATTGTGGCAGGATACAAGATCAACACAAAAAGATCAGTTGGATTCCACTACACCAGCAAAGAGATTACTGAAAAGGTGATAAGGAAATCACCATTTACAATAGCTACCAAACAAATAAAATACTTGGGAATAAATCTTACCAGGGACAAAAAAGACCTCTACAAAGAAAACCACAAAACAGTTCTTCAAGAAACCATAAGAGATCTAGATAAATGGAAGAACACATCATGCTCATGGATAGGAAGATTGAACATTGTGAAAATATCAAGACTGCCCAAAGGAATCTATACATTCAATGCAATCCCAATACATCCCATCAACATTCTTTAAGGATATGGAAAAACCAATTACTATGGAAAGGAAAGAGACCTCGGATAAGCAAAATCTTATTGAAGAAGAAGAACAAAGTAGGATGTCTTACACGCCCAGATCTCAAAACCTACTATACAGGGACAGTAGTCAAAACACTCTGGTATTGGTACAATGACAGACACACAGAACAATGGAATAGAATTGAGAACCCAGAAATAGATCCATCAATCTCTGGTCAGCTGATTTTTGACAAATGGGGAAGGGATTGTCTCTTTAACAAATGATGTCAGCAAAACTGGATATCCATTTGCAGAAAAACAAACAATTTCCATTTCAAAAATGAAAAAATACAAGATCTGTACCTCACACCATACACAAAAACTAACTCCAGACAGATCAAAGATTTAAATGTTAAACCTAAAACTATAAAGTTCCTCAAGGAAAAAAATAGAGACAAATTTAGGAGCCCTAATTCATGGCATAAATAGACTATCAAGCATAACCCAAAATGCACAAACAGCTGAAGATAAACTAGATGAATGGGACCTTCTGAAAATTAAATTTTTATGTGCTTCCAAAGACTTCTCCAAAAGAGTCAAAAGACAACCTACAGATTGGGGGAAAATATTTGGCAATGACATATCTGATAAGGGACTTATCTCTAAAATTTTAGAAAACTCCAACACCTCAACAAAAAGATAAACCATCCCATTAAAAAATGGGCAGAAGACATGAAGAGACACTTCACCAAAGAGGATATTCAGGAGGCCAATAAACACATGAAAAAATGCTCACGATCATCAGCCATTAGAGAAATCAAAACAACAATGAGATACTATCTTGCCCTGGCACTAATAGCAAATGTCAACAAGACAGAAAATAACAAATGCTGGCGAGGATGCGGAGAGATTGGGACTCTCATACACTGCTGGTGGGACTGTGAAATGGTACAATCACTGTGGAAAGCAGTATGATGATTCCTTAAAAAGTTGGAATTAGAAATACCATTTGATCCAGCAATTCCATTACTAGGTATATATCCTAAAGAAGTGAGAGCCAGGACAAGAACAGATATATGCACGCCCATGTTCATCACAGCACTATTTACAATAGCCAAAAGATGGACACAACCTAGGTGTCCATCATCTGAAGAATGGATAACCAAACTATGGTACATACACACAATGCAATACCATGCAATACTACAGAATAATGTAGAATCTACAAAACACAGCATAACCTTGATGAACTTGGCGGGCATTATGCTGAATGAAATAAGTCAATCACAGAAGGACAAATATTGTATTAGTTCATTATTGTCAAAAGTCAAGGAAAGGTTTATACATGGAATGAAATTTTCTTTTTTGGTTACCAGAGGTGGGAGGGTAGGGGAGAGAACATTGCTAGATAGGTAGAGAAAAGTACTGATTTGGGTGAAGGGAAGGGCAATGTACCAAATGTGAATGAACAACACAGTGGCTTTGAAAAAGAGGTAGACATAGAGAGGTACATGGGAGATACAGACAACAAAGATGAACTCTTTTGCATATACAGTACTGCGTTGTCAGTGATGGAAAGCATTGGTCTACAGGTAGCTAGATGGGTAGACAAGCTGAATGATCAGGTATGTCTAGGCAAGGAGCAGTGTGTTCATGACCATGTATATATATATATATATACTATAAGAATGTGCTCTAGTAGCATAGTGCCTAAGGCACTTGACTGCTAACCAGAAGGCCAGTGGTTCAAACCCACAAACCATTCCTCAGAAGGAAGGTTGGGCAATCTATTTCCATACTGATACTGCCTCAGAAACCCAAGAAGGGTCCAACTCAACAGCACATAACAACAACAATAAGCTGACAAGGGTCAAGGTGGTGGTGACTTCTTGGCCACAGCCAGCTATCCTGAGGGAGTGAGTACTTGGACCTGGGGGATTGGAACCATGGTCGCAGGGGGGCATCAAGCTCAACTGGCATAACGTACTACACAAAAACTGTGCTCTACATCCTGCTTTGGTGAGTAGCAACTGGGTTCTTAAAAGCTTGCAAGAGGTTATCTAGATGCAACAATGGGTCTCTCCTCGTCCAGAGCAAAGAAGAACGAAGAAAACCAAAGACACATGGAAACAATTAGTCCAAGGACTGGTAGACTATGTAATCCTCAGTCTATATGACCATGAGACCAGAAGAACTAGGTGGTGTCTGGCTACTACTGAGACCAGAAGAACTAGGTGGTGTCTGGCTACTACTGTCAACCACTCAGAGCAGGATTGGTGCAGGAGTTCCTAGATAGAATAGGAGAACAATATGGAACAAAAGCCAAAATCATAAAGAAAAAAAGACTTGCTTTGTTGGTCTGATAGGGCCTGGTGAGACCCCTGAGATGATGGCCCCTATATACCCATCAGGCCTGGAATTGAGCTCACTCCTGTGTCTTCCAGCCAAACAATAAACAGGCACATTGTGTGAACATTTACATCAAGTAGATATACTACTTGGAGCTATCAATCAGAGGGCAGTGTTTGCACCAAAAGACAGCTCATGGGAGGGGAGGACATAGAGGAGAGCTAGCTAGCTATGGGGAGAAAGTGGGAAGAGAGCTGTTACATTGTGGGAAATTGCAGTCAATGTCATGAGACAAAATGTGTATGAATTGCTGTATGGAAAATGAATTTGCTATGTAAACTTTTACCCAAATCACAGTAAAAATTTAAAAAAGAAAAAAAACCTCACCAGAGGCACATTTAACATCTGCATTTCTAGCAACATTCTGTTGCTGGCACCATTTGTAGTCTCTAAGACAATAGGCGTTTTCTCTATTGCTCTTCTCACTTCCTTCTGTGCCCTCAACAGAATTGCTTTTGATGTCCATAACTCTACCACCAGTCTTTTCAAGACAATTTAGCCTGTTACTTTTAGGTGCCTTAAAGCTTTTCCACTCTCTATCCATAACTCAATTCCAAAACCACTTCCACATTTTAAGTATCTGTTAGAGTAGCACTCTATTCCCCTAGGACCAAATTCTGTCTTAGTTATATAGTGCTGTTATAACAGAAATATTACAACTGAAAGGCTTTAATAAACAGAGACTTATTTTATCATAGTTTAGGAGGCTAGAAGTCTAAATTCAGGGTGCCAGTTTTAGGGGACAGCTCTTTCGGCTCTGGGGGAAAGTCCTTGTCTCTTCAGCTTGTTTCCTGGTTCCTTGGAGATCTCCATGTGTCTTGCCATCAGTTTTGCCCCAGCCCTGCCTCCCACCTTGCTTGTCTTATCTCTTTTATGCCTCAAAAGAAATTAACTCAAGACACATCCTACACTAATATTGCCTCATTAATATAACAAAAAATAACCCAATCCCAAATGGGATTATAACCACAAACATAGAGGTTAGAGTTTACAATACATATTTTGGGGGAATACAATTAAATCCATAAGAGCAAGCATGCTCACACTTTCCTCATTTCCTTTATACCTAAGATTGCCAGCCCTTTTCCTCCATGGATACTAATGTGAATTGCACACATGTGACAAACGTTGATATGGCTATTTGTTACATATATATTTATAAGAATTTAAAAAATAAAAAAAAATGTCTGAATCAAATTAAAAGAAGAGGGAGAAAAACATTTAAAAACTTTTCCAACTGTTTCCTCATTTCTGTGTATATACATAAACTATGTTTACACATTTCACTAAAAAGGCTGATTCTTATTAAAAATTTATTATTTACCAGGTACTCTTCTAAATGCTTTACAAGAATTAACTTATTGAAATGACACAAAAGCACTGTAAGTATTATTCTGTCACCTTTTCATGATAAGGAAATTGAGGCACAAGAGGTTGAATAACTTGCCCAAGGTCACACAGCAAAGCAACAGGGCAGATTTGAACCTTGACAGTCAGGCTTTAAGACTTGCACTTTTAACAACTATACTATATCTCCTAGGTTTAGTCACACAGTACACAAGTATGAATTCAGGAAACAATACAGGAAAAAGTTTCAAAACAACACTAAAGTTCATACATTTAATTCCGAAGGCAACAAACAGCCTTGAATCATCACTTCGAGACTATTGACAAATCAGCATCTTGATTTTACATACACATTTCCAATAACTTGAAGGCAGAAATCTCAAATGTAGAAAGAATGAAAGTAGTTAGTACATAATTTTAAAAAAAAGAAAAAGAAAAAGGCACTGTTGTTGAGTTGATTCCAACTCATGGTGACCCCATCTATTACAGAGTAGAACTTCTCCACAGGGTTTTCTTGGCTCCAATCTTTATGGAAACAAATCATCAGGTCTCTCTCTCCAAAATCTGGATAGATTCAAACCTCCAACCAAGAGCAGTGTGCCACAACTTGCACGGATGGATGGCTCAGCCCTCTACATCCCATTAGATTCCAAAGGCATTATTGAAGAGTAGTTTTTGATCAAGCATGATCTGAGCCATTGAGAATGTCAAATATCAGTGCACAGTCTGTCTCAGCAGTCTGAAGAGAAATCAATAGTAGCTAAAAAGTAAGTTATGTGCTTTAAAAAAGGAAAATCTCAATTTCTAGAAATTGACTTTATTTCTTAAAAATAGTAGGAACTAGAATGCTATTCAGTTTATAGAAATAAAATAAATTTTACTAAAAGAATATATCTCCTCCCTTGGAGCACCCAGTGAGCTTGAACCACCAACCTTTCAATTAGCAGTCAAAGACTTAGCCATGGTACTATCAGGGCCCCTAAAAGAGTACATAAACCAAAAAAAAAAAAAAAAAACAACTCACTGCTATGTCAGATCTGACTCATAGTGACCCTTCCTTGGGTTCCGAGATGGTATCACTATGGAAGCAGATTGCCCAATCTTCCTTCTAAGGAGTGGCTGGTGGATTTGAACTGCCAGCCTTCTGATTAGCAGTCAAATGCCTTAGGCACTACGTCACCAGAGCTCCCATAAGAGTACATAGGCATATGGAGAAAATCTCCATTAGTTATATGCATTTCTTTTTTATTTAGAATGTTGAAGTTAGCCATTTCTTTTTTGTAGTAATGTTTCTACTTTGGTTTGTTTTTTTCTGTTTTTCAGTGAATCCTGATTGCATTGCAATTATCATACTGGGTAAATTATTTATTTCTATCATTTCATATGAAGGTTTTCTAAAAGTTCACCACTGTACTTCCAAAGAGTTTTAAAACATTTCTCTTTGGGAGCTTTGCAGTGTCAGCAGTGGAAAATGGATTTCAGTGTAACTCCAGCAGCTTTTTATGACCGCTGATGTTATCACATCTCTGTCTCTCCCCATAGCCTCACAACAGTACTGCATCCTTCCTCATCCTGAACACTGGTTCAAAGCAGAGAGTTTGTGTAAGAAAAGGTGGTCATTGAGCTTGCTACATGCCTGCCACCAGCTGGCTGAGAGAGTGCCAAAGAGATCCTTAATCAGCCACTGGAGGGAAATGGGGTGAGATGCAAGACAGGCTTTGATCCAAATCAAGATACCAGATATTTATTCCCTATAGGACTGATTGTGGGTTGATGCAAAAGGAATTTGTATTTTAAAAGATACCTTCATTTGAGTTCCAGACTCAAAAAAGAGGCCTTTGAAACTGGATACATATAAACATATAGGAGTCCGCTGGGGGAACTTTTGCCCCAGAATGCCTAAAGAGTTTTAAGCATCACATAGTGTGATGTGGAACAGGAAAGATGCTTTTCTTTTCACAGCCAGGGGAGGTGAGGCGGCAGGTGCTGCAGGAAAGGCGGGAGAGTTACATTGTGGTAGCCTCTTGCAGGCGAAGTCTACTCCCTGGTTGGCCCACAGAATTCTATCAGTTTCCTCAGGGATTGGAAACCTTTAGATTCTCAACAAATCATTGGAGCCATTTGACTCAATTCACAATGTTGTTGTTGTTGTTGTTGTTATGTGCCGTCGAGTCGCCCCGACTCATAGCGACCCCTCCTTGGGTTTCCGAGGCAGTATCACTACGGAAGTA
>NW_006921598.1:12957550-12966569 GCF_000298275.1 Orycteropus afer afer
ACCAGAGCTCGGAAGGAAGGTTGGGAAATCCTACTTCCGTAGTGATACTGCCTCGGAAACCCAAGGAGGGGTCGCTATGAGTCGGGGCCAACTCGACGGCACATAACAACAACAACAACATCTGGTTCCCTGTTTTCAGTTTTGCAGCTTTACTTTACTTTCAAGAATTCTTTATCTGGGTTTATATTAAATTTGAAAGAGTTAAGATTTCTGAAGGAACGAAGCAAAGGTTTTGCTTTTTCATCCCACTTCCTCCTAAAGTATGGCCAGGTGTCCCTAACATGCAGTTCTTGTTTGCTCTTTCTACACACACACACACACACACACACACACACACACACACACAAAGAATTCTTATAAAGTAAACTAAGGTCAATTGCAATACTGCAATGGCCTTATATTTATATTTCTAAACCTACTTCTTTTCTTTAGATATGCTTAAAAATGTGGAGGGGGAAGGTGGAAAAACCCTTTCCTTATATGAAACCCAGGCTTCTAAGTCTGGGAGTGGAGGAGGAGAGGTGGTTGTGTTGCTCTGGTTCCTCACAGGAAACTCTAGCACAGGGTGCTGCTTCCCGTTTAACACAGTGGAGAAGCTGTGGGCCAGCAAGGGAATATCAGGAGGCAATAAATGCAGCATTTTATATGAATCTAGATAATGTGATTTCATATTTAGGTAATCTAGATAATGACTGTCAATAATATCAGTTTCTCTTCCTGTGGTGGCTTCGTGTTGCTATGATACTGGATCTATGACACATGTATTTCAAGTACCAGCAGGGTCATCCATGGTGGACAAGTTTCAGCAGACTAAATCAGACTAAGAAAGCTTGGCAATCTGCTTCCAAAAATTAGCCAATGAAGACACTATGGATCACAACAAATACTGTCTGATAGACTGTGGAAGATGAGCCCCTCAGGTTGGGAAGTACTCAAAATACACAGTGGCCCCAACATTGGACTCAAACATACAAATGATCATGAAGATAGCACAGGACCAGTCAGCATTTCATTCTATTGTGCATACAGTCACCATGAGTCAGGGCCGATTAAATGGAAACGAACTACAAAAATAATGTTGTGTATAGACCCCTTTCTAAGAGTGTCTATTTGCATGCTCAGGTTGACCTCCTTGTGGCAGATACCTTCTGGTAAGCCAACAATCAGTTTTCACCTGGAATTCACCTGTCTTCTAAGTCTAGGTCTAAGAGTGTGAAATAGTAGGAAAGAAAGCTACTGGGACTGGTTTCCTCAGATGAGTTTTCCTGTATGAAAACCTATCTTCTCTAGGAAGAAGAAACTGAAAAGACCTTCATCCAAGGACACTACTCTGCATAACTCAGGAGAGCAGGCCTTATCCTAGCAGAGATATACTAAATGGCTATTCCAAAGGAGGAGCCTCTTTGCAACTCTCTACTCTTACTCATTACCACTCCTCTGTCAGTTTGTTATACTGTGGTGGTTTGTATGTTTCTGTAATGTGGGAAGCTATGCCACGAGTATTTCAAATACCAGCAGGGTCACCCATGGGAGACAGGTTTCAGTGGAGCTTCTGACTATGACACACTAGGAAGAAGGAGGTGGTAGTTCACTTCTGAAAAAATTGGCCACTGAAAATTTTATGAATAGCAGTGAAACACTGTATGAAATAGTGGCAGAAAACCTTATGAACAGCCATAAAATACTGTCTGATATCATGAAAGAAGATGAACCGCTCATGTTGGAAGGGACTCAAAATCCAACTGGATAGTAGAGTTGACCTTAATGATGTGGATGGAGTAAAGCTTTCAGGACCTTAATTTGCTGATGTGGCATGACTCAAAATGATAAGGAAAAACCACAAACATCCATTAATAATTGGAATGTGGAATGTACAAAATATGAATCTAGGAAAATTGGAAGTTGTCAGAAATGAAATGGGATGTATAAACATCAACAGCTTAGGCATCAGTGAGCTTAAATGGCCCGCTCAAAAAACAAACTGCCATTGAGTCAGATCTGACCCCTCTTTGGATTTCCGAGGCGGTATCACTGCAGAAGTAGATTACCCAAACTTCCTTCCGAGGAGTGGCTGGTGGGTTTGAACTGCCAGCCTTCTGGTTAACAGTCAAATGCCTTTGGCACTACACCACCAGAGCTCCCTTAAGTGGACTGGTATTGGCTATTTTGAGTCAGTCAATCATATGGTCTATTATGCCAGGAATAACACATTTAAGAGGAATGGTGTTGCATTCATCATCAGAAAGAACATTTTAAGATCTATCCTAAAGTACAATGCTGTGAGTGATAAGATGATATCCACACATTTACAGGGAAGACCAGTTAGTACTACTATTATTCAAATTTACACACCAAACACAAAAGCCAAAGATGAAGAAATTGAAGATTTTTACCAACTTCTGCAGTCTGAAATTGACCAAACATGCAGTCAAGATGTATTGATAATTACTGATTATTAGAATGCAAAAGTTGAAACAAAGAAGAAGCATAGGTGGTTGGAAAACATGGCCTTAGTGAGAAAAATTATATCAGAGTTCTTACGATACATTTTCCAGGACCACTAACTTACTCCCTGCAAATACTTTTTTCAACAACATAAATGGCAACTACATACATGGACCTTGCCAGATGGAATACAGAGGAATAAAATTTACTACATCAATGGAAAGAGATGATAGAGAGCTCAATATCATCAGCAGAACAAAGCCAGGGGCTGACTATGGAACAGACCATCCATTCTCATATGCAAGTTTAAATTGAAGCTAAAGAAAACTAAAACAACTCTGCAAGAGCCAAAACACAAGCTTGCATGTATCTGAATTGAGAGAAACCATCTGAAGAACAGATTTGACACATTGAACACCACACACACACACACACACACACACTAAAGATTATTAGTGGAAACCAGGAGTAGGAGGGCGTGAGAAAGGGGAAGCTTTTGTTTGCAGGACATTGGGTTTATGCTAATAGTGGGAGAATATTTTGGAAAACGATAGCAATAATGGTGGCACAACATGAAAAATGTCATCAATGTCCCTGAGCTGTAAATGTGGAAGTTATTATGTTGGTGCACTGTAGTTAATTACCTGGTATGGCTTTTCTAGCCATAAGTCTTTGTAAACTCTATGGTGGAATTGGCCATGAGCGACCAAGTAGCTCCTGATTGTTAGTTATCCACCCAGGGTATTTCTGTTGGGAGCAGCACAAAATAATTTTCTGGGAAGTTCGCTCTCTCTCAGGTGTATGGGATTCTGATGTTGGGATTGGTTAGTTTGGCCACTCTGTCAAGCTCAAAAGGAGGCCTCCTACAGGGAGAAGATGTCTCTCTGACTGCTGGCTGAGAAGGATGTGCTGCTGAGAGAAATGCACTCCTGAGAGGCACATGCTGCTGAGAAAGAGACACCAAGAGACACATGCTGCTAAGAAAGAGACATGGAGAGAGACTGACAGAGAGTGTTGGCTGAGAGACAGTGGGCTGAGAGAGACCGAGTGTTGTTCCTGAACTTGAATTCTAGCCTGGTGCTTCCCTAATAAACCCCATAATTTGTGAGTTCTGTGTGGCCACTGCAGTGAATTATCAAACACAGCAGAAAGGTGGTGGGTGCTGCAGGAGGAACTGTTGGTGTCAGGGCTGATGAAAGGGCTAGAGGGAGGCAGCATACCTGGCCTCACAGGAATAGGCCTTGGGTTATTGATGGTAATTCTGTCTTCCTCTTGTGAGGTTAGAGGAGGTCAGAAGATGTGGCTTCTTTGCCCCTTTGGCAGTTAGCAAATGTCTTGTTGTGTATATTTTCACCACAATAAAAGTAATAAATAAATAAATAAATAAATCCAAAGGCTATTAAAAAGAGAGGAAAGGAAGAAAGATCAAAATGGATGTCAAAAGAGATCCTGAAACTTGTTCTTTAGTACAGAGTAGCTAAAGCAAATGGAAAAAAACAATGAAGTAAAAGAGCTGAACAAAAGATTTCTAGGGCAGCTCTAAAAAACAAAGTAAAGTACTATAATGAAATGTGCAAAGATCTCAAATTAGAAAACCAAAGGGGAAGAACACATATGACATTTCTCAAGCTGAAAGAACTGAAGAATATTCAAGCTTCAAGTTGCAATATTAAAGTACTCTATGGGCAAAATATTGAATGATGCAGGAAGCATCAAAAAAAGATGGAAGGAATACATAGTCACTCTACCAAAAAGAATCAGTCAATGTTCAACCATTTCAGAACATAGCAAATAATTAAGAACAGATGGTATTGAAGGAAGAAGTCCAAGTTGCACTGAAGGACTTAGCCAAAAACAAACTTCCAGGAGTTGATAGAATATCTCTTGAGAAGTTTCAACATATGGATGCAGCACTGGAGGTGCTCACTTATTTATGCCAAGAGATTGGAAAACAACTACTGAGCCAAGTGGCTGGAAGAGATCCATATCTGGACCAATTCCAAACAAAGGTGATGCAACAGAATAAAAAAATTATGGAACAATATTACTAATATCACACACACAAGTAAAATTTTGGTGAAGATAACTCAAAGTGGTTGCAGCAATATACTGACAAAGAACTGCTAGAAATTCAAACTGAATTCAGAAGAGGACATGGAATGAGTGATATCATTGCAGATGTCAGCTGGATCTTGGCTGAAAGCAAAGAATACCAGAAAGATGTTTACTTGTGTTTTATTGATTATGCAAAGATATTTGACTATGTGAATAATAAGTAATTATAGATAACATTGCAAAGAGTGGGAATTTCAGAATACTTCATTATGCTCATGTTGACCATGTACATAGACCAAGAGTCAGTCATTCAAACAGATCAAGGAGATACTTCATGGTTTAAAATCAGGAAAGGTATGTGTCAGGATTGTATCTTTTACCGTAAATATTCAATCTGTATGCTTGCTAAGTAAATAATTCAAGAAGCTGGACTATGTGCAGAATGCAGCATCAGGATTGGAGGAAGACTCATTAATAACCTGTGACATGCATGTGACACAACCTTGCTTGCTGAAAGTGAAGAAGACTTGAAGCACTTACTGATGATGATAAAAGACTACAGTCCTCAGTATGGATAACACCTCAACACAAAGAAAACAAAATTCCACACAACTGGACCAATAAATCATGATAAATGGAGAAAAGACTGAAATTGTCATGGATTCTATGGGAAAAGTATTGAACAATGCAGCAGACATCAAAAAAAGATGGAAGGATCCATCTTTTCTTGGTCCAACATCAATGCCCATGGAAGCAGCAATCAGGAGATCAAAGACATATTGCCCTGGGCAAATCCACTGTAAAGGACCTCTTAAAACTATTAAAGAGCAAAGATGTAACTTTGAAGACTAAAGTGGGCCTGACCTAAGCATAAAACCAAAAACCAAACTCACTGTCATTGAGTTGGATCCAACTCGTAGAGAACCCTCCTTGAGTTTCCAAGACAGTATCACTATGGAATTAGATTGCCCAATCTTCCTTCTGAGGAGTGGCTGGTGGGTTTGAACCACCAGGCTTCTGGTTAGCAGTCAAATCCCTTAAGCACTATGCTACCAGAGACTCAAGCATAGAGTCATGTATATTTGAGAGCTGGATAATGAATAAGGATGAACACAGAATTGATAAAGTGGAATTGTGGTATTGGTGAAGAATGTTGAATGTAGTATGTACTACTAGAATGAACAAATCTGTCTTGGAGGAAGCACAGCCAGAATGTTCCTTAGAAGTGAGGATGTGAAGACTACATCTCATGTACTTTAGTCATATTGTCAGAAGGGACTGGTCTCTGGGGAAGAGTATCATGCTTGGTAAAGTAGAGAGTCAGCAAAAGGGGGGATTACCTTCAATGAGATGGACTGACACAGTGACTGCAGCAATGTGCTGAAGCACAGCGAATACCGTGAGAATGGCACAGGACCAGTTTTGTGGTACATAGGGTCTCAATGAGTCAGAAGTGACTAGATGGTACCCAACAACAACAACTCTTATTCAGGTCACTGGGTGGCACAAACAATTTGCACTGGACTGTTAGCCAGAAAGTTGGCAGTTTGAACCTACTCAGCTCTACCACAGAGAAAAGGTCTGAAGATTTGCTTTCATAATGATTAAAGCAAAGAAAACCCTATGGAGCCATTCTACTCTCTAACACATGGGGTTCCATGCATTATAATTGACTTGACAGCAACGGTACTTTTACTCATCCAGACCCACCACCATCCTTCTTTCCCCTTAAACAGCTCCTGAGCTATTACATCTGGATCCCTGACTTCTCATCCTGTGTTCTTTCCTCAGGGAACAACCTTTCTACTGAGGAACTGGTAACTCAACTCTCTCCCCAGATTAAATAACATTTGTATTTGAGCCTTGCCCTTCATTATCTCACCCCCAAATGGATCACAGGTTCAATTCCAGTTACCCCTAGTCTTGTGCTCTGTGAGAATGGATTGCTTGAGGCCCTCCTTCCCAAGATTGCTATTCCAATACCAACAGAAAATTATATGAGAATGGCTATGTCTCTGTAACTGAACTAAAGAAAAAAAATCTGGCTTGAGTCAACAATGGTTCTATAGAAAAACATTTCTACAAGAAAAAGAGTTTTCCTTATAGAAAAAAAAAAACATGGAGCGCACCTGGGGCAGGCTGCAATAAGCCCAGGAGCAGGAGAAGGCTGGTGTTTGCATGCACAGAGTGCCCCAGGGGGCAGGTCAAGTAAGTGAGTGGGGCCGGGAGTGGGTGTGGGGGGGAGAGACCAAGAAATGAATGGGGCAGTTTGGAACAGCTAAGGGAAACAAACTTATCTGTCAGTTTGTCATACTCTGGTGGCTTGATTGTTGCTGTCAGTCTGGAAGCTATGCCATTGGTGTTTCAAATGTCAGTAGGGTTACCCATGGTGGACAAGTTTCAGCAGAGCTTCCAGACTAAGACAGACTCAGAAGAAGGAAGAGCCCTTCCACTTCTCAAAGAATTGGCCAGGAAAACCTTATGAATAGCAGTGAAACACTGTCTGATGTATTACTGGACTTTATGAATAGCCCTGAAACATTGTCCAATACAGTGCCACAGGATGAGCCCCTCAGGTCGGAAGGCACTCAAGATACAATTGGGAAAGAGCTGCCTCATCAGAGTAAAGCTGATCTTAATGATATGGATAAAGTAGAGCTTTCAGGATCTCCATTTGCTGATGTGGCACAACTCAAAATGAGGAGAAACAGCTGCAAACATCATTAATAATCAGAACATAGAATGTATGAAGTATGAATCTAGGAAAATTGGAAGTTGTCAAAAATTAAATGGAACACATAAAGATCGATATCCTAGGCATTAGTGAGCTGAAATGGACTGGTTTGGGCCATTTTGAATCAGACAATCATATGATCTACTATATCAGAAATGACAAATTGAAGAAAAATGGTGTGGCATTCATCATCACAATGTATCAAGATCTATCCTGAGGTACAATGCTGTCAGTGATAGGATAATGTCCATAACCCTACGAGGAAGACCACTTAATACTACTATTATTCAAATTTATGCACCAACCACTAAAGCCAAAGATGAGGAAATTGAAGGTTTTTACCAACTGCTTCAGTCTGAAATTGACCAAACACGCAATCAAGATGGATTAATTATCACTGGTGATTGGAATGCAAAAGTTGGGAACAAAGAAGATTCACTAGTAGTTGGAAAAATGGCCTTGGTGATAGAAATGACACTGGAGACAACATGGTAGAATTTTGAAAGATCAATTTATTCATTGCATATACCTTTTTTAACAACACAAATGGAAGCTATACACACGGACTTTGCCAGAGGGAGTACAAAGGAATCAAATTAACATCTGTGGCAAAAGGCAATGGAGAAGCTCAATACCTTTGGCCAAAACAAGTCCAGGACCTGATTGTGGGACAGACCATTAATCACTCATATGCAAGTTCAACTTGAAGCTGAAGACAATTAAAAGAAGTCCATAAGAGCCAAAATATGACCATGATTATATCTCTCCTGAATTTAGAGACCATCTCAAGAATAGATCTGATGCATTGAATACCAGTGACTGGAAACCAGAGGAACTGTGGAGTGATATCAAGAGCATCATCCATGAAGAAAGCAAAAGGTCATTAAAAAGACAGGAAAGGAAGAAAAGACCAAAATGGATGTCAGAAGAGACTCTGAAACTTGCCCTTGAGTGAAGAGTAGCTAAAGCAACTAGAAGAAATGACAAGATAAAAGAGCTAAACAGATTTCAAAGAGCAGCTTGAGAAGACAAAGTCAATTATTACAATGAAATGTGCAAAAACCTCGAGCTAGTAAAGCAGAAGGGAAGAACACGTATGGCATTTCTCAAGCTGAAAGAACTGAGGAAAAAATTTAAGCCTTGAGTTGTAATATTGAAAGATTCTAAGGGCAAAACATTGAAAGAAGCAGGAAATATCAAAAGAAGATGGAAGGAATACACAGAGTCACTGTACCAAAAAGAGTTGGTTGATGTTCATCCATTTCAGGAGAGGCATATGATCAAGAACCAATGGTATGGCACCCAGGAAAGGATCAAATCTGGAGATCCTGGATAGAGTGGGAGGGAAAATGTAGAACAAAATCCAAAAACTCAATAATGACCACAATTACTGGTCAGATGGAATCTGGTGAGACTCCCAATACTATGGCCCTGGAATACCTTCTGGGCCTGGAATAAAACTCACCCCCAGGGGCGGGCTCTCAGTCCAATAGTTAACAAGATGTACACACAGACCACTCAACCCAGGATGACGCATCCACATACTCTATGGTAATACATCCCTTAGAGCAATAGTCCATGTGACACCAGAGGACCAACATTCAAATTGAGGAAATGCAGGACAAACAGGAGTGCATAAATATGAGGGGCACAGGGGAGGGTTACAGGGGAGGGAGGGGAGGAGACTGGGTCAGGGTTGGACATGGTGAATGGGGAATAAAACTAAATGTACATTGAATGTAAAACAAACAAGCTCTTAAAATAAAAAAAAAATAATAATTAAAA
>NW_006921598.1:12966669-12990301 GCF_000298275.1 Orycteropus afer afer
TGAAAGAAGAAGTCGAAGCTGCACTGAAGGAACTGGTGAAAAACAAGTCTCCAGGAATTGACAGAATACCCATTGAGATATTTCACCAAATGGATGCCATGCTGGAGGCACTCACTTGGCTATGCCAAGAGATTTGGAAGACAGCTACCTGGCTGAAGGACTGGAAGAGATCCATATTTGTGCCCATTTCAAAGAAAGGTGATCCCACAGAATGTGGATACTATCAAACAATATCATTGATATCACACACAAGTAAAATCTTAATTGAAGATAATTCAAAAACAGTTGCAGCAGTCTATTGACAGAGGAATTCCAGAAATGCAAGCTGGATTCAGAAGGGGACATGGAGTGAGGGATATCATAGTGGATATCAGACGGATCTTGGCTCAAAGCAAAGAATACCAGAAAGATGTTTACTTGTGTTTTATTGACTATACAAAGGCATTAAATTGTGTGGATCGTAACAAATTGTAGATAAAATTGAGAAGAATGGAAATTCCAGAACACTTAATTATGCTCATAAAGAACCTGAACGTAGACCAGGAGGCTGTCACTCGAACAGAACAAGGGAATACTGCCTGGTTTAAAATCAGGAAGGGAATGTGTCAGGGCTGCATCCTTTCACCATGCTTACTCAATTTGTATGCTGAGCAAATAATCTGAGAAGATGGATTATATGAAGAAGAACATGGCATCAGGATTGGAGGAAGACTCAATAACAACCTGCAATATGCAGATGACATAACATTGCTTGCTGAAAGTAAGGATGTCTTGAAGCACTTACTGATGAAGATTAAAGACTACAGTCTACAGTATGGGTTATACTTCAATACAAAGAAAACAAAAATCCTCACAATTGGATAAATAAGCAGCATGGCAGTAATGGAGAAAAGATTGAAGTTGTCAAAGACTTCATAGTACTTGGTTCTACAATCAATGCCAATGGAAGCAGCAGTTATGACATCAAAAGACGTATTGCATTGGGCAAATCTGTTGCAAAAGACCTCTTTCAAATGCCAAAGAGCAAAGATATCGCTTTGAAGACTAAGATGCATCTAACCCCAGCCATGGTATTTTCAATTGCCTCATATGCATGTGAGAGTTGGACAATGAATAAGAAAGATCAAAGAGTTGATGCTTTTGAGTTGTGGTGTTGGTGAAGAATACTGAAAGTACCAGGGACTGCTAAAAGAACTAACAAATCTGTCCTGCAAGAAGTGCAACTGGAATGCTCCTTGGAAGCAAGAATGGCCAGACTTCGTACCACCTACTTTTGTCATGTTTTCAGAAGAGACCATTCTCTGGGGAAGGATGTCATGCTTGTGACGTGGAGGGTCAGTGAAAAATGGGAAGGCTCTCAACAGCATGAATTTACACAGTGGCTGCAGCGATGATTCAGGTGTAGTAGTGATCGTGAGGCTGGCACAGGACTGGGCAGTGTTTTGTTCTGTTGTACGTAAGGTTGCTACGAGTCGGAGACCACTCAACAGCACATAACAAGAAGAAAAATGATGGGACCATGTTGATATTTATGGAATCAAATAAATATCATAAACATCTGTCAAAAAAGGTATTGGGCAAAGGAATTTAGAAGAAAAAAATTTTATATGAACCACACTTTCTCCAGATTTGATGCCTATCATGGTGACCTGCAAGTCTACCCCAGAACTCTTTCTTACCCCCATTTTGAGAAGTGCTGACATAAGACACCAAGTCTCAAACAACTGTGGGTTGAAGTGAGAAAAGTAGGGATGAGACCATGGAGGCATGTGTATATCATGAAGCACAAAGACTAGCTCTGAAGTGAGAGAGAGATCTTATTTGATCCAGTTAGCTGATTTTCAGTGTCTCTGTACATTACTTATAAAAATGGAAACAATAACACTGCAAAAGACTGATGTTAAAATTAAATGAAATATATATGCCTCCCAACACAAAAACAATGCAGACACATACCTTGATGAGGTCATTCTGTCATTACACAGCTCTATCTCATCCTTAACAATCCTTTTATCACCATCTAAGAAACTCTCTAGGAGCTCTGGTAGCATAGTGCCTAAGGCACTTGACTGCTAACCAGAAGGCTGGCAGTTCAAACCCACCAGCCACTCCTCGGAGGGAAGGATGGGCAATCCTACTTCTGTAGTGATACTGCCTCGGAAGCCCAAGGAGGGGTTGCTATGAGTCGGGGCTGACTCAATGGCACATAACAACAACAACAAATAAACTCTATGGGAGCTCTGGTAACATAGTGCCTAAGGTTTCTGACTGCTAACTGGAAGGCTGGCAGTTCAAACCCACCAGCCACTCCTTGGAAAGAAGATAGGGCAATCTACTTCCATAGTGATATCGCCTCGGAAAGCCAAGGGGGGTTGCTATGAGTCGGATAGGACTCAAAGGCACTGAGTTTGGTTTTTTTGGAAGAAACTCTATGAGGCAATTCTACTCTGTCTTATAGGGTCATTATGAGTCACAATCAACTCAATGACAATGGGTAAGGTCCCTGGGTGGCACAAATGGTTTGCACTTGGCTACTAACCAAAAAGTTGTTGTTGTTGTTATTTGCCATCGAGTCAGCCCCGACTCATAGCGAGCCCTCCTTGGGTTTCTGAGGCAGTATCACTACGGAAGTAGGATTGCCCAACCTCCCTTCCGAGGAGTGGCTTAAGTTAGTCATTTTAATGCACCTAGCAGCAGAAGAAAGGTCTGGTGATCTCCTTCAGTAAAATTACAGCCATTAAAAACACTGAAGAATTCAGTTCTCCTCTGATACACCTAGGAAATCAACCATCCCATACATACAAAAGTTCCTAGCGCCTAATAAAGAACCTTCAATATAATAGCTATTTAATATCTGTTGACTTCGTTTTCCTTTTCTTGCAATTGTTATTGCTGAGGAAGACTAAAACTATGAACTTGTTTTCATTTCTTTTACTCTGAGCAAGCTTCATAACATCCATTTCACACATTGCTGACTCTCATAAGCATCCATGCCCTTGTCTCTTGTTCCTTATTCCCACTCTTACACCATTCCTATGATAAGCCTGTAGCCCAACAAGAGTTAGCATTCACCATGACAGCAAAAGGGGGCCAGAGATCTAATTCTGGAAACTTAACCTCTCAGTTATCAAAGAGGCCAGCCAGTGACAGCTAAATGTGGAAGTGAGAATTTATAATATAAGATCCTTAAAAGACAAGTTCTTCACTTCACTTCTGCAGTGGCTCCAGCCTTCATTTAAAAAATTAATGAAACAGTTGAAGACATGGTATATTGAGCCAAACATTTTGTGTACTACATGTTTCTAGCTATAGATGATGGTAACATAGCAAGCCTGAATCTCAGTAAGGTTGCTTTCAGCCACAAGTAATCAAAAACCCAATTCAAAGTTACTTACACCAGAGGGATAATTGCTGTTGTTTTTGTTAGGTGCCTTGGAGTCTATCCAAATTCATAGTGCCCAATATGACCCAGTAGACCTGCCCCATAGGGTTTTCTAGGCTGTAATCTTTATGGAAAACAGATCACCAGGTCTTTCTTCTGTGGAGCCCTTAGGTGGATTCAAACCTCCAACCTTTTGGTTAGCAGCTGAGCACTTAACCATTGCACCACCAGGGCTCCTTAAAGGTCTATTTAAACCAAACCCAAATCTGTTGTCTATCCAGCGTATTCCAACTTACAATAATACTATGGGACAGAGTAGAACATCTCCATAGGGTTTCCAAGGCTGCAATTTTTACAGAAGCAGATTGCCACATCTTTCTTTCATGGAGCAGCTGGTGGGTTTGAACCACCAACCTCTCAATTAACAGCCAAGCACTTAGCCACTGCACTACCAGGGCTCCTAACAGGATATTTATTGGCTCTCAATTCTGAAAGTCCAGACCTAAGGTGAGGTTTAGGGTTGGCTTCAAGATTCCCTATTCCTTTTCCCTGTTCTTCTCTGAGATTTACCTTTCTCTGCTCAGTTTTATTGTCATACTTCTAGGCCTTGTATTCGTGCACAGCATTAGAGAAAAAGAGGGGGCTGCTTCTCAAAACACTCTCAGAAGAGTCAGAAAGATACTTCAAAAAACCTCAGAGAACTTCTCCTCTCATTCCATTGGCCTTAATTCAGTCATGTACCAGTTTCTAGACAATCAGAGGCAAAGGGGATGAGATACCCTTATACCAATCAGACTAATGCCTAGAGCTAGAAGTTCTCCAGGGGTAAGAGATAAATACTAGAACAAAATAAGGTTCTGTTAGAATAGAGCAAGGGAGAATGGATCTTTACAGGTATCCAACAGTGAACACTTCCCACCAATTCCTAGCCATCTATAAGTTTGTCTATCTTTTTCTAGGCAAAGTTTGCTCTTCCTATTATTATTATTAAAACATATAGGAATTTTTCTAAAAATTAAGACAAACTTACAACTTTTTCCTGAGGGAAAGGAACACTAATAAGAGCATTGTCTTCCCTCTAAATGTTAAGTACCCTTAAAATATTGCTTAATCTATTCCATAACCTTAATTCACAGGCACAGACCACACAGAGATTTTAGCCATTAGAAATCAGCAATTCTGAATATAGGCTGCTAAAAAGGTGTGATGTCACATTACAGAGAATTCACATCAGAGGAGCGATGACTCACTAATTTAAAGCACTGCCATTAAATTTAACAAGATCAATTTTTGCTTGCTATAGAGAAAAGAAGGTGAAGAATAATGAAAATACCACAGACTGTCAGAAGAATGAACAAATCTGTCCTGGAAGAAGTGTAGCCAGAATGCTCCTTAGAAGCGAGAATGGCTGGACTTTGTCTCACCTGCTTTGGTTATGTGGTCAGAAGAGACCAGTCCCTGGAGAAGGATTTCATGCTTGGTAAAGTGGAGAGTCAGAGAAAAAGGTTAAGACCCTCAAGAAGATGGACTGACGCAGTGACTGCAACAATGGTCTCAAGCATAACATGGCTTGTGAGGATAGCACAGGACAGCCTTTCATTCTGTTGTACATAGGGTCTCTATGAGTCTGAATCAACTTGATAGCATCTAACAACAACAACATAGAAAAAAGAAAAGCTAATATTTACTTAAATGAACTCTTAGATAAAACTGTCAGAGATTGAACTCAATGGCTTGTACTTTGTTGTGGGCTCACAAATCATAAACCTAGAATTAATCAATGTAGAGTCAACCTCATCTGTTGAGTCAAGGGAAGCTTCAGAGCTAGAGAATCAATACTGAGGATTAAGGACTGACGGGTAGAAAGGAGTCATTTTTTCTGTCAGATATACAAATAGTCCCCAACTTATGACAGGGTTCTGTTCTAAAAACTACTCCGTGGTAAGTCAGTTCCGACATAAGTCAAATACCTCCCCCCCCCCAATTTTCATTATTATTGCCTTTTATTATCAATATCATTATAAATCTAATCTTTATTTGTCTTTGGGGTTAAAAGCATTACATCTGAGAATGAATGATAACATCTGCAAATTATCCACTACAATATTGTATGTAGTACATATTACTAATGATAAGATGTACCCCCCCAAAAAAAGGATGAAAGGACAGTGGTAAGTACATGGTTACTCGAATGTATCATCAACTGGGGACTACCTATACTGGATGCTGAGATGACTCTGTACAACAGAAATGCTAGACCAACCCTGTCCAATAGGAATACAATGCAAGTTACAAATGTGAGGCACACTATAATTTTAAATTTTCTAGTAACTACATTTTTAAAAAAAGTAAAAAGAACCAGTAAAATCAATTATAATAATATATTTTTATTTAATCCAGTGTTTCTAAAATATTGTCATTTCAATATGTAATGAATACAAAAATTATTAATGAGATATATCACATTCTTTTTTCATACTAAGTTTTCTAAACCGGTGTTAGCACCAAATGATCAAGGCAAAGGAAGACACTGGGAGGATCACGAGAGTTAAAAGTACCAAAGGTAGATACTAATACATAAACAACCCTGGGGAAAAAAAAAATCCAATGTGTATTTTCAACTTACAGCACATCTCAATTGGACCAGGTACATTTCCAGAACTCATTAGCTACATGTGACCAGCGGCTACCATAGTGGGCAGTACAGACCAAACCAAATGCCATTGACTTGATTCTGACTCCTAGAGAACCTATAGGACAGAGTGGAATTTTCCCCAGAAGGTTTCCAAGGCTGTAAATCTTCACAGGAGTAGACTACCACATCTTTCTCCCATTGGGCATTGCAGTGCTAGACAAATGCTCCAATAAACCTGAGGTCCCTACAGCAAAGTGACCACCTCTCTGTCTCTGTGGGAGGAAAATCACACACTCTTCACTGGACAGACTGGGCTCTGTACCTTGAATGTCTTTCCCTTCCTACAATCAGAGGGACCTCAGAGCAGGCTGTTTAGCAGGGTTCTTTGTACTCCTGGACCTCTTGATTATTTGGCATTGTGAGCATAGAGGTACATTTGCACATGTTAGACTTCTTGGCTTTCTCTGAATTTACAGGATCCTGCCAGAGCAGCAAGGCTCTACCTTGTATCACCTCTGTGCAGGTCCTAGGCCAAGGGTAAAATGAAAACTCCAGTAGCTAGCAAAAGAGCAAAGAACTAACTGCCTCAGTTCATTCTGTGAGTTTACAAATCACAAGTTTTATTTTTCCAATTAGTCTTTTTCTGCCTTTCTCTGCTGTCTAGCTTACTAACAAGAATTAATATTTATTGTATGGTTAATGTGCAAGTTTTACTTTGCTAAATCATCACATTAAGACTTATTAGATGCTATTACTTACCTTATTTGATCTATAAGCACCTCAAGGCTTACTCAGGCACATTAAGGTATTTGTCCAAGTCACACTGTATAGAATGAAGCTGGGATTCCAACTCAAGTGATCAGACCCAGGAGCAATATATTTCATACTAGCTTTTGGATTCTCTTGTTTGCTGCATGATCCACATGTTGTCTTAACTTCCTGGCCCCAGTTCAGGTGAGGAATGGAAAGGCAGCCTCCCAACAAGATGGGCTCCTGTTCATACCTGTCCTGGTTCTCCTCTTGGTAACTTATAACAACCTTCTAGGAGGTGTAGCCCCTCTCTCTGCTTAATCAGATCTTAAGATCTCCCAGCATCTCCAGGACTCAGAGTTCTCCCTAGCTCTAAAGATTCTTGAGCTTCCATCTACTCAAAAAGAAACAGGAAAGTGCACAGAGCAGTATTCCTTTAGCACAGACTTACCTGGCACTTTTTGCATGCTAATGAGCTCTGGTTGCATAGTTCCTAAGGTAGTTGACTGCTAACCAGAAGGTTGTCAGTTCAAACTCACCTGCCACTCCACAGAAGGAAGACTGGGCAATCTACTTCCATAAAGATTTACCACCTCAGAAACCCAAAGGGAGTTGCTATGAGTTGGAATTGACTCTACAACAGTGAGGTGGGTTTTTTTTTTTTTTTTTGGCATGCTTAGCTTGATGTTAAAAAGGGGAGCTATGATAGGAAACAACACAAATTTAAACTGCTTTCAGTAGTTTAAATTCTAGTGAGGGGAGAATAATAATAAATTGAAAAAACAAAAACTAAAGATACTTTCACTTAAAAATAAGTACTATGAAAAAAAATAAAGCAGTATGTTATGGCAGGTCCTCAGGAAAATCACCTACAGGTGTCTGAAACCCCAACGCTCCCATGTATGTAATAATTTGTTCATATACCTTAGGAAATCTATGGGATTAACTGACTGCACTCATTTTCTATTGTTCTTTAGCAAATAAGCCTAGAATAGGTTGTAGATCTGTACCAAAGGAAACCACAGCTTATAGACTTTTTGTTTAGAAACTCTGCTTTTCTCTTATTTTGATATATTTCTCTAAATACAGAAAAACTTTTCTCTTTATGACCCCAATAAGGCAAAAGAAAGTGGGAATTGGATGTTCCTACAGGTCTATGAGTAAGAAGGAGATCCTGAACAAGACGGATTGACACAGTAGCTGCAACAATGGGTTCAAACATAGCAATAATTATGAGGAAGGCGCAGGACCACATAAAGTTTCTGATTGTTATACATAGGTTCACTATGAGTCAGAGTCAACTTGAAGACACCTACCAACAACAGGTCTATAACTTCTATCCAAGTGTAACAAATCAAAGGATTTGTCACAGATAGAATGTCCCAAGGACTAATTCTGAAATGGAGATTTGCTTACAACTGCCTTATTGGGCATGGCAATAGAGGTGTGAAGAGAGCCAGCTTATGCAGGCAAAGGGGAAAGTTGAACCTCAATGGGGCTATGTAGTTGGAAAAGTTCTTCATATATGTCTGCAATTGCAAGGGGCCAGGTCTTTGTAACTCCCAGCCTCTAACAAGTAGTTTTTGAATGGATACTGCAAGGAAGAGGGTAAGTAAATTTGGGCAAGGCCACTCTTTTTATTGGAGAGCAATTTCTTGGGAAGGACTCAGCTGTGATTCTCAGCTGTAAATCTTCCATCACCTATGGAAAGGAATCCTCAATACTGACGAGCAGAACTGTAAAGTACACCGAAGCATCCACTACTGACTTAGACTATATACCCTCTTTCCTTTAACAGTTGCTTAGTTTGCCCCATAGTGACCTGGATATGAACTTGCACCCTTGTATCCAAAAAAGAAACCAAAACCAAATCTGTTGTCATCAAGGACTGAGTAGAATTGCCCCATAGGATTTCCAAGGCTATAATCTTTTATAAAAGTAGACTGCTACATCTTTCTCCCACTGAGTGGCTAATGGGTTTGACCTTTTGATTAACAGCCAAACTTAACCACTGTGTCACCAGGCTTCTTTGGTATCCACAACTGTCATAGTAAACCATGTTAGGTACAATCATAGTCCAGGACAGTTCATCCAGAATCAGAGAAGGCAACCTTGTCAGCAAATGGTGAATGAAACTTTTTTAACAGCTTTCTGTCTCTGAGTGCCATGCAATTTCCTTCTCATTACAGTCCACTCCAAGAGAGAGAAGTGAATTCTTAATTTTGGCATACCTAAATATAGAGGTAATGTGATAGTAAAAGTGGAATAAAGGGTAATCAGGGTAGGTCTCTCTGAGAAGGCAGAAATTGAGTTGAGAACTGAACAATAAGAAAGAGCCAATCATGCAAATGTCTTGGGAAGCAGGTTCTCCTTGGATAACAAGTGCAAAGGCCATAGGCAGTAAAACACCTTATACTGCAGAGAAGAAAGAAGACAAGTGTGACTGATGAAATGTCATGAGTTGAGAGAGAATGATATGAAATGATGTTAGATGGGTAAATAAGACACAGATCCTTTATCTACTCAATAGTTATTTATTTACTACCAATACTAGTGCAATTCTAAAGCCTGGGGGACATATCAGACAAGTAGAACCTTTTAAACTATGGTAGAGTATTTTAATTTTATTTTAAGGGAAATTGAGGGCCATTGAAAGATTTTCATCAAAAAAGTGCTATAGTACAATTTATATTTTGAGACAATTTTCCCTGCTTTCAGGAGAATGGGCTTGATGGAAGGATGACTATCAAGGAGGAAATGCAGTAATGCAGGCAAACAACCTGGGTAATTTGGGCTAAGTTTATGGAGAGAAAGGGATAGATTTGAGATGTATTATGGGGGCAAAGCTGACAAGCATTGTGGATGATAAATAAAGAAGTGAAAGAGAAGAGTCAGGGTGACTCCTAAGTTTTTGACCTGAGTAATTGGATGGATAGGAAAAATAGAAGCATGTGTGAAGATAACAATTAAGAATTATTGATGTTAACTTTGGTATCCTTATCACATGTCAATTGGAAATGTTAGATAGGCGGTTAAACCAAACCAAACCAAACCCACTGGCATTGAGTCGATTCCGACTCAATAGCAATCCCCATTGGGCTTGCAAGATGGTAAATCTTTACAGAAGTAGATTGTCCAGTCTTTCTTCCATGGAGTGGCTGCTGGTTTGAACCACCAGACTTCTGGTTAGCAGTCAGATGCCTTAGGCACTGTGCCACCAGAGCTCCTACATAGACAGTTACATATCTAAATTTAGAGTTTAGTGGAGAGGTGGGAACAAAAGATGTCATCAGCATATAGATGTTCTTAGGTTGTTGTTAGGTACCATCTAGTTGGCGCTGACTCATAGCAACCCTATGTACAACAGAACAAAAGACTACCTGGTCCTGTGGCAGTCTCACACTCCTTCCTATACTTGAGCCCATCATTGGAGCCACTGTGTCAATCCATCTCGTTTTGATGGCCTTCCTCTTTTTTGCTGACCCTCCACGTTACCAAGCATGATGTCCTTCTCTAGGGAATGGTGTCTTCTGACAACATGATCAAAGTAGGTGAGACGAAGTCTGACTATTTTCACTTCTAAGGAGCACTCCACCTGCAGTTCTTTCAGGACATATTTGTTAGTTCTTCGGCCAGTCAATATTTTCAGTATTCTTTGCCAATACCACAACTCAAAAGCATCAACTCTTCTTCTGTCATCCTTATTTGTTGTCCAGCTTTCACATGCACATGAAGCAATTGGAAATACCATGGCTTGGGTTAGGTGCACCTAACTTGGGTTAGGTGCATCTTTGCTCTTCAGTACTTGAAAGAGGTCTTTTGCAGCAGATTTGCTCAGTGTAATATGTTATCTGATTTCTTGACTACTGCTTCCATTGGTGTTGAATCTGGATCCAAATGATATCAAATCTTTGACAACTTCAATCCTTTCTCCATTTATCGTGATGATGCTTATTGGTCTAGTTGTGAGTATTTTCATTTCTTTATGTTGGGGTGTATTCCATACTGCAGACTGTAGACTTTAATCCTCATCTTCACTTTCAGCAAGCAAGGCTGTGTCTTCTGCATATTGCAGGTTGCTAATGAGTCTTCCTCCAATCCTGCTGCCATGTTTTACTTCATATAGTTCAGCTTCTCAAATTGTTTGCTCAGCATACAGAATGAATAAGTATGGTAAAAGAACACAACCTTGATGCATGCCCTTCCTGATTTTAAATTATTCAATATCCCCTTATTCTGTTTGAACAACAGCCTGCTGGTCTATGTGCAGGTTCCTCATGAGCACAATTAATTGTTCTGGGATTCCCATTCTCCTCAATGCTATCAATAATTTGTTAAGATCCACACAGTCAAATGCTTTTTCATAGTCAATAAAACACAAGTAAACATCTTTCTGGTATTCTTTGCTTTCAGCCAAGATCCATCTGATCTCAGCAATATCTCTCATACCATGTCCTTTTCTGAATCCAGCATACAGATAGTACCCACTAAGTCCCAAGTGCTGATAGGGTCATCTAAGAGAATGTGCATAGAAAGACATGAGGTCCCAGACTCATCCCTCATAAGGAGGATATTCCAAGATCTAAGATAAAGGGAAACCAGAAATAGAGATTGAAATGACATAGCCAATGAGATTGGAGGAAAAATGGATGGTGGAGAATGGAGCCCTCATAGATGGGGTATATCAAGATCTAAGATTAAAGGAAGCCAGAAACAGACATTGAAAAGATACAGTAAATAAGACTAGAGGAAAGTTGAAGCATGTTATGAGTCAAAAGCCAAGAGAACAAAGTTTTCAGGAAAGAAAGAAGCTTTCACAAGATGGTATGTGTCTGAAAGTTTGTGTAAGTTTTTTTTTTTTTTTAAAAAAAAAAAAAGGACATTGGATTTGGCAGAAGTGACGCTGGTAAGGTTCATTTCATTGGGACAAAAAGGGTAGAAATCATATTAGATTGAGCTAAAAAGAGGACAAGATGAAAAGAAATGGAAACTGTGAACACAGACAAGTCTTCCTAAAGGTTTTAGTGTGAAGAGGAACATATAAACAGGTCAGTAGTTGGAGGAAGTCACAGAATGTGAGAAGAGAGAGCAAACAACCCCTGTCCAGCATCAGAAACTCCTGACATCTTGGCTCGTCTTCAGAGACTCTTTCTGCTTCCTTGGGTAGACCTTTCTCAACACTGCACTTTCATTGTCTATGTAATGCCCGATTCCCCTTTTTTTTGTCTACTTTTCTAGGACAATAGTTATCATAAATCCAAACCCTTGAGGCAGACCTCAGTTCTATTGCTTATCAGCTTTCTGTGCCTCAGGTTCTCCATTTATAAAATGAGATTGATAATTATAGTAGTATCTTCCTCATAAAATTATTATAGAGTTTAAATGAGCTAACATATGTCAAGTAACTAGAATACCACATGGCACATAGCAAGTGCTATATAATTATTTGTAAAATAAATCAATTTACACTTGAACAGAAGACAATTTACATTGCTGGAATTTCAAGCAGTATTCAACAATTGAACTAGCCTAGAAACAGGCTGGCATACAGTAGATGGCCTGACATCTTAGTGAATTTATCACTCTGTTGTCAGATATAAAACATCTACAACATCTCTTGGACTCCAACAAATCCCATAATTCTTATAACTGATTTCTTATAACAGAATAATCAGAATAATATTTTAATTCCTGAAAAATCAGTAAGCACCAGGCAATTAAAAATAAGCTTTATAAGTTAATAATGGGAGCTCTGGTGGCGTAGTGCCTAAGGCATTTGACTGATAACCAGAAGGCTGGCAGTTCAAACCCACTAGCCACTCCTTGGAAGGAAGGTTGTGCAGTCTACTTCCGTAGTGACACTGCCTCAGACACCCAAGGAGGGGTCACTATGAGTTGGGATCAACTTGACAGCAGTGAGGTTTTTTTTTTTTTCTTAAGTTAATAAGAATCTTCTTCTCATTCTAACACTATCATTAAGGCTTAAAGTAGACACGGCCCATTACTTCTTAACTTTTAACACAAAATACTCTTATGTGTCTATTTATGTATTTGCTTGGTGTCCATCACTGAGGTTCTGAAGCAAAGAGTTTATCTTCTGGTTTTAGCCTTCTAGGACTGCCATAACAAAACACCACAAAGGTTGTTGTTGTTGTTATGTGCCGTTGAGTCAGACAGCACGAAGTAGGTGCCTTTAAAGAGCAGAAATTTGTTTTCACAGTTATGGAAGCTGGAAGTACAAATTTGGATTTCAGCTATTCTCTCTTTCTCACTCTTTCTCTTTCTCTCTCTCTCTGTGTGTGTGCGTGTGTGTGTCTGTCTGTCTGTCTGTCTCTCCAGAGGAAGATCCTTCCTTATCTCTTTCATTTTCCTCACATGCTATCTTCCCCCTGTGTATGGCAGTGTTTCCATATCTGTCTTTCTTTTTTATAAAATGCCACTCAGAAGGGATTAAGGGTCCACCCTACTCTGGTATACTTTTAATTTAATTGATAGCATCTACAAAGTCCTAGTTCCCTAAACAAGGTCATATTCACTGATAGAGGAATTAGAACTTCAACATATCTTATATGGGAACACAAATCAATCCATAACACTTCCCTTCTCCATTTATGAGATTTTATAGCTCTCTTAAAAGATTTACATGTCTATAAACCTGCTACCTGTGTTTCTTGCCATTGTTAGGTGTCATCAGCTCAGCTCTGACTCGTAGTAACCCTATATGCAACAGAATGAAACACTGCCCAGTCCTGCACTATCCTCACAATCCTTGCTATGTTCAAGCCCATCTCTCCAGCCACTGTGTCAATCCATCTTGTTAAGGGTCTTCCCCTTTTCACTGACCCTGTACTGATATCCTTCTCCAGAGACCAATCCCTTCTGACAACTTGACCAAAGTAGGTGAGACAAAGTCTAGCCATTCTTGCTTCTGAGGAGCATTCTGGCTCCACTTCTTCCTGGACAGATTCATTCATTCTTCTGGCAGCCCATGGTATTTTCAGTATTCATCACCAACACCACAATTCTTCTTTGGCTATCCTTATTCACTGTCCAGCTTTCATATGCACATGAGGAAGTTGAAAATACCATGGCTTAGGTTAGGTGCACCTTAGTCTTCAAAGTGACATCTTTGCTCCGTAATACTTTAAAGAGGTCTTCTGCAGCAGATTAGCCCAGTGCAATACTACATGTGACGTCTTGACTGTTGCTTCCATGGATGTTGGTTGTGGATCCAAGTAAAATGAAATCCTTGACAACTTCAATCTTTACTCCATTTATCATGGTGTTGTTAATTGGTCCAGTTGGGAGGATTTGTGTTTTCTTTATGTTGAGGTATAACCCATACTGAAGGCTGTAGTGGTTGATCTCCATCAGCAAATGCTTCAAGTCCTCTTCACTTTCAGTGAGCAAGGTTGTGTCATTTGCATATCACAATTGTTAATGAGTTTTCCTCAAATCCTGATGCTAGGTTTTTTTTCATATAGTCCATCCTCTCAGATTATTTGCTCAGCATACATTTTGAATAAGTATGGTGAAAGGATACAACCCTGATGCACATCCTTCCTGATTTGAAACCATGCAGTATTCCTTTATTCTATTTGAATAACAGCTTCCTGGTCTGTGTGCAGGTTCCTTATGAGCACAGTTAAGTGTTCTGGAATTCCTATTCTTCACAGTGTTATCCATAATTTGTTATGATTCACACAGTCAAATGCCTTTGCATAGTCAATAAAACACAGGTAAACATCTCTCTGGTATTCTTTGCTTTCAGCCAAAATCCACATGACACCAGCGATGATATCCCTCATTCCACATTCTGAGTCCAACTTGCATTTCTGGAAAATCATTTTTGAACTAACTTCAGCAAAATTTTACTTGTGTGTGATATTAATGATTTTTTGATAATTTCCATATTCTGTTGGATCACCTTTCTTTAGAAAGGCACATATATAGATCTCTTCCAGTTAGTTTACCAGGTAGCTGTCTTTCAAATTTATTGACATAAATGAGTGAGTGCCTTCAGCACTGAATCCATTTATTGAATCATTTCAATGGGTATTCTGTCAATTCCTGAGACCTTGTTTTTCACAAATTACTTCAGTGTAACTTGGACTTCTTCCTTCAGTATCATTGATTCTTGGTCACATGCTGCCTCCTAAAATGGCTGAATGTTGACCAATTATTTTTGGCACAGTGACTCTGTATATTCCTTCCTTCTTCTTTTGATGCTTCCTGCATCTTTCAATATTTTGCTCATAGAATAGTTCAATATTGCAATTCGGTTTGAATTTTTTCTATTACATGATAGAATTTTGCAAGACCAACAACTCATTCATTGCAAATATACTTTTCAACAACATAAATGGTGACTATGTGTGTCGACCTCACCAGATGGAATATACAGGAATCAAATTGACTACACTTGTGGAAAGATGCAATGGAGATGCTCAATATTAGTCAGAACAAGGCTAGGAACTGACTGTGGAACAGACCACCAGTTGTTCACATTCAAGTTCAAGTTGAAGCTGAAGAAAATTAAAACAAGTCCATGAGAATCAAAATATAACCATTATATCTCACTTGAATTTAGAGAAAATCTCAAGAATAGATTTGACATACAGAACACGAATGACTGAAGACCAGACTAGTTGTGGGATGACATCAAGAACATCATTCATGAAGAAAGCAAAAGTTCATTCAAGAAAGGAAGGAAAAATCAAAATGAATGTCAGAAGAGACTCTGAAACTTCCTCTTGAACATACAGTAGCTAAAGCAAATGGAAGAAATTAAGAGGTAAAAGAGAAGAACAGAAGATTTCAAATGGCAGCTTAAGAAGACAAAATAAAGTATTATAATGAAATATGAAAGCACTTAAAGGGAGAAAAATAAAAGAAAGAACACACAGCATTTCTCAAGCTGAAAGAACTGAAGAAAAAATTCAAACTACCTGTGTTTAGACTCTTAAAAATGATAAAGCAAAACAAAATGCTATTTCATCTTTTTCTATGCTAATAATGAAGCTAAAGTTTTAAAAAAAGAAAACTGCAACAATCCATATTTCCATAAAATGTTTTAATCCAGATGTCTTAGTCTAAATACACACCATAGGCAAAATTGTAAGTAGAAGGAAGTTGCAAAACTGGTGTGGTGGTGGCATCTGACCTACTCTAACTTCACGAAGGGGAGAGAAAATCCCGACCATCAGCCCAAGGTTGATGATTCCTATGTGGCAGAAGTCAGACACACCACCACCCTCCAATCCCTTCACCAATTCTGACACCACCCATCCTTCCCACAGCACTCTCAACTTCTCTACTGGGTTTGATAATTTGTTGAAATGGCCACACAGAACTCACAGATAATACTCATGATGATGGGGTTTATTAGGGAAGTACCAGGTTATATATAATTCATGATCAGAAACAAGTCAGGATACAGTTCTTCAATCAGGACAGCTTCTTCTCAGCCATGCCACAGGCACACTTCTCTCTGCCTTGATCTCTGCCCTGCTTGGGCCAGTATTATAGAGCTCTTTTAGCTTTGCCAAATAGGTGCCCAGAAAGGCACCCTGTTCCACTAGCAAGACTCCTGCCTAAAAACATTCAGCTGTCTCATTCAGTGGGCCAGGAAGCCCTCTGCTCTATTGTGCGCTGTCTCTTAGTTCTGCTGCCTCTGCTGCTGCCGTCACTCTGCTGTCTCAGCACAGGGAACTTGGGTCCAAGAACATGCTCCACTCCTGGCTGTTATTCCATCTTGATGGTAATGAGAAGCCCCCCTTTCAGTCTCTGAGATGACTCAGTTTAAACCTTGTGCAAAACTGATCAATCCTCGTGTGTAGGGTTCCATACACCTTATTTGCATGGCCCCACCCACACAAGGGTGCCTTGTACCTTATCTACAAGATATCCAATCCCCTTTGTGGGCCACAAGCACCTTACATTTGCATATTTCCACCTAGTCATCCGGTGAAAGTCACAAAGACCATGGCTAGAAGAGCCATACTAATTCACTGCACTGCTTAGACATCAGGAAACCTCAATACTATAGCCAAGACAAACCTTTGAATCAAAGATTTGATTTTCATGTAAGTTCCAATATGCTGGTGAAAAGGTTCCCTGCTCATTGGTAAAATGATTCTCATCAGAAATTTGGGAAACAAGATGAGAAATATCAAGGATGTTCCCTTCTCTATTGATAGAAAAACAGCTGAAACTACCTCCAAATCCTGAAAATAGATTTACTTCTATAAGAGTGATATTAAAGGTTAAATTTAATCTTCTTTAGAATATAAAATATGTATTGGCTACTTGTTATCAAGCTTATCTCTCAATGTAGAAAACTGCTTTCCTTATAATGATAAAACAGTACCATCTTGAGAATAATGTATGTATCAAGTATATTGACATTTCATGAATTCTATGTGTTTTTTCCAGTAGTTCTCCAAAAACTGTCAGGATATAGCAGAACATTTATCATTTTAGATGAATTTAGATTCACATATAAATTTATAAGCATTCACATATAAATTTTCCCACCTAAAATAATGTGTGAATCAACTTATATAAGAGGCATCAGGCTAAATACTTAATAACAGAATATTTCATCCAAGTTGTAGCAACACTCAAGTGATGGCAGGAAGACACCATAGTGTTTTCCTTGCTTTTCTGGCTTTCTCTTCATATCTTTCATAAATGTATAGGATGCTCTTCAGCCAAAACTGTATGGGATGTGGGGTTTCTGACATAGGAATGTATAGAAAACAAAGCCAAACTTTACCTTGCATCACATTTACTAGTTCACATCATCACGTGGTTACTGCTGCCAGTAAAAGTTTTCATATCTAAATGTCTAAATCTATTGGTCTCAAAGTTCTCTTCTGTCATGAATTGAATTGTGCCCCGCAACATGATAGACTGAAGTACTAACCACAGGTTCCTGGGAATGTGACCTTGTTTGAAAATAGGATCTTTGAAGTTGTTATCAGTTAATTTCACATAAGACCATCCTGGAGTAGGTGGGTCCTAATCCAATATGAGTGATGACCTTATAAAAGAGACACAGAGGGAATAAGGGCATAGATGCAGAGATTGTAGAAGGCAGCGCTGTAAGCCAAGGAATACCAAAGATTTCTGGGAGTCACTGGAAGTTAAGAGAGAATCAAGCAGATTCTCCTTCAGAATCCTCAGAAGGAATCAACATGACTACTACCCTGATTATGGACTTCTAGCCTCCAGAGATGTGACAGGATAAATTTCTGTTCTTATGGGCCCATCAGTTTGTGGTAGTTTGTTACTGTACCTCCAGGAGGAAACTCACCCCAAACTCACACACATAATGGTAAGGGTGGTACCATAGCACATGTTATTTGTGTTTGTGTCCCTAGCACAAAGCACAGAGACTGTCACATGGGAGGTTGTTGTTGTTGTTGCTATTTGCCATAGAGTAGGACCCTACTCGTAGCAACCCCTCCTTGGGTTTTCAAGGCAGTATCACTATGGGAGTAGATTGCCCACCCTTCCTTCATATTTACCAAATCTAAGGATAATGAAGAAGCAGGTGATCAAAGAATGCCTATTGAGTTGAGCCCACACCACATGCCAGTGGCCATTCACATACAAGGTATCCTTTGCTTCACTTTCTCCTTTTTTTCTTTCCCCCATCAAGAGAAGAGAAAATAGAAATGTTGAAGGCAAGAGGAGAGAGAAAATGAGGAAGGATAGAGGAAAATATCGAGAAAACATTGCAGTTAGAATATTTTTGAATCTGAAATAATTTTAAAATAAAATCTTTGTAGAATCCTAGTACCTAAAATCCTAGTACCTTGAATAAAAGCTATGCTGCTCTTATCTAAGAGTGGTGAGAGGATTCATCAGCTCAGCCTTCCCTTGGAATTCTCTCTCTAATCTCCCCATTGCCACCAATTCTTAGACTCTTATGACAGTCTTGGGCACCTCTGTGGAAGTGTGAAAATTATACCACAAGTGGAAAGAGGTTTAGCTCAGTCAGAAGGCCTGCTTGCCAGTTGTGTGGCCTTAGGACCATCTGTTAGTACCTTTTTACTTTGATTTCCTCATCACTAAAGGAGGAAAGGGAGCTCTGGTAGCATAGTGCCTAAGGCACTTGACTGCTCACCAGAAGGCTGGCAGTTCAAACCCACCAGCCACTCCTCGGAAGGAAGGTGGGCAATCCTACTTCTGTAATGATACTGCCTCGGAAACCCCAAGGAGGGGTCGCTATGAGTCGGGTCCGATTCGACAGCATATAACAACAACAACAACAAAGGAGGAATTATCATACTATCCAAGTCACTGCCCAAATACCTAAAATCATAACATACAGAACAATAGCTGAATTCTGGATAAGCCAATTACTTGGCAAGAAGGGCAAAAAAAAAAAAAAATGAAAAATGTTATAGTTTCTCTCTCCCTTTAGGCACCATAAAAAATTTCTGTTAATGGGAGCTCTGGTGGTGTAGTGCCTAAGGCTTTTGACTGCCAACCAGAAGGCTGGTGGTTCAAACCCACCAGCCACTCCTCTGAAGCAAGGTTGGGCAATCTACTTCCATAGTGATACTGCCTCGGAAACCCAAGGAGGGGTTGCTATAAGTCAGATCTGACTCGACAGCAGTAAGTTTTTTTTTTTTTTTCTTTATCATGACACAATTTTGCTTGCTGAAAGTGAGGATGACTTGAAGCACTTACTGACGAAGATTAAAGACTACAGTCTGCAGTATGGATTACACTTCAACATAAAGAAAAACAAAAATCCTCACAAATGGCCCAATAAGCAGCATCACAATAAAGGGAGAAAAGATTGAAGTTGTTAAAGACTTCCTATTACTTTGTTCTATAATCAACACCAGTGGAAGCAACCATCAAGACATCAGACAATGTATTGCATTGGACAAATCTGCTGCAAAAGATCTCTTTCAAGCAAAGATGTCTCCTTGAGTGACTTCCAACCTCAGGAAGGCACTATATCTTCTAGCACTAAATCAGACAATGTTCCAATGTTATTTTTTGGTTTTCACTGGCTTTTTTTTTTTTTGAAGTAGGTCACCAAGTCCTTTATCATCACAGCACATGCTAGCCACTAAAGTATAACAAACTGATAGATGAATGTTGATTATAAACTCACTACCATCGAGATAGTCCCAACTCATAGTGACACCTCCTTGGGTTTCTGAGGCAGAATCACTATGGAAGTAGATTCCCCAACCTTTCTTCTGAGGAGTGGCTGGTGGGTTTGAACCACCAGCCTTCTGGTTAGCAGTCAAGTGCCTGAGGCACTATACCACCAGAACTCCAGATATTGGATAAAGAATTGTTTTTCTTTTGGGGGGGGGGTTCCCTTAGAAATCAGAAACTTATCCTGAGAAAACAAAAAAGACAACTATGGGAGTCATTATCTTGGTCAGAAGCACTATTATAAAACCTAATTTCTGATCAGAAATGTAATGTTAATGAGAAAAATAAGATATTCTCTTCATTTTCAAAGATCTTTTCTCCTGTCCCACTGACTCTCTTAACAAGTTTCCTGATTTACATCAGAAAACACACAGGGTTGACCCAATGCAGTATTTAGACCTAGTGCCTAAGGCATTTGAGTGCTAACCAGAAGGCTGGCAGTTCAAACCCACCAGCCACTCCTCTGAAGGAAGGTTGGGCAATCTACTTCTGTAGTGATACTGCCTTGGAAACACAAGGAGGGGTTGCTGTGAGTCAGATCTGACTCAACAGCAGTGAGTTTGGTTTTTTTGACTGTGTATATGAAACCCTGAAGCTGAACTATTCAATATATTTTCAAACCAGTAACTACATAGTAACAACATGTGCTGTAGATCTGGATATTATGGAATGGGATTACAACTTTGACTACTGTCATAGCTCAGCAGGAAGATTAAAAATGCCTTTTTGGGACCAGATTTGCTGGTCTGATAGAGCCTGGTGGAACCCCTAAAACTATGGCCCCTAGCCACCCATCCGGTTTGGAATTGAATCCACACCTATGGCTTCCAGCCAAACAAAAGACAGGCATATCAGCTGAACATTTACATTAGGTAAATACAGTCCTTGGAAAGATCAATCATGGGAGAATAGAAGGGCTGTGTATGCACAGGGAGACAGCTCAGAGGGCAGGAGTGCATGAGAGGAAAGGACACAGGGAAGAAGTGACAATGGGGAGGAAGTGGGAGGAGACCTGTTGCATTGTGGGAGATCACAATGTTATGAGGCTAAGTGTATGTGAACTGCTATATAGAAGATGAATTTGCTCTGTAAACTTTCACCCCAATCACAGTAAAATTTTTTTAAAAAAGATGTCCTTTTGCTTACTTTATAATTTCTAACACCAGAATTCCCCAAGGTCTCTCCCAGCACAGATAACAGACCTTGATTTATTCATATGTGAATCTACCAGGAGAGGTATAATATTATAAACAGAACAAAAAGAATGAGATCTCTTTGTCTGACAGTATCACTGCAATGGTAATAAAATAAAATACACTTGTTGTTATTGTTGTTACGTGCCATCAAGTCGGACCGGACTCATAGTGAGCCCTCCTTGGGTTTCCAAGGCAGTATCACTACGGAAGTAGATTGCCCCATCTTCCTTCTGAGGAGTGGCTGGTAGCTTTGAACCACCAGCCTTCTGGTTAGCAGTCAAGTACCTTAGGCATTAGGGAGCTGGATATTGGAAATTATTTAATGATTCTAATATGAACCATTTATAAGCAAAGTCACTCCTCTGAAATTAATGGCAAGATTGGGATGGATAGGAAAATAACTTTATTAAATTATAAGATCTTATTGAAATTACCTCATTTTTTATTAAGTTCCATAAATGTATATGTATATATCAGTCATGGTCCAGTTATAGGAAACAGAATCCACGTATCCAGTTTAAGCAGGAAGGGATTCAGAACAAGGTACTAAATAGCTTGTGAATTGCTGGGAAGGCTGAAGAAGCAGACACTAAAATAAATGTTCACTTACAATACCCAAAGCTACACCACAGAAAAGGTTCACAAAGAGCTGCTATCTCTTCTACAGTCAAAAAATCTCCAGCTCCAGAACACTGTCCTAGCTGCCATGATCATAAATCACTGGCATCAAAAGACCCACTGCTGGGACTTCCAGTAAGATGGAGGAATAGGCAGACAAGTGACACAGACCCTCTCCAACAAAGAAAAGGAAAACCATGTGACAAAGATACAGAAGATAATTCTGGAGCCCTGAGCTTTGACAGGAACTATACAGAAGTGAAGTAGGCACCAACCAGGGGGAAAACCTGAAGAAAAACAGTGAGTACAGAGATGTTGGAGCTGCAGACTGTTAGCTACTCTGACAGGATCAACAGCCTGAATATTTCCAAGTGGTGTTGGGACCTAAGAATTGGCCTAAAGATCAGCCCTGGTCACCAAGGGCTACAGGGACGACAGTGCTGGTGGCCTATGACTAGGAAAGAAACTGCAAGGTGGAAGACAACCTGAGCTGTTGACTTTCTGCTGTCTGGAGGGCACATCCATTTTGATTGTTTACAAGTGGCAGCCATTTTGATATTTAAAGTGACCGAGGGTGTAGCCATTTTGAATGTTTATAAGTGGCAGTCATTTTGGATATTTAAAGTAATCAAGGGCACAGACATTTTGCATGTTTACAAGTGCCAACCATTTTGGATTTTAAAGTGATAGCATTCTCATTTTGATTCCAGGGACCTACGAATAGGTTCTATTTGCCAAGATTGTCAGGGACATATGAGAGGCCGACAACAGGAAAGGAGACAGGTGTATTTAAGTGCTGTCAACTAGCAAATAGAGGAGCACAGTTCCCTGTTTGCATAGATAACATACAAACAAAACCAGGAAAACAAAAATCATGGGAAAATCACTCCAACATACAAACATCACCAGTTAAATATAAACACAAAAAACTCACAATGCCTTGGAGACAACAGAGCATCACAGTCCACACAAAGAAGCAAGATAAAGCAGGAGAAACAAGGGATCAGGATACAGACCCAAAACACATCCCTGAGGAAGATGCAGCATTGGAACTCCCTGATAAGGAGTTCAAAAGAATTATATTTAGGTATCTTCAATGAATTGAGAAACAGATCAAGGAAAACACAGAGAAAACCTTACAACAATTTTGAAAGACAATACAAGAACAAAATGACAAAATAAATGAAAAATTAGAAATGACACAAAATCTACACACAGAAAGCCAGAAGATTAATACTAAATTTTCAGAAATAGATAAGACATTGAATGGGTAAAGGAACAGAATTGAATCAATGGAAGACAGAATTAGTGAGATTGAAGGCAAATACCTGAACATTTCTTTGGCAAGGGATAAATCAGAAAAAAAGATCAAAACAAAATGAAGAAAGCCTAAAGTTCACGTGGGATACCATCAAAAGGAATAACCTACATGTAGTCGGAATTCCAGAACAGGAAGAGAAAAATAAAACCACTGTGAAAATTGTCAAAGATTTGTTGGAAGAGAACTTCCTTGATATGATGAAAGATGAGAATATCCACTAAGGAAGCCCAACAAACCCCAAAGTAGATAGACCCCAGAAGAAAATCACCCAGACATATCATCATCAAACTTACCAAAACCAAAGACAAAACAAGAATCATGAGAGCAGCACAGGAAAAATGAAAAGTTACCTACAAGGGGCAACTAAAAAGACTAAGCTCGGATTTCTCAACAGAAACCAGACAGGCGAGAAGACAATGTGATGGTATATGTAAAACCCTGAAAGAGAAAAATTTCCAACCAAGAATTATGTACCCAGCAAAATTGTCCCTCAAATATGATGGTGAAATTAGGACATTTCCAGATAAGCAGAAATTAAGGGA
>NW_006921598.1:12990662-13000749 GCF_000298275.1 Orycteropus afer afer
TGGAACAAAGAAATCAACACCACAAAAAAGCACATAACAGAAATGACAGCAACAAATTCATATTTGCTGATAATTACATATCTGGCAAGGAACTTATCTCTAAGATTTATGGAACAGTGGATGATGAAACTATGGTACATACACATAATGGAATGCTATGAAGCACAAAGAATAATGTAGAGTCTGCAAAACACCACATAATATAGAAGAACTTGGAGGACATTATGCTGAGTGAAAAAAGTCAGTCACAGAAGGACAAATATAGTATTAGTTCATTATTGTGGAGGGTCAAGGAACGGTTTTTATATGGAGGGAAACTTTGTTGGTTTGCCAGGAGTTGGGGGGAGGGGAGGTAACACTGAAAAAAAAAAAAAAATTCATTGACCCATGTCACTTTAGTTTTGTGTATTTCACTGTACATAAATCATATTTCAATAAAATGCATTAAAAAAAAAAAGATCCACTGCTACTGCTGCCAGCTACTGAAGTTACTGTGTCTACTATGATCTATAGCAGGACAATGGATGCCAACACTGTCTTTTCACACTCACAGAGCTGGTGACTGGATACTGGGAACTTCACTAACATCTTCTCAGAAAAACACATTCCTTAGAAACAATAGAAGCATCAGAGATGGAGCTGCAACTTCATTTCTTACTTTAAAACCTCATGTTGTGAGGATAAAGATGTTTGCTTTGTGAGCTCTGACTCCATCTTTTAAGAATAAAACTCTGTATTTTAGTTAAGATGTCGTTTTTTAAAAACTGGCTCCAGCCTTGTGTTATAGTTGACTTGTTCTCTCTAAGATACAGTTATCAATTCCTGCCACACCCTGTGATCTACGATTGGGCCCTCTGTGTCAATCAAGTCTCCTGGGCCAGACTTTGGGACAAACACTGATGGAGCTTCTTAAGGATTACTTGACTGCTCAAAACTCACAGGAAACATTCGTTTTTAAATTATTCATTGTCCTATCTAACTTTTGGAAAATTGTTAACTCATCTTATATATGTGCTGTGTCTCTTTTCCTTTAATATAAGAACTCTTGATTGTATGAGTTGAGCAGAGCAGGCAATTTTGGAGTCACTGAGACCCCATCTATCTCTCACTGGTTCACCTCCTAATTACACTCTCTTCTTCTTGAACTCTGGTGCACACTAGTGGTTGCACTGCTCCAGGGCCACATCTCAGCAATTTTCGGGTAAAAATCTGACCAAAAAAGCTAAAAAACTCAAACTCATTGTCATCAAGTCAATTTCAGCCCACAGCAGTCCCCTTTGGGTTTCCAAGGCAAAAAATCTTTACAGAAGTAGATTGCCCCATCTTCCTTCCACAAAGTGGCTGGTGGGTTTGAACTGCCAACCTTCTGGTTAGCAGTCAAATGCCTAGGGCACTGTGCCACCAAAGCTCCTTGAAAAAAATAAATAAATAAACAATCTAAACAGCGAAACCCAAATCATGTTCATTACACTAGTCTGTGTAAAGTAGATTATGGCTTTTCAGACTCTTCAGTTCAGAAGACACACTAGAAGGAAGGTGGAATGGATATTAAGCACAACTTGTCATATTCACAACAGTGTTGTTCTAGTTAAAATAATTGCTACAATTCTAAAGCAGGTATGAGGACTCAACTTGAAATACGGTCTCAGATCTAAAAAGGGCTTTAAAAACCACCAATTTATTTCCTTCTGTTAGCAATTTAATAACAAACTGAGAACCAGAGATATGTGGTTTACTTAATGTTCACACAGCTAATTACCATCAATGCCAAGAAGAGAAATCATATTGTCCAAATTGCAGTCCAGTCCTCTTTTCAATCCCCCCAGGGTTACTTCATGAAATAACAAGTAGTAAAGGGTATGATAATAATATTTCTATATTAACTTGGCAATATATGATCTACACATAGGTAAATAATATGGCTGAAGCACAAAGTGCAAAAGTGAGGGAGATGAGAAAGAAAACTTTTTCAGGATTTACATGTTGCTGTTGTTGTCATTATGTGCCATCGAGTGGGCCCTGACTCATAGCGACCCCTCCCTTGGGTTTCTGAGGAGGTATCACTACGGAAGTAGATTCCCCAACCATCCTTCTGAGGAGTGGCTAGTAGGTTTGAACTGCCAGCCTTCTGGTTAGCAATCAAGTGCTTTAGGCACTATGCTACCAGAGACTATTAGATATTTATTTGGCATATTCATTGAGTGTTCTTTATATGCAAGGCATTTTGTTAGTGTGAATAGTTTCAATTCTTGCAGAATCCCTATTTTCTGGAGCCGTGGAGGTAGAATAATGATCCACCCAAACTATCTCCCTGAGATCATCTTTGAACCTTACTTCTACTTACTTCTGTTTCATATTATTGAGTCATAGAATAATATGATTCGTGGCTAGTAAGGGCCTGAAGAATAATCAGTGGCTCTAGGATAATTCACCAAAATCAATTCACTGATTAACAAAAGATTCGGCACCAAAAATATACCTGTAAATCTCTTGTTAAGACTGGAAATAGTCTTTATGTTTAGAAAAAGTATGGGCCACTTTTATGTAGAAAAGAGTGGAGAGAAAAACTAAATCTTCATCTTCTGTAATAAATTGTCAATGAATGATGCCGAAAATGGAAAACTTAGGAAGTAACAATGTAAGCCTGTTTCTAGAGTGAGAAGGAAATATCAAAGTAATTACCCAAAAAAGTTAAAAGTAGTTGCTTCTGGAATAAGAAATTTGGGTCAGGGAAGTGGGGTGTTTAGAGGTCTGCTGTTTTTCACAAATGCTACAGAAATATGAAGGAGCCCTAGTGGCACAATGGCTAAACGTTCAGCTGTTAACCAAAAAGTTGGTGGTTCACACCCATCATTTGCTCCACAGGAAAAGGTGTCACAGTCTGCTTCTGTAATGATTACAATTTTGGAAACCCTATAGGGGAATGTTATATATGCTTTTTGGATGTTCTCAAATCACATTTGATTCTATATAATGTTCTAAAAACATATATGTGTAAGTCACTATTATGTGTGCATTTATATCACTTTTTACATTGTTATGATCTTTTTATAATGCTTTAAACACTTATGTATAAGTCACTTATAATAAGTTATAATTAGAAAATTTCTGAATTTAGGAATGTAAATGTATACATTTCTGATAATACTCTTTAACCATTACTACAGGTTGTTAGAAAATTTTTCTAAAATAATAGAGAAAATAGACATACTGAGGTTAGTCATAAATAACTTCTTGACATTGAGCTGAGCACCTGCACTTTGTGATAACACAATGTAACATTAAGCAAATCTCTATAAATTAACAAAACATAAATATGTCACTGAACAATTCTCATAACTTTTTATTAAAAATTCGCTTGACCTTGAAATGTATAGTAAACAAGAATATAAATATGGCATACAACAATTCCTTAATTGACAATAAAACATAATATAAATTAACAAAACATGAATATGTCATATAACACTTCTTTAACTTTCAATAAAACATACCAATTATAACTGAACATGACAGCACACAGTATATAAACCTTTGGATTTCTGCTCATCTCTCTGACTGAAGGCTGAGAATTCTGTTGAAACACTGCTGTCACCTTGAACCCTAGTGTAGGGAACTTGCTCTGAGTTCAAGAGTGGTCATGTCCCCTCCCTGAGATCACTCATAAAAGTCTGAAGTCTAAAAATTTGGTCGCTAAGATTTAAACTAATATTCTAATTGTTAATTCTATTCTCCAATGTTAAATGAATGTCTTGAGGTCTTACTTGCATACCTTGCCACGACTTCTTGAAAAAAGCTACAAGAGTTTATGCATGACAAACCTGAATATCTCTCTATTTATTCTTAAGATAAAATCCTCCAGGACAGGAGCATCACTATGAATTAAAATTGACATGATGGCAATGGGTTCGATTTTGGTTTCTAAAATTAGAAGACTCTTTAAACAGTAAAGCAGTCTCTGTATGATACAAACAGTTAATGTGCTCAGCCGGTAACCAAAAGGTTGGAAGCTCCAGTCCACCCAGAGGCACCTCAGAAGAAAGGCCTGGAGATCTACTTCCAAAAACTTAGCCATTAAAAACCCTGTGTGTCTATTCTGACACATATAGAGTTGCCATGAGTCTGAGTTAACTCAAGGGCAACTGCGTTGACTGTTAATTTGAACGAAAATACTGATTTTTAAAAAAACAAGAAAGAAAAATTAATCCTATAAGAAATATATAATATCTGAATAATCAAAGAAGAGTAAAAAGTGGAACTTAACAATAAAGTAAAAAATAGAAATGATTCTTTCAATCTAAGGGAAAAAAAACAGAAACTAGGTTAATATTCAGGGCTGTGGTTTCTAATCCTAATTTTGAAACTTTTCTTAATTTATTCAAGGAATTTCACATTAAGAGGTAATTTTAATTCACAAGAACTTGGGAAAAGGAGAAAAACTATTTTTAAATCAAATGAGTAAGACGATGTCATAATCCCAAATGGCTGAGAATTTTATAGCATTTTAGGGAGAAAGGTAAAACACTTCCTTTTTAATTTCAAACTGGAAAAAAAAAAAAAAGCATAAACAAAACATCTCTTGAAAAAGACATTACAGTGATTACTCAAGCTCAGTGCTATGGTCTATTGTAAAGGGGACTCTTTTTAGGTAACCTTGGGTTGAGGATATGTTACCAAGCTCAGTACTCTTACACAGAGTGGTTAGATGAAATGGAATGCATTACCTTCCCCACCAGTATTTCACCAAAACAAATCAACTTTCTGATGTACTTCTGAGATATAACTATGATCATAAAAGTATATCAAAAAATTACAGAACTCCTAATTCATTATCTATTTATAAAGATACTTACATGCTTACTCTTATTCTCTTACATTTAAAAAATTTTCCATAAGAGATTGTTTTTATAACCATTTTATAAGCCACATCACTCGGAAGGAAGGTTGGCCAATCTACTACTGTAGTGATACTGCCTCGGAAACCCAAGGAGGGGTCACTATGAGTCGGGTCCAACTCAACGGTACATAACAACAAAAGCCACATCATAGTTGTTTAATGATGATACTCTAGAAAACAGAGAAAAACATATAGAATTTTGTTTGTTTGTGGATAGTGAAAAAAGGAAGTAGGAGAAGGGCTGTATTTTCTAATCCTAATTTGTAAGAGAAGTAGCATTTATTGCATGCCTATCAATTTAAGGAGCGCTGGTGGTGTAAAGGTTAAGGCATTGGGTTTTTTTTTTTTTTTTTTTTTTGGAACCATGTTCCAAGATTTTTATGACTATCATCTCTGTTATCTTTATAGTAATGAGGTGTTTGCTTTCTTCTCAGCTTCTCGAGAAAAAGACCTTGAGGCAAGGGTTAAAACTTAATCCTTTTTGGAAATAGGCAATTTCAGGGCAGTAAGGATGAGTAAAATGAAGTGAGACAAGAATATAGGAAGCAATGCAAGGCATTACTGATATATAATTTCTCCTTTGTGTATGGACTTCAGAACCTAACCTCATGCAAGTGATTAGTACTGTGTATGCTGGTTTCCATGCTATCTATGCCTCAAAGGTGTGGAAAACTGACACTTCTTTCTGTAGGTTCTTTCATGAGGTCTATGGAAGCTTTCAAGGCCAGGTCCTGAGTTAGGTGTGCCCAAGGTTTGGAGTCTGATTTTCACTTGAGGGCAGCTCTATTTTAAGGCAGTGGACCGAGGTAGGCAGGCCCAGGGCTGGGTGCTGTTTTTCACTTGGGGGAGGCTATTAATTAAGGCCAGGGCCTGAGGTAGGCAGGCCGGGGCTTAGGGGATGCTTTTTGCTTGGGGGCAGCTCTATTTTAAGGCCATTGCCCAAGATAGGTGGGTACAGGGGGGTTAGGAACAACTAAGAGAGATAGACTTGTCTGTCAGTTTGTCGTCCTGTGGTGGCTAGTGTGTTGCTGTGAAGCTGGAGGCTATGCAATTATATTGTAAGGTGCTAGCAGGGTTACCCACTTTGGACAACTTTCAGAGGAGCTTCCAGGCTAACACACACTCGGAAGAAGGAAGAGGCCATCCACTTCTCAAAGAATTTGCCAGTGAAAACCTTATAAAGATTTAAATAGCACACTGCTTTCAATAGCCCTGAAACATTGTCCGATATAGTGCTGGAAGATGAGTCCATCAGGTGGGAAGGCACTCAAAGTTTGACTGGGGAAGAACTGACTCCTCAGAGTAGAGAAGACATTAACAATATGGACAGCGTAAAGCTTTCGGTACCGCCATTGGCTGATGTGGCACGACAGAAAATGAATACAAACAGATGCAAATATCCGTTAATAATTGGAACATGGAATATATGAAGTATGAATCTAGGAAAATTGGAAGTTGTCAAAAATGAAATGAAACACAAAAAGATCTATATCCTAGGCATCAGTGAGCTGAAATGGACTGCTTTTGGCCATTTTGAATCAGAAACTATATGATCTACTATGCCAGGAATGACAAATAGAAGATAAATGGTGTGGCATTCATCATCACAAAGAGTGTTTCAAGATCTGTACTGAAGTACAATGCTGTCAGTGATAGGAAAATATCTATACACCTATGAGGAAGACCTGTTAATAGTACTAATATTCAAATTTATGCACGAACCACCAAAGCCAAAGATGAGGAAATTAAAGATTTCTACCAACTTCTGCAGTCTGAAATTGAACAAACATACAATCAAGATGTGTTTATTATCATCGGTGATGGGAATGCAAAAGTTGGAAATAAAGAAGAGTTAGTGGTAGTTGGAAAATATGGTCTTGGTGATAGAAATAATACTGGAGATTGCATGCTAGAATTTTGCAAGACCAATGACTTGTTCATTGCAAATACCTTTTTTCAACAACATAAGCAATGACCATACATGTGGACTTCACCAGATGCAATACACAGGAATCAGATTGACTACATCTGTGGGAAGAGGCGATGAGGAAGTTCATTATCTTCAGCCGAAACAAGGCCAGGAGCTAACAGTAGAACAGACCATCAATTGCTCATATGCACATTCAAGTTGAAGTTGAAGACAATAAAAATAAATCCATGAGAGCCAAATCATGACCTTGATAATATCCCTCCTGAATTTAGAGACCATTTAAAGAATAGATTTGATGCATTGAACACCAATACCAAAAACCAGAGGAATTGTGGAATGACATCAAGAACATCAGCCATGAAGAAAGTAAGAGGTCATTAAAAAGACAAGAAAGGAAAAGACCAAAATTGATGTCAGAGACTCTGAAACTTGGCCTTGAGCAGAGAGTATCTAAAGGAAATGGAAGAAATGACAAAATAAAAGAGGTGAACAGAAGATTACAAAGAGCAGCTCGAGCAGACAAAGCCAATTACTATAATGAAATCTGCAAAGACCTGGAGTTACAAAACCAAAAGGAAAGAACATGCTAGGCATTTCTCAAGCTGAAAGAACAGAGGAAACAAAATAAGCCTCGAGCTGCAATATTGAAAGATTCTATGGGCAAAATTTTGAATGATGCAGGGAACATCAAAAGAAGGTGGAAGGAAACACAGAATCACCGTACCAAAAAGAACTGGTTGATCTTCATGGATTTCAGGAGGTGGCATATGATCAAGAACCAATGGTATTGAAAGAAGTCAAAGCTTCACTGAAGGAATTGGCAAAGAACAAAGCTCCAGGAACTGATGGAATACCCATTGAGATGTTTCATTGAACAGATGCCCCACTAGAGGCACTCACTCGGCTATGCCAAGAGATTTGGCCAACTGAGTGGAAGAGATACATATATGTACATTCCAAAGAAAGATAATCACACACAATGTGGAAATTATTGAACAATATCATTAGTATTACATGCAAGTAAAAGCTTACTGAAGATAATTCAAAAACGGTTGCAGTAATATATTGACAGAGAGCTTCCAGAAATGCAAGCTGGATTCAGAAGAGTGTGGAACAAGGAATATCATTGCTGATGTAAGACTGATTGTAGCTGAAAGCAAAGAATACCAGAAAGATGTTTACTTCTGTTTTATTGACTATGGAAAATCAGTCAATTGTGTGGATCATAACAAATTTGGGATAACATTGAGAAGAATGGGAATTCCAGAACACTTGATTGTATTCATGAGGAACCTGTACATAGATCAGGAGGCTATCATTCAAATAGAACAAGGAGATACTACATGGTTCAAAATCAAGAAGGGAGTGTGTCACCATACTTATTCAACTTGTATGCTGACCAAATAATCTGAGAAACTGGATTATATGAAGAAGAACATGGCATTGGGATTGGAGGAAGACTAATAAACAACCTGTGATACACAGATGACACAACTCGGCTTGCTGAAAGTAAGGATGACTTGAACCACTTACTGATGAAGATTAAAGACTACAGTCTGCAGTATGGATTACACCTCAACATAAAGAAAACAAAAATCCTCAAAAATGGACCAATAAGCAGCATCACGATAAAGGGAGAAAAGATTGAAATTGTTAAAGACTTCATATTACTTGGTTCCACAATCAACACCAATGGAAGCAGCCATCAAGACATCAGATGATGTACTGTATTGGGCAAATCTGCTACAAAAGACCTCTTTCAAGGACGTCTCCTTGAAGACTAAGGTGCACCTAACCCAAGCCATGGTATTTTCAATCACCTCATATGCATGTGAGAGCTGGACAATGAATAAGGAAGACTGAAGAACACTTGATGCTTTTGAGTTGTGGTGGTGGTGAAGAATGCTAAGAGTACCATGGACTGCTAAAAGGACTAACAAATACTTCCTGGAAGTAGAGCAGCCAGAATAGTCCTTGAAAGTGAGAATAGCCAGACTTCATCTCACCTACTTTGGTCATGTTGTCAGAAGGAACTATTCCCCGGAGAAAGATATCATGCTTGATAAAGTGGAGGGTCATTGAAGAAAGGGAAGGCCCTCAACGAGATGGATAGACACAGTGGCTGCAACTATGGGCTCAGGTATTGCAAAGATCATGAGGCAGACAGTGTTTTGTTCTGCTGCATATAGGGTTACCATGAGTTGGAGATGACTCAATGGCACCTAATAACAACAACAACAATATGGAAGCTTTCAGGAGGGCTTCCCCAACCATAGCTCCTGGTATGTAGGCATCATCCTTCTTCAGGTTAGCCATTCTCCACCTTGTCCCTGGTATCCTGGCATCACATTGTACTGACAGACTCTTGCTACTCAGTCCCTCACTCATCTAGGTAGCTCTCCTGAACAGATATCAGAATAGCTTAAACCCAGTGGCTCTCCTGTAGATCATGCCTGGGCTTTCGTAAGCACTCACAAACACTTTCATTGCACACTGTCCTGAATCTGCCACCAATGCAGGTAGCAGGACTGTCTTTTCCCTTTAGGTTTTCCAGGTGGGAGTAAAATATGATACAACTCTTCCCTAAACTGTAAGGGCCATATACCAAGCTCTCTGAATACTCTCTATGGAAGTCCATTTCATTAGGCTTGAGATAAGGAGCCTCTTGGTATGGCATGTTGTTGTTGTTAGTTGTTGTCTAGTTTATTCTGACTCTAGATAACAGCTAACCATAAATCTTCTGTCCTCTCCACACTCTGATCTCTTTTTATATATTGCTGATGCAGTCCAAAAGTCATGGAATTTTTTTTATACACTTTTTCATTTTGGCCCATTTTACCTTAAGTTAGTTGTTGTTGTTGTTGTTATGTGCCATCGAGTCAGCCCTGACTCATAGCGACCCTTCCTTGGGTTTCCGAGGCAGTATCACTACGGAAGTAGGATGGCCCAACCTTCCTTCCGTAAGTTAGTATGCAGCATTTATATGTCTTAATTCCTTGTTCAGAACTTTACTAGTAATACACTGTCAATATATCTTCAGTATTTAATATTGTGATGCTTGATATAAGTATTTGTTGATGTTGTTGTTGTTGTTGTTAAGTGCCGTCGAGTCGTTTCCGACTCATAGCGACCCCATGCACAGCAGAACGAAACACTGCCCAATCCCACACCAGCCCCACAATCCCTGCTATACTCGAGCCCATCATCGCAGCCACCATATCAATCCATCTCGTTGAAGGCCTCCCCCTCTTTCGTCGACC
>NW_006921598.1:13004599-13013957 GCF_000298275.1 Orycteropus afer afer
TCTTTTGAGAGACTACCTTCTTTCCAACAGATGGTATTTCTTGAGTCTTTTCTGTTTTACCTTTTAAAAAGTTTCTCCCCAGGCGCTGGGAGTGAGGTAATAGCATCGTGTGCCACATGCTCTCTCACTTACAACCAGGTCAGCCCTTCATGTCATTCTAAGTGTGCCTGAAACTGAAAGCAGTGCTATGGAAAATTTATTCCAAATAATATATTATTGCTTTACTTACTGTGGCACAGCTGGAAAGGCTACAACCCAATTACTCCTTTACTGAAAAATCTCTCAAGAGAAATCTTTGCAGTCTTTCCTTCTGCTTTTGTACTATAGGTCAAAAAATATAATTTAATTGATTTTTAAAAAGTCCTCAGCATACACCTGTAATGACAGAGATCATTTTGTGTGATTATATAGCCCACATTTCTTATTCTAATCCAGCACTGGCCGTACTTCAAAATCTCCTATGGGGTTCTTTTAAAAAGCAATGATATCTGGACCCCATTCCCTGCAATTCTTATTTAGTAGACTTCAGGTATTTCAAAGGTGGTTCTTGATGCTGTTGGGAAGTTGAAGGTTAACATGCTCAGCTGTTAAATGAAAAGTTGGAGGTTCAAGTCAGTCTACCCAGAGGTACTTTAGAAGAAAGGCCTGGAAATATATTTCTGAAAAATCAGTTAATAAATCCCTATAGAGAGATGTAAAATGACAGATTAGGCAGACATATTACCCAGACCCTCTACAACAAAGACCCAATAAACCAAATGAAGCAGCTACAGATGATTATGTGGGAATCCTGAGCTTCAAAGGAAAGAATAAAGAAGTAGATAAAATACCAATTAGAAGAAGAAACTGAATGAAACAATGAATAAGGACACATACAGAGCAGTGGCATAGCACAGTCATTTTTAATTATTGCAAGCACTGTTCTAGTTGGGGAAGGAAAACAAATAACTGGCTCTGCTCACCCAGGACTGCACCAGCACCTACACCAGTGACTGGTGACCAGAGAAGTGGGATCTCCTCACTTATCCCCTACAACCTCCTAGTGACCAGAAGTGTTACCACCCCTCTTTTCTCACCCACCTGGCTGTCCTGCTCCTCTGCCCTTACCATGCCTGGTGGTCCTCCCAGTCTACTTTCTTCCCCATCCCTCACAGCCCCACTTTGCTCCACTGCCCCTCCCCACCCGCATCCTGGAGCAATCTTGTAGAACAAGAAAAGCATGCCCAGTGCCTCTGAAGTTAATGAGGTGTGCTCTCATGGACAAGATGTTGCTTGCCCACCATCTCCACATTTAGAAGTGTGCACTCCCATGAATTTTATGTCAAAAGCACATGTCCAGATCACATGAACCGGCCACCTCCACAGCCCACAATGTGTCACTCACAGATCAGGCACCATGCCCCACCCAACCTCAAGGTCAGCAGTCAACACCAGCAGGGACAAGGAGCTGTGCCTCCACCACCTTCACTTTCTCCTTTATTTTTGTCTTCTCTTTTTAATTTTCTATTTCCTTTTTTTTTTTCCATTGCTTTTTGTTTGTTTTGTTTTGTTTTTTCATTTCTGTTGCTTTTGTTTTGTTTTTGTCCCACCAAGTGGAAAGCAGCAACCATGTCCACACTACCCAGCCACACCTGCCCCTTCTGGCTACCTACCCACTAGGCAATTGCCACCACCTACTCCTGTACTACTTCAGCAATGACTGTTGGCAGCCAAAACCATCTCAGCCTGCCCTCAACTGCTACACATGAACAGAAAACAGAGACCTACACATACACCACATCTGCTATCACATCCATCAGGAGGCAGATGGTGAGTGCTAAAGTCCTGGCAAATGAGCAAGCAGAGTAGCACACATACCCCACCTGCCGAGATATATTAAAACAAAATAATGCAAAAAGCCTTGGTGAAACACATCAAAACACAATTGTCAAATGAATATAAGAACATCACAATGTCTCAATAACAGACAAGTTTAAATATCTCTCTCACACACACACACACAACAGCATAAGATGGCTCAAACAAGTCACCGGCCAGAAAATCCTCCAGAGGAAGAAATGCTATTGGAACTACCTGATAAGGAATTCAAAAGTTATATTTAGGTACCTTCAATGGATTGAGAGAAAGTTCAAGGAAACCAAAGACAAAAATCAAGGAAAACACAGATAAAACTCTAAGAGGGTTCAATAGAAAAATACAAAAAAAAAAAAAAAGACAAAATAAATAAAAAATTAGAAACCATACAAAAATAGCAAATGGAAATCTGTATGATTAATACTAAAATTTCAGAAATAGGTAACACATAGGAAGGACAAAAAAGTAGAACTGGATCAACAGTAGACTGTTGTTGTTATGTGCCATCGAGTCGGACCCGACTCATAGTGACCCCTACTTGGGTTTCTAAGGCAGTATCACTATGGAAATAGATTGCCCAACCCTCTTTCTGAGGAGTGGTTGATGGGTTTGAACCACCAGACTTCTGGTTAGCAGTCAAGTGCCTTAGGCACTACACTACTAGAGCTCTAAAATCGGCAAAACTGAAGACAATTCTCTTAATACTAGTCTGTTAGAGGAATAATCAGAAAATAGAATAAAGAAAAATGAAGAAATCTTAGGAATTATGTGAGACTTTGTTAAGAGGAATAACTTACATGTGATCAGAATTCCAGAACAGAAAGAGACCCCCCCAAAAAAAAAGCACAGAGAAAATTATCAAAGAATTTTTTAGAAGAAAACTTCCTTAATGCCATGAAAGATGAGGAGATATACATTCAAGAAGCTCAAAGAACCCCAAATAAGATAGACCCCAAAAGAAAATCGCCAAGACATATAATAATCAAGCTTTCTAAAACCAAAGGAAGAATCCTGAAAGCAGCTCAGGAAAAATTTAAAGTAATGACAAAGGAGAATCAATAAGAAGAAGTTCTGATTTCTTTGCAGAAATCATCCAGGCATAAATCCAGTAGGATGACATATGCAATACCCTAAAAAGAAAAAGAAAAAAAAAAAAATGCCAACCAAGAATTATATGTCCAGCAAAGCAGTCCCTCAAATACAATGGTGAGAGCAGGACATTCCCAGATAAACATAAATTAAGGGAAGTTGTGAAAACCAGACTAGCATTACAAGAAATGTTAAAGGGACTCCTTTAGACACAGAAGCAACAATGGCAGACGACAGAAGGAGATTAAGATACATGACAACATCACCCAGAAATCAACCAGATACAGAAGCATCAAAAATAAAATAAACCTACAAAACTGAAAATAGGGAACCACTGATGTCAATTTGTAAATAATGATAACTATAGAGCAAAATAAGGGAACAAATTATGTAGTCACAGAACTTCCAAATGCACAGGAAGTCAAGAAACAATCAAGATAGAATGGACTGCTTTAAACTTGGAAATTTAATAATAATTTACAGTGTAACTACAAATAAAATCAATAAAATTTCTCACCAAAAAAAAAAAAGAAAAAAAAAATCATAAAGATTTAGTAAACATTAAACAATGGCAAAGAAAGAAATGACAAGAAAATCCATTAACACAATTAACACAGAACAGAAAAATATACGGAACAAAAAAAGCATCAGCAACACATAAAAAAAACAGTAAAATGACAGCAGTAAATTCATACCTATCTATAATTACACCAAATGTAAATGAGTTACATGCACAAGGCAAAAGAGTAGCAGAATGGATAAGAAAACATGAATCATCAGTATTCCATCTACAAAAGACATATCTTAGACACAAAGACAAAATAAAGCTAAAAATCAAGAGTTGGAAAAACATATCAAGCAAATGGTAACCAAAAAGGAGCAGGAGTGGCAATATTAATTTCTGATAAAATAGACTTTAAGGCAAAAAACAGAGAAAGAGAAAAGGAATGACAATAAATAATGATAAAGGGTCAAACCAACAAGAAGACAACCATAATAAATACCCATGCACCCAATGAGAGAGCCCCAAAATACATAAATCAAACAAAAATAGAAGTGAAAAAAGAAATAGACAATTCCACAATAATAGTAGGAGAATTTAATATATCAGTGTCAATGAAGTTTACAAAAACCAGAAAGAAACTCAACAAAGATACAGAAGACCTAAACAATACAGTCAACAACTTGACCTCTCAGACATTTAAAGAACATTCCACTCAACTACATCACAGTATACTTTGTTTTCTGGTGCACATGGTACATTCTCCTGTATAGAACATCTTTTAGGCAATAAAGCAAACTTCAATAAATTTTAAAAAATCAAATTACTACAAAGCATCTTCTCAGATCACACAATGCTATAAAAATAGAAATTAAGTACGAGAAAATGGCATCTTACCTGTAGTCTACAAGTCAGTTCCCTCTAGCATCGTAATACCTCAAAAACTAGGTGCAGCAGTTTGAAACGGGGATTCTGGCACCCTGAACAGCTCATTAAGTCAGAGAAGGCCAAACTCAGGAGAGTAGGATTAGAAAGGAGGGAGAGGCAGTGTAAAAAGACAGAAAGAATACAAATAGACGAACCTGCCTTGGGGACCTCCGACTGGCCAGCGAGATGGGACATCAGAGGGGTCCCTGGGGCAGTGGAGAGAACACACCAGAGGACCTGTGGCCACTCCATGGATCTACCTTCACCACTCACTTTTATTGGTAAATTTGGCACCATGTGGAGGGCGGCATTCTGATAAGTGGAGCAGAAACCCCTCTGGCTCCAGGTGCCAATGAATTGGGAGCAAAGAGGGAAGAAGCATGCCACAAGTGGGCAGGACCTAGGACAAACTCGCAGCATGGGTCAGGGCAGCTATTCCAGGACAGCTTTTTGGCATGGAGGGGCCTGGAGTATGAGGTTTCTGCAGCTGTCTGAACCTGGCAAAAAGGGGCAGCACCCTAACCATTGGGGTCTTTGCTGAACTTGAGCTGCAGGTCTGTGAGTAATAGTACAACATCATCATTAACAGCCTACTCAAAGACCTGGAAACAGCATCTGGTGCCTTGGAGCTTTTTTCTTTTTTCTTTTTTTCCTCCTTTCCCCACCTCTCCCCTGTCTCATCCAAAGAAAAAACACATTAAGCCACCACAACACCTGCTGGCTCAGATCCTAAACCCTCTTCATGACGAACAGAGAACTGCATCCACATTCCACACAGTGATTCCATCATCACAAACAAAACTGCAGAGCAACCCAGCACACCTGAATTAATAACCAAAAAAATAAAATACACCAGTTCCACCTTTGCAAAAATATTAAATCATAAAATCAAGACAAAACAAATCAATACATAACTAACAGTTAAAGACAACTTCAAAATATCTAGGAAATAATAGGCACCTCAAAGCAAACAAACAACAACAAAAAAAAAAAAAAAAACAAGATAAGACAATAAAAAGAAAATCCCAAACAAAAGTCTCATTAAACATGGAGGAAGAGGAGGCAATAGAATTATCCAACAAGGAATTTAGAAGGTATGTTTACAGAACTCTACAAGAGCTTAAAGAAACCCAAAACAGAATCAAGGAGAACACAGACAGTACCCTGGAAGAACTCAGGGAAACCATTCAATAACAAAATAACAAGATTAATACACAATCAGAACTAATACAAAAACAGCAGTTGAAATCCAGAAAATGAATACCAAAATTACAGAATTACACAACACAGTGGAAGCACAAACTAGGCTAAAACTGGCTGAAGAACGCATTTCCCAACTAGACGATAAATCCCTGGACACCAACCTATATGAAGAAAACTCAGAACAAAGACTTAAGAGAAATGAAGAGAACCTAAAAGTTATATGGAATGACATGAAAAGAAACAACACAATGCCTCATTGGAATTCCAGAAAAAGAAGAGGCAGAAAACACCACTGAGAAAATTGTGGAAGACTTACTAACAGAAAATTTCCCTTATCATGAAGGAAGAAAAGATATTTGTCCAAGAAGCTCAAAGAACCCCATACAGGATAGACCCCAAGAGAAAAGTACTGAGGCATATCATAAACAAACTCTCCAAAACCAAAGACAAAGAATCTTGTGAGCTGCCCAGGACAAAAGAAATATCACTCATAATAATCAGTTAGGCTGAGTTCTGATTACTCAGCAGAAACTATGCAGGCAAAAAGGCAATAGGACGGCATATATAAAACACTGAAGGAAAAGAACTTCCAACCAATAATCCTATATCCAGTCAAACTGTCCATCAAATATGAGGGTGAAATCAAGACATTCTCAAACCAAAACAAACCAAACTCACTGCCATTGAGTTGGATCTGACTCATAGCGACCCCTCCTTGGGTTTCTGAGGCAGTATGAATATGGAAGTAGATTGGCCAACCTTCCTTCCGAGGAGTGGCTTGTGGGTTTGAACTGCCAGCCCTCTGGCTGGCAGTCAAATGTCTTAGGCATTCTCATACAAACAGAAATTAAGGGATTTTGTGAAAACCAGACCAATCCTACAAAAAATGCTTTAAAACGTCCTTCCAATAGAGAACCCACAAGAGAGAAGAACAAAATCAGGACACATGACATCAACACTAAAACCAAATAAGAAATAGATGCTCAAAATAAGACCATATAACATTGTACAGTAAAAAACAAGGAAGTCAATCTGCACACAACAACAGCAACTAAACCAATAAAGGGAATGAAAGTTCTAGGTATAAAACTTCCAAGTGCAGTGGAAAACAGGACAATGTCCTCAAAGAACAGACTGTTCCAAAAGTATACAGACAAGAATTCACTCCATGGTAACCACAGAGAAAATTAACAATCCCCCTCAGCAAACCCAGAAGGAATCAAAACATATGGGTTTAGTAAGCACAAAACCAACAATATAGAAGAACAGACAGGAAACACTTGACAACAAAATGAACTCAGCACCAAAAAAGTATATGGACCAAGGAAATTCCCACAATATGACAAAAAAAAAAAAAAGCACAACAAAATGACAGCAATCAATTCATACCTATCACTAATTACATTCAATGTGAATGGACTAAATGACCCAAGATAAAGAGAATGGCAGACTGGATAAGAAAAGAAGACCCATCGATATGCTGCCTACAAGAAACCCACCTTAGACACAAAGATAAGAACAAATTAAGATTTAAGGGATGGAGGCAAATTTAGGGGCTCTAATAATGGCATAAATAGACTATCAAGCATAACCCAAAATGCACAAACAGCAGAGAAATTAGATGAATGAACCCTTCTAAAAATTAAATTTTTATGTGCTTCCAAAGACTTCTCCAAAAGAGTCAAAAGAGAACCAACAGATTGGAAAAAAAATATATTTGGCCATGACATATTGGACAAGGGACTTATCTCTAGAATTTATAGAAAACTCCAACACCTCAATAACAAAAAGAAAAACAATCCAATTTAAAAAAATGGTCAGGAAACATGAATAAACATTTCACCAAGGAGAATATTCAGGCAGCCAACAAACATATGAAGAAATGCTCATGATTATTAGCTATTAGAAAGATGCAAATCAAAACCACGATGAGATGCCATTTTACTCTAGCACTAGTAACAAAGGTCGACAAGACAGAAAATAACAAATGCTAGCGAGGTTGTGGAGAGATTGGGACTCTTATACACCTCTGGTGGGACTGTAAAATGCTACCACCACTGTGGAAAGCAGGATGGTGATTCCTTAAAAAGTTGGAATTAGAAATATCATTTGACCTAACCATTCCATTACTAGGTATATATCCTAAAGAAGTGAGAGCCGGGACAAGAACAGATATATGCACACCCATGTTCATTGTAGCACTATTTACAATAGCCAAAATATGGAAACAACCTAGGTGTCCATCAACTGAGGAATGGATAACCAAACTATGGTACATACACACAGTGGAATACTACGCAACCCTAAAGAATAATGCAGAATCTGCAAAACACAGCATAACATGGATGAACTTGGAGGACATTATGCTAAGTGAAATAAGTCAATCACAGAAGGACAAATATTGTATTACTCTGTTATTGTATAAGTGAAGGAAACATTTACCTATGGAAGGAAATTTTCTTTGTTGGTCACCAGGGGTGGGAGAGGAGGATAGGAAACACTGCTAGACAGGTAGAGAGAAGTATTCATTTGGGTGAATAGAAAGGCAATGTACCAAATGGGAGTGATCAACATGGTGGCATTGAGGAATAGGAAGACATAGAGAGGTACATAGGAGGTACAGACAACAAAGATGAACTCTTTGGCACATATAGTACTGCGTTGTCAATGAAGGCAAACATAGATATACAGGTGGATAGATGGGTGGACTTGCTGAACAATTAGGTATGTCTATGAAGCAGGGAGTGTACCAAAGGCCATGTATAGGGTTGGCAGACAATGGTCCTATATGTGTATTTGTATGATCTGAATTCCCAGGTGTGTAGTAGAGCTGACAAGGGACAAGATTGTAGTCACTCCTTGGTCACAGCCAGCTACCCAGAGGGAGCAAGTAGTTGAACCTGTGGGCTCAGGACCATAGTCACTGGGGACATCAAGCTCAATTGGCATAACATTCTACACAAAACATTGTTCCACCTCCTAATTTGGCAAGTAGCTACTGGGATCTTAAAAGCCTGCAAGCAGCCATCTAGATGCAACAATGGGTCTCTCCTCGTCCAGGGCAAAGAAGAATGAAGAAAGCCAAAGATTCATGGAAACAATTAGTCCTAGTGACTGGTACACCAGGTGATCCACAGCCTATATGATATGAGACCAGAAGAACTAGATGGTGCCCAGCTACCAATGTCAACCACTCAGAGGAGGATCTATGTAAGAGATCCTGGATAGAGAGGCAGAACAATGTAGAACAAAGCTCAAAATCATTTGGAAAAAAAAAAGAGGGACCAGGTATGCTGGTCTGATAGAGCCTGGTGGAACCACTGAGACTATGGCCCCTAGCTGCCCTTCAGGTCTGGAATGGAACCCACACCTGTGGCTTCCAGCCAAACAAAAGACAGGCATATGAGTTGAACATCTATCTGAGATAGATACACTCCTTGGAGGGAACAATCATGGGAGAAAGAAGGGCTGTTTATGCACAGAGAGACAGCTCAGGGGACAGGAGAGCATGGAGGGGTGGACACAGGGAAGAGATAACTATCAGGAGGAAGTGAGAGGGGAACTGTTGCATTGTGGTAAATTATAGTCAAGGTCATGAGACAAAGTGTATGTGGACTGCTGTATGGAAAGTGAAATTGCTCTGTAAATTTTCACCCAAATCACAATAAAAAATTAATTAATTAATTTTAAAAAAAGTTAAGGGATGGAAAAAAAACATGCCAAGTCAACAGTAACCAAAAAAGAGCAGGTGTGGCAATATAAATTTCTGATAAAATAGACTTT
>NW_006921598.1:13014057-13045169 GCF_000298275.1 Orycteropus afer afer
AATTAATTTTAAAAAAAGTTAAGGGATGGAAAAAAATATACCAAGCTAATGGTGACCAAAAAAGAGCAGAAGTGGCAATATTAATTTCTGATAAAATAGACTTTAAGGTGAGAAACAGCATGAGAGACAAAGAAGGTCACTATATGATGCTGGAAGGATCTATTGACCAAGAAGACATTACGATTATAAATATCAATGCACCCAATGAAAGTGTTCCAAAATACATGAAGCTAATACTAATTGAATTGAAAGGGAAAATAGACAACTCTACAATAGTAGTAGGAGAATTTAACACACCACTTTCAAGGAGGGACAGCTAAACTAGAAAAACAGTCAACAGAGATACAAAAGAACTCAACAATATAATCAACCCACTTGACCTTATAGACATATACAGAGCACTCCACCCAACAAAAGCACAATTCACATTCTTCTCCAGTGCATATGGATCATTCTCCAGAATAGATCATATGTTAGGACATAAAACAAGCCTCAATAAATTCAAAAACAATGAAATACTACAAAGCATCTTCTCAGACCACAATGTTATAAAATTAGAAATTAGTAACAGGAAGATCAAGGAAAAAACATCAGACATGGATGTTGAACAATACACTGCTCAAAAACTACTGGATAATAGAAGAAATAAAAAGTGAAATTAGAAAATTCCTGAAACAAATGAGAATGACGATACATCCTCCTAAAACCTATGGGACACAGCGAAAGCAGTATTCAGAGGTGAGTTTATAGTAATAAATGCATTGCTATTAAAAAAAAAGAAGAATAAAAGAACAAAATCAACACTCTAACTCAACAACTCCAACAATTAGGGAAAAAAAAAAAAAAAGAATCCTACAGTACCTACCTAACTAACTAATGCACTGCCATCGAGTCAGATCCAACTCATAGCAACTCCTCCTTGGGTTTCCGAGGCAATATCACTGCTGAAGTAGATAGCCCAACGTTCCTTCTGAGGAGTGCCTGGTGGGTTTGACCCACCAGCCTTCTGGTTAGCAGTCAAATGCCTTACATACTATGCCACCATAGCTGCCACAGTATGTAGAAGTAAGTAAATAATAAAAATCAGAGCAGAAATAAATGAAACCGATAACAAATAAATAAATAAATAAAAATAGAGAAATCAACAAAACAAGAAGCTGGTTCTTCGAAAAACTAACAAAGTTGACAAACCATCGGCAAATCTAACAAAAGAAAAGAAAGAGAAGATGCAAATTACAAGAAGAATAAATGAAAAGGGTGTCATCACAACAGAACCAACTGAAATAAAAAAAGATACTGACAGAATATTATGAAAAACTGTACTGCAACAGATTTGAGAACCTAGAAGAGATGTAGAAGTTTCTGGAATCATAGACCTTCCTAAACTATCCCACTCAGAATACTTGAACAGACCCATAACAAAGGAAGAATTTGAACAGTTCATAAAAAAAAAAAAACCCACAAGAAAATGTCCTGGCCCTGATGGTTTCACTGAAGAATTTTACCAAATATTCAGGGAAGAGTTGACACCTATACTACTCAAGCTATTCCAGAACATAGAAAAAGATGGGATACTTCCAAACTCATTTTATGAAGCAAGCATAACACTAATACCAAAACCAGAGAAAAACACCACTAAAAAGGAAAACTACCGACCAATGTCCCTCATGAACATAGATGCAAAAATTTTCAGCAAAATCCTAGCCAACAGAATCCACAACATATAAAAAAATTAATACACCCTGACCAAGTGGGATTCATACCTGGTATGCAAGGATGGTTCAACATCAGAAAAACAATGTAATCCACCACATAAACAAAACAAAAGAATATAACTATATGGTCATATCAATCAATGCAGAAAAGGCATCTGATAAAATCCAACACCCATTCCTGTTCAGAACTCTCAGCAAAATAGGGATAGAAGGGAAATTGCTCAACATAATAAAGAGCATATATGCAACGCCAATGGCCAATATTATTATTAATGGAGAAAGACTCAAAGCATTCCCCTTACAAACAGGAACCAGACAGGAATGCTTTCTATCACCGCTCCACCACTCCTATTTAACACTGTATTGGAAGTCATAGCCAAGGTAATAAGGCAAGAAAGAAATAAAAGGCATACAAATTGGCAAAGAGGAAGTAAAGCTATCTCTATTGTGGATGATATGATCCTATACATAGAAAACCCAAGAGACTCAGCAACAAAGCTACTGAAACTAATAGAGAGGTTCAGCAAACTGGCAGGATACAAGGTCAACATACAAAAATCAGTTGGATTCCTTTCCACCAACAAAGAGACCTCTGAAAAAGAAATAAGGAAACAATACCATTTACAGTAGCACTAAAAAGATAAAATATCTAGGAATAAATCTTACCAGAGACACAAAAGACCTATACACAGAAAACTATAAAACACTACTACAGGAGACAACAACAGATCTACATAAATGGAAGAACTTGCTTTATTCATGGATAGGTAAATGAATATTATGAAAATGTCAATACTACCTAAAGCAATCTATACATTCAATGCAATCCCAATCCAGATACAAATAAAATTTTTTAAGGACATGGAAAAACCAATTACTAACTTCATAACAACAACAACAACTTCATATGGAAAGGAAAGAAACCTCAGAGCACTACTGAAGAAGAAGAAAAAAGTGGGAAGTCTCACACTCCCAGATCTTAAAACCTAGTATACAGCCACAGTAATCAAAACAGCATGGTATTGGTACAATGATAGATGGATAGACCAATGGAACAGAATCAAAAACCCAGAAATAGACCCATCCATCTATAGACAGCTGATCTTTGACAAAGGTGCAAAAGCCATTGAATGGGGAAGAGATAGCCTCTTTAACAAATAGTTCTGGCAAAATTGGATATCCACTTGCAGGAAAATTAAACAAGACCCATACCTCACCCCATACACAAAAACAAACTCAAGTTGGATCAAAGACTTAAATGTAAAACCCAAAACTATAAAATTCCTCAAAGATAAAATAGGGGAAAATCTGGGAGCCCTAATTTATGGCATAAATAGACTCTCAAGCATAACCCAGAATGCACAGGAGGTAGAAGAGAAGCTAGATGACTCACGCACATGCATGTGCTGGCATCGAGTCGAATGCGACTCACAGCGACCCTTCCTTGGGTTTCTGAAGTGGTATCAGCACAGAAGTAGATTGCCCAACCTTCTTTCCGAGGAATGGCTGTAGGTTTGAATTGCCAGCCTTCCTGTTAGCAGTCAAATGCCTTAGGCTCTACACAACCAGAGCTCTGGGACCTTTTAAAAATTAAATTCTTATGCACATCGAAAGACTTCATCAAAAGGGTAAAAAGACAACCTACAGATAGGGAGAAAATATTTGCCTATGACATATCTGACAAAGGACTTACCTCCAAAATCTATAGAAAACTTTAACACCTCAACACCAAAAAAACAAACAATCTAATTCAAAAAGGGCACGAGACATGAACAGACACTTCACTAAAGACATATGCTGGCAGCCAACAAACAAGTGAGGAATTGCTTGCAATCTTTAGTCATTTGAGAGATGCAAATCAAAACAATGATGAGATATAATCTCACCCCAGCAATAATAGCAAACTGCAACAGGACAGAAAATAACAAATGCTGGCAAGGTTGCAGAGAGATTGGAACTCTCATACACAACTGGCAGGATTGTAAAATGGTAAAACCCTTGTGGCAAACAGTATGGCATTTCCTTAAAACTGAAAATAAAAATACTATTTGACTCAGCAATTCCATTACTAGGAATATATCCTAAAGAAACGAGAGGCAGGACACAAACAGACACACGCACACCTACGTTCATTGCAGCACAATTTACTATCTCAAAGAGATGGAATCAACCTAAATACCCATCAACAGATGAATGGATAACCACATTATGGTACATTCACACAATGGAATACTATGCTACATTAAAGAACAATGAAGGATATGTGAATCATCTCACAACGTGGATGAGCCTGGAGGACATTATGCTGAGTGAAATAAGTCAGTTGCAGAAGGACAGATATTGTATGAGCCCATTACTGTAAAAAGACAAGGAAGGGTTTGCTCAAGGAAGGGAACTCACTTTGTGGGAGAGGGAATAATTTTGGGCTAGTTCAATAATTTTGGGCTACACACTGAGGTGGGTAAGGGGAGGGATGGTATGGAAAGAGTCTGTGACCACCATAGTAACACTGGGGAAAGTGAGGACACCAAATTGTGCACATAAAATATTGATGACAGAGGCTAATACCAGTATATCCACAATACTGCATTACCATTAACACCAAACACCAGGCTACAGACAAACACATAAACACTTGGGAAGATAAGATGAGGGTCAGGGATCAGATTACAGTCTAGACCAAGGACAGATTCAGTTGAAGCTAATCTTGCACAGATACCAATAATACAAAATACCTGCAATCCTTACAGAAACAACAGAAGTCAGACATAGAGCAATCCCTCACAGACAGCCAGACACTGTGGGAGAGAGATCCAATGGACCTACTGACTCAGGACCATAGTACTGGAGGACACCAGACTCAACTGGCACAACAAAATATGTAAAAATCTTGTTCCACAACCTACATTGGTGAGTAGTAACTGGGGTCTTAAACACTTTCAAGTGGCAATCTAAGATGCAGCTAATGGTCTCCTGTCGTCGAAAGTGAAGAAGAGTGCAAAAAACCAAGGGCATTTGGAAGCAATCAGCCCTAGGACATGATGGTCTTCAAGACCAGAAGAATTAGATGGTGCCCAGCTACCAATGCCAACCACTCAGGAAAGGATCAAAACTGGAGATCCTCGACAGAGTGGGAGAAAATATGTGGAACAAAATCCAAAAACACAATAACCACCACAATTACTGGTCAGATGGAGTCTGGTGGGACCCCCAATACTACGGTCCTGGGGTACACTTCGGGCCTGGAATAAAACTCACTCCCTGGGGCTGGCTCTCAGCCCAATAGTAAATAAGACATACATGCAGACCACTCAACCCAGGGTGACATACCCATATACTCTATGGAGATGCACCCCTTGGAGCAATTGACCACGGGGCACCAGAGGGGCAACATTCACATGGAGGAAATGCAGGATACACAGTAGGGCATAACTATAAGAGGGATGAGAGGGGGGGGTTATTGGAAAGGGAGGGGAGGAGAGTGGGTTAAGTTTGGGGGTGGTAATTGGGGAATGAAACGAAATGTTGAACGGAAAATAAACACTGTAAATTTGCACCTAAAACACAATTTAAAAAAAATAGAAATTAACAATAGGTGATCAAAGAATAAAAGCTCAAATACAAGGAAACTGAATAACACTCTTCTTAAAAATTACTGAGTTAATAGAAGAAATTTAAAAATTCTTGAATCAAATGAGAATGACAATACAACATAACAAAATCTTTGGAACACAGTAAAAGCAGTATTTAGAGATCTATTTAAAGCAATAAACACATTCATCACTAAAGAAGACACTGGGAAAAACACAAGAGTTAATAGCAACAAAGACAAATACTACTACATACATAATCCTGCAGAGTAATAATAACAATAATCTATGAGTGGACAGACACACAAGTTGAACAGGTGTGGGAAGGTAAATGGGACTACACACATGAATATATATGTTTGACAGGGGATATTTCTGCCTATGCGTTTATGTGTGCTACAAATATATCCATCAGTACAGTAGAGCATACATGGGGCAAAGTTATGAAAACTTCTTAGCCATAACCAAATACCTTAAGGGAATGAATTACTAGATATGGGGGCTCAGGACCATAGCCTCAGGGGACATCAAGGTCAATTGGCATAGCATAGTTCACAAAGACAATATTCTATAGCCTACATTGATGAGTAGTAACTGGGGTCTTAAAAGCCTGTAAATGGCCATCTAAGGTGCACCCACAAATATCAATATTGGTTTCTCCCCTTTCGGAGCAAAGAAGAGTAAAGAAAATCAAAGATGCAAGGAAAAAATTAACTACTCCAAAAGACTAACAGACCATATGAACCTTAGCCTCCAAAGCCCTGAAACTAGAAAAACTAGACAGTGACTAGCAACCACTATCAACCACTCTGCAATGGATCACAATAGAAAGTCCTAGATAGAGAGGGAGAAAAATGTATAATAAAACTAATAACAATAATAATAAAGACCAAGTTTACTGGTCTGATAGCCACTGGTGGAACTCACAAGACTATAGGCTTTAGTCATCCTTCAGGCTGGAACTGAACTCACCCCCAAAGGTCAATTTTCAGTAAACAATTGTTAGGTGCCATTGAGTTGCTTTTGATGCATAGCAACCTCCTATAAAAAAGAATATAATACCTCCTGGTCCTGTGCCACCCTCACTATCATTGTCCTACTTGAGCCTATTGCTGCAGGCACTGTGTCAATTCAACTTGTTGAGAGTCTTCCTCTTTTGTGCTAACAATTCTCTTTACCAAGCATGATGTCTTTCTCCAGGGACTGGTCCTTCCTGATAACAAATCCAAAGTACAAGAGGCACAGTCTTGCTGGTAGTTGGCCAGGCAGCTCTCTTCCAAATTTCTTGACATAAATTCTTGCTAATAAGGAGCATTCCAACTGTCCTTTCTCCAAGACGGATTTGTTCATTCTTCTAGCAGTCCATGGTGTATTCAATATTCCTCACCAACACCACAATTCAAATGCATCAGTTCTTTGGTCTTCTTTATTCATTGTCCAGCTTTCCCAGACATATGAGGTGATTGAAATTACCATGGTTCAGGTGCTCCTTGGTGCTCACAGTGACATCTTTCTTTTCAACAGTTGAAACAGGTCTTTTCCAGCAGATTTTCCCAATGCATTATATTATTTATTTTCTTGACTCCTTAGCCATTGATTGAAGATCCAAGTGAAATGAAATCCCTGGCAACTTCAATCTTTTCTCCAATTATCATGATGTTGTTATCAGGTCACTTGTGAAGATTTTGTGTGTTTTCTTTATATTGAGGTGTAATCCATACTGAAGGCTGTAGTCTTTGATCTTCCTCAGTAAGTGCTTCAAGTTATCTTCACGTTTAGCAAGGAAGGTTGTGTCATCTACATATCACAGGTAATTAATGAGTACTGAGGCCTCGGTTTTCTTCATATAGTTCAGCTTCTTGGATTATTTGCTCAGCATACAGATTGAATAAGTATGGTAAAAAGATATAGCCCTGACACACATCTTTCCTGATTTTAAACTATCTAGTATCCCCTTGTTCTGCTTGAACAACTTCATTTTGGTCTATGTACAGGTTCCTCATGAGCACAATTAAGCATCCACAACGTTATTCATAATTTGTTAAGATTCACACAGTCAAATGTCTTTACATAGTCAATAAAACACAGGTAAACATCTTTCTGGTATTCTTTGCTTTCAGCCAAGATCCATCTGATATCAGCAATGTTATTCTTCATTTTACATCCTCTTTTGAATCTGGCTTGAATTAATGGCATTTATGCACTACTGCAACCATTTTTTAATTATTTTCCACATAATTTTCCTTGCATGTGATATTAATCATATTGTTCAATAATTTCTGCACTCTGTTGGATCACCTTTCTTTGGAATAGACACAAATATGAAACACGAAATGTTTAAAAATTTGATCAGTTGGCCAGGTAGCTCTCTTCCAAATTTCTTGGCATAAATGAGTGAGTGCCTCTAGCACCGCATCTGTTTGTTGAAATATTTCAAGGGGTATTCTGTCAATTCCTGGACACTTTTTTTTTTCTCACCAATTCCTTCAGTGCAGCTTGGACTTCTTCCTTTGATATCATCAGTTCTTTATCATATGGTTCTTCCTGAAATGTTTGAACAATGACCTATTCTTTTTTTTTTTTTTTTGGTACAGTGACTCTGTGTATTCCTTTCATCTTCTTTTGATGCTTTCTGCATTGTTCAATATTTTGCCCATAGAATCCTTCAATATTGTAACTCAAGGCTTGGAATTTTTCCTCAGTTCTTACAGCTTGAGAAATGCCAAGCATGTTCTTCTCTTTTGATTTTCTAACTCAAGTTGTTTGCACATTTCATTATAATACTTTACTTTGTCTTTTCAAGTTGCCCTTTGAAATCTTCTGTTCAGATCTTTTACTTCATCATTTCTTCCATATGTTTAACTGCCATCTGTTCAAGAGCAAGTTTCAGAGCCTCTTCTGACATCCATTTCGGTCTTTTCTTTCTTTCCTTTTGTCTCGGTTTTCTAGTGCTGCTATAATAGAAATACCACAAATGGATGGCTTTAACAAACAGGAATTTATTCTTACAGTTTGGGAGGTTAGAAGTCCAAATTCAGGGTGCTGGCTCTAGGGGTTGAGTAAAGGCCCCTCAGCCTTGGGCTTCAGCTCTGCCTCTTGTTCCAGGCCCACTGGAGCTGGAGGTGTTGTCTAACTTAGGCAGATGCTGGTTGCTAAGGCTGAAAAACCCAAGGTCAGCAGGTAAAATGGCACAATCCCAAGACTGGTAGGCAACACAGCAGGCCACTGGTTCAGTCAAGGAACAATTTCAAGACTGACAGAAAATATGGCAGGCCACTGGTAACTGAAGATGAAGACTCAGCCAAATGCAGAATTGAGATGTGCCAAAACCCTAGAGACCTTTCCCAAAGCTCTCTCATATATACTGGTTACAGGCTACACCCCAAAGTCAACTCCCTTTCCACTGATTATTGTCTCACAGCAGATTCTCCATGGATTTGAATATACCACATCCAATCTCATCAGGGGGAATAACTACACTCAGCTGCCATGCCACTCAAAATCATGGCCAAGCCAAGTTGTTGCACAACCTTAAAACCACACCTGTGTTTTTAATGACCTTTTGCTTTCTGCAGGTATCATGATCTTGATGTCACCTTACAAATCACTGATCTTCAGTCACTGGTGTTCAATACATCAAATCTATTCTTCTGATGATCTCTAAATTCAGATGGGATATACTCTAGGTCATATTTTGGCTCTCATGGACTTAATTTTCTTCAGTTTCAACTTGAACTTGCACATGAGGAACTGATGGTCTGTTCCACAGTTAGCCCTAACATTGTTCTGACTGATAATATTGAGCTTCTCGATCATGTCTTTCCACAGATGTAGTTGATTTGATTCCTGTGTATTCCATCTAGTGAGGTCCATATGTATAACTGTTATTTATGTTGTTTAAAAAAAGTACTTTAATTAACAAGTTGTTGGTCTTGAAAAAATTCTATCATTCATTCTCCAGCTTCATTTCTATCACCAAGACCGTATTTTCCAACTACTGATGCTTTTTCTTTGTTTCCAAATTTTGCATTCCAATCACCAGTAATTATCAATATATCTTGATTGCATATTTGGTCAATTTCAGACTGCAGAAGTTGATAAAAAATCTTCAATTGCCTAATCTTTGTCTTTGGTAATTCATGCATAAATTTGAATGGTAGTAGTATTAACTGATCTTCTTTGTAGGCATATGAATATTATCCTATCACTGATAGCACTGGACTTCAGGATTGATCTTGAAGTGTTCTTTTTGACAATGAATGTTGCAGTGTAGTAAATTATTTAGTGTGGCTTTTCTACCCATAAGTCTTTGTAAACTCCAAGGTAGGATTTGCTATGAGCAACTGAGGAGCTCCTGATTGTAAATGTTATCCACCTGGGTTATTTCTGTTGGGCATGACACAATGCAATGTTATGGGAGGCTCACTCTCAGGTCTTTAGAATTCTGTTATGATTGGTTGGTTTGGCCACTCTGCCAATCTCAAAAGGAGATTTCCTAGAGGCAGAACTCTCTCTGACTGCTGGTTGAGGAAGACGCTGTGCTGCTGAAAGAGACACGTGCTGCTGGGAAAGAGACGCAAGAGACATGCATTGCTGAGTGAGACACCAAGGGACACGCACTGCTGGGAGAGAGACTGTGAGAGACTGTAGGCTGAGGGATGGTGGGCTGGGAGAGAGACTGAGCATTTTTCTTGAACTTGAGTTGTAGCTTGGTGCTTCCTTAATAAACCCCATAATCTGTGAGTTCTGTGTGGCCACTGCAGTGAATTATCGAACCCAGGAGAGAGGTGTTGGGTGCTTTGGGAGGAATGGACGGAGAAAGGGCTGGAGGGAGGCAGCATGTTTGGCCTCACAGGAATAGGCCTTGGGCTATTGATGGTGATTCTGTCTTCCTCTTGTGGGATTAGAGGAGGTCAGAACATGTGGTCTCCTTGCCCTTTTTGCAAACGTGAAGCCATTCATGTTCAATTTATCACTCCCTACATAGTAGATGATATGATTGTCTGATTCCAAATGGCCAATACAAGTTCATTTCAGATCACCAATGCCTAAGATATTGATCTTTATGTGTTACATTTCATTTTTGACAACTTCCAATTTTCTGAGATTCAGAATTCATACATTCTACATTTGTTTTGGCTATCTAGTGCCACTCTTACATAAATACCAAAAATAGAGATGGCTTTAATAAACAGAGATTTATTCTCTTACAGTTTAGGAGGCTAGAAGTCCAAGTTCAGAGTGCCAGCCTCTTGCTCCCAGCCTACTGAAGCTGGAGGATTCTCTTAACTCAGACAGCTGCTGGCTGCTGAGACTGACAAACCCAAGATTGACAAGTAAAATAGCACAGTCCCAAAATTATCAAGCAACACAGCAGGCCACTAATTCAAGTCCATTAACAGTCCTAAGATTGGCAGATAACATGGCAGACCAGTGAGATGAAGCCTTGACCAAATGCAGGATCCAAACATGCCAAAAACTAGAGACCCTCCTCAAAGAGTCTTCTTATATACTGGAAGCAGGCATATACTCAAGGCAGCTACTCAGCTGCTGCAGTAGATTCCATCATGAAGATGATTACCAGTCTCATCATGGGGAATAACTACATCCAGCTGCCCAGCCACTCAAACCCAAGCCCACCCAAGGTGACACACAACCTTGACTACCACAACATTCCAATTATTGATGGTTGTTTGCCATTGTTTCTTCTCATTTTGAGTCATGCCACATCAGCACATGAAGGCCCCAAAAGCTTTACTCCATCCACATCACTACAGTTGACCCTACTTTGAGGAGGCAACTCTTCCCCAGTTGTATTTTGAATGCCTTACAACCTGAGGGGCTCATCTTCTGGCACTGAACTGACATTGTTGCACAGCTATTCATAAGGTTTCAGTGGCGAGTGTTTTCAGAAGTGGATTGACACATCCTTCTTCCTAGTCTGTCTTAGTTTGGAACCTCTGCTGAAACCTATCCACCAACAGTGACCCTGCTAGTATTTGAAATACTGGCTTCCAGCATCACAACAACAAGCAAGCCACCACATTATGACAAATTGACAGACAAGCGGTGGAGCCAACCAATAGGCAGGACTATAAGGTGAATAATAACACCAGAGAGGTATCCACTCCATAGAACAATCAAAGATACAAGATAAAAAGGGCAGCATTTACCAAGGGATAAAGCTCAGAAGGCAGGAATGGACAGGAAAGAAGGATGAACGGATATGGTATACACAGGGAGCAAGTGGAAAGAGAACTCTTACCTTGTGAAGATTATAATCAATGTCACAAACAAAAATGTGTATGAGTTGTTGAACGGGGAAACTAATTTGATCTGTAAACTTTCATCCAAATCATAATAAAAAGTTTTTTAAAAAAAAAAAGTCCCTATGATGCATAGTTCTGTTCTGACACACATGGGGTCTCCATGAGTAGGAGCTGACATGAGGCCTTCTCCCTCTGGATTTTCTGACTATGAAATTCACTCTGTAGTTTATTCCTCATGATTCACTCATATTTATAAAATAACTAGAAAGCCAAGATATTATTTAAATTTATATATTTTAATGTAAATGACATAATAAGTACTTCTATTTAATGGTTGATTTTCATTGGACTATGAGTGCAAAATTGCTCATCCTGTATTTTTCTAATTCCACAGGTAAAAGAAAACTAGTGAAATTCCTTTTTTGTCATATAGGAATTGCCCAAGAATGTTATTTTTATTTTTATTCATCTGTTTATTCATTTCAGAATGTCGTCTATTCCAATAAAAATGCTTTTTTGACTTCTACTGAAGTCCCCAAAAGCTCAGTAATACACCAGAATGGATTAACTGTCTTTTTTCTGTCTTTAGCTACCAGTTGTGAAACTCTAACTTGCTCTCTTGAACTGTGGGGGAGTTTAATCAAAGAACAAATCATGCAACTTAAGTTACATTTTTACATATGTCAAATCCTACAATGACTCTAACCTGTGTCAAAGAACATAGAATGACAAATTCTGCAAATATCCATAAACAATTAAGGAAGTTTAAAATGAACTGGACCCAAAACCCAGGGTTGATTAAAGCTTCTGAAATTCTGGGAGTGACTCAACACCACCACCACCGACCCCAACGCAGCCAGGATAGTTACTACTAATATCTTCCCTCCATGCACCACAACTCCCATTCTTTAGCCAATTACTAGCAAGTTTTCCTATGGATCAGGCTGAAGCTACCAACTGTGTGAGATAACCTGAAATTGCACCATTTCTTCACTTTCTTTCCCTTCTCTGGACTACTTCCCCACCCCTTTACCAATATCTATTGGGACTAGAACCTCAATAAATCAGGTACACAGGAATCTTCATTTCAGGATCTAGTTCTGTGAAATCCAACCTCAGAAAAATCTTCTATCAAGTGGAATAATATAAGAATGATTAAAAGATACCCATCTTTATCAGAAAGATCCCTGGTGGTGCAGTGCCAAAGCACTTAGCTGTAAACTGGAAGGTCAGCAGTTCACATCCACCAGCACCTCTGTGGGAAAATATGTAGCAGTCTGCTTCCATAAAGATTTACAGCTTTGGAAACCCTATGGGACGGTTCTACATTGTCCTATAGGATTGTTGAGTCAGAGCTGACTCCACTACAATAGGTTTGGACTTTTTTTTTTTTAATCAATATCATATCAAATCTCTAATCAAACACACATTAATCAAATGCATTTTTTAAAAGTTCTTATCTCTATAACCACACATACATAGCAATACATATTTTGCCTTGACAACTCTCAGTCTAATCTTCTGTCTTTAAGACTGAATTTTGTTGATTATGAGGGAAATAGCCAGTTTATGGAAACAAAGTCACTTGTAACTGGTTTATTGAATAGGCTGCATTAGATGGAATAAGATTAGGAAACAGCTTTATTTTTCTCCCATTACTATGTCTAAACATCCTCTGTGGGATTTCCTTTCCCTGCCCAAAGATAACAGCTGAGGAAGTTCCTAGAGTTTTGCAAAAAAATTTTGGTTTAAGAACAAACTCATTTTCAGATATCAGAGAATCAACTCCATTCTAAATCAAAATTTCCATTTCACATTCAATTCAAAACTTCTCCCTTCCCTCCCACTCAAGCCTGATCCCTCCCTACCTGGAGAACCAATAGTGAGGAAAGTAGGGTATGCTCTATTCTTAAACTATTTCTTCTTGCCCTTTCACTTCTCCTCCCCTTACTCTACTGTTTCTGGCACCCTCTGAATTTAGGAAGAATAGAGGGGAAATTAAAGACAAAGGAGTAAAGTCTTATGTGACGGGTGCTTTTCTAACCTGGCCATGGTTGACCTCTCCTGTAGAAAGCATACAAGGGCTGGCTCTTTCTCATGGCCCTCATATAAATTCCTATAGGTATCTTTTCAAGAAACCCTACACGTCTCTTTTACTAACTGTCTATATGGGAACAAACTGACTACAGCAACTCAAAAAATTTGATAGGAAACTTAGGGGACAGTGTTTATGTTAACAAGTACTTATGTTAATAGATGCAGGAGGAACAATTCAGAAAAGTGGGGTAAGAATGGTTGCGCCACCTGAAGGATGTAATCTATGTCACTGAATGGTATATACAGGAAGTGTTGAATTTGTGTATGTTCTACTGTATATATGCTCAACAGCAACAAGAAATAAATGAAATAAATTATATTAAATAAAGAAAGCTTACACTTGCATCATTCTCTGATTTGTGCAGTACACTAATTCACCTCTTATAACCCTCCGCTCTGCTTCTACCACTGTACTTTGGCCCTACACCCAAAGCCTCTGTCAGCAAGGAGTCCCTCACTCTGGGAGGCAGTATTTTTTGAGTAGGATCCTTTCAAGATAATTCAGTCTCACCTACTTTCCAAGTTATCTACTACTCAGCCCACAGGAACTCATACAAATGGTGGAAGTGGAAACTGCCTGTGTTAGATTGGGTTCTCTAGAGAAACACAAAAAAACAGCAAAGTATATATATATATATATATATATATATATTTATAGAGAGAGAGAGAGATTTATCTTAGATAAATGGCTCACAAGCATATAGAAGCCGACAAGTCCAAGCTGAAAAATCCGTCTCTGGAGGAGATGGGGCTTGAGGCCACCTTGGCTTCCACAAGTACAGGGGAGCCGAGAGATTCAAGCTGGCATGCAGTATATTGGTTGTTGATTCCAACAAAAGATGAATCCGAGATCTCCAGGCCGAGCGGTGGGCCACTCACTCAAGGAAGTCTGTAGTTCGCACACCAGGGTTCCAATTCCTTAAGGAATGCCGTTCTTCCAGATTGTCCTTGGATATTATTGCAAGCAGGCCACACCCCTAGGGAAACTCCCCTTGGGCAGACTGGCCACTCAGAACTCAGTCATCTGATCCCATCATGGGAACAACCACACAGAACTGGGGTCCAGCCAAGTTGACACACAGCTCCAACTATCACACTGCCCTCTCTCCTTACTCTGACACTGCAAGATTCTGCAATTAGGCCCCAGCTTTCAAAATTCTTCCTTAGGAAGTATGCACCCCAATATCTAGGTTGTTACTTCTTAGAGATTCATCACCAGGCTTGATAGTAAACAGAGAAAGGTAAAGACACAACACTACCTACACTTACCAATTCCCTTCCAAGAGACCCCACCAATAAATACCTTACTTTTTCTTAAATTGGCTAGAATTGGTTGACAGGAATTGATAGTAGAAAGGCTCATTTGGCCAACTGTTAGTAAATCTTGCATGGATGAGTCAGGCATTACTCTAGAATATAAAGATATTTACTTTTCATTGCCTTTAGCTTTAAGAAATGTCTTAGCTAAAATTCTGAGATAATAAGAAAAAAACAAATTCCATACCGTACAAGTTATTCCTAACTTACAACTTATTCAAGTTACAACCATCCCATATTTTTACATCTTATCATTAGCAATATGTTGCAGTGAGTAATTTGCTGATGTTATCATTCTCAGATGTTCACTCACAAATATTCAATTTTATGATTTACTGCTCAAAACACTGCCAGATTTATACAAATACTGATATTAAAAGGTAATAATAACGAAAACTTGGAAAAAAAATGAGGTATTCAGCTTACATCAGAACCAACTTCTGACAAAGTTGTCAGACCAGAACCCTATTGTAAGTTGGAGACTACCTGTATTGTGTGCAGAAAAGTAATGTTTGGAAATGTCACACTAAAAACACAGAATTATCTCCTTTATCTCAGTAAACACTATTCAAATAACAGTAAAGATTTACAAAATGTTTTAAATCCATAACAATTGGAGTAGTTAATGAGACATAAATTTTGAAAAAGTCTTAGAACACAGAAAGCAGATGTCAATGTAGCAAGTAAAAAACTCAAACAAGTAAAATAACATCTAAGAACACTCACAAGGAAAGCTGCAGTGGTAATGGTGCCACCTGCATTAGTTTCCTGGGGTTGCCAAAAGAAAAATACCACAATAGGATGCTTTAAAACAATGGAAATTTATTCTTTCACAATTCTGGAGACTAGGAGTCCAAAATCAAGGTGTCAACAGAGTCATGGTCTCTATGAAAGCTCTAAGCGAAGATCCTTTCTCGTCTATCCCAGCTGCTGGTAGCCCCAGGCATTCCTTTGCTAGTGGCAACATAATTCTAATCTCTGCCTCCATCTTCATTCCACCATTTCCCTCTGTTTCTGTCTGTCTCTGTGTCTCTTCACCTGTTTTTATAAGGACACCAGACATATTGAAAGGAGCTCTGGTGCTGTAGTGGTTAAGGTGTTTGGCTGCTAACCAAAAGGTCAGTGATTCAAACCCACCAACTGCTTCACAGAAAAAGATGAGGCAGTCTACTTCTGTAAAGATTTACAGCCTTGAAAACCAAATGGGGGTCACTATGAGTGAGAATCTACTCAATGGCAGTTAGTTTCACTTTTGGTTTTGGAGTCATATTGAATTAGAACCCACCCTAATTCAGCATGACCTCATGTTAACTGATCACATCCGCAAAGACCTTATTTCCAAATAAGGTCACATGCCACGCTGGAGGCACTCACTCAGCTTGGCCAAGAGATTTGGAAGACAACTACTTGGTCAACTGATTGGAAGAGATCCATATTTGTACCCATTCCAAAGAAAGGTGATCCAACAGAATGAAAATTATTGAACAATATCATTAATATCACACACAAGTAAAATCTTGCTGAAGATAATTCAAAAATGATTCCAGCAGTATATTGACAGAGAACGTCCAGACATGCAAACTGGATTCACAAGAGGATGTGGAATGAGGGATATCTTTGCTGACATCAGATGGATCCTGGCTGAAATCAAAGATGTTTATTTATGTTTTATTGACTATGAAAAGCATCTGATTGTGTGTATCATAACAAATTATGGATGAATTATGAAGAATTGGAATTCCAGAACACTTAATTGTGCTCATAAGGAACTTGTACATAGACCAGGAGGCTGTTGTTTGAACAGAACAAGGGGACACTGCATGGTTTTAAATCAAGAAGGGAGTGTGTCAAGGTTGTATCCTTTCACCACACTTATTCAATCTGTATGCTGAACAAATAATCAGAGAGTCTGGACTAAATGAAGAAGAATGTGGCATCAGGATTGGAAGAAGACTCATTAACAACCTGTGTTATGCAGACAACACAACTTTGCTCGCTGAAAGTGAGGATGACTTGAAACACTTACTGATGAAGATTAAAGACTACAGTCTGCAGTACAGATTACACCTCAATATAAGAAAACAAAAATCTTCACAACTGGACCAATAGGCAACATCACAATAAATGGAGAAAAGATTGAAGTTGTCAAAGACTTCATATTACTTGATTTTACAATCAACACCAATAGAAGCAGCAGTCAAGATATCAGACATCATATAGCATTGGGCAGATCTGCTGCAAAGGACTTCTTTCAAGTCATGAAGAGCAAAGATATTTTCTCAAAAACTAAGGGGTGCTTGATGCAGGCTATGGTATTTTCAATTCCCTCATGTGCATGTGAGAACTGGATGATGAAAAAGGAAAACCAAAGAAAAGTCAATGCTTTTGAGCTGTGGTGTTGGTGAAGAATGCTGAAAGTACCATGGACTGCTAAAAGAACTAACCAATCTGTCCTAGAAGAGGTACAGCCAGAATGCTCCTTGGAAGTTAGAATGGCCAGACTTTATCTCACTTACTTCGGTCATGTTGTAAGAAGGGATCAGTCCCTGGAGAAGGATATCATGCTTGGTAATGTGGAGTTGCTGTTGTTATGTATCATAGAGTCAGACCCGACTCCACAGCGACCCCTCTTTGGGTTTCCAAGGCAGTATCACTATGGAAATAGGTTGCCCAACCTTCCTTCCAAGGAGTGGCTGGTGGGTTTGAACCGCCAGCCTTCTGGTTAGCAGTCAAATGCCTTAGGCATTACGCTACCAGAGCTCCTGGTAAAATGGAGGGACAACAATATAAGGGGAAGGCCTTCAACAAGATGGATTGACACGGTGGCTGCAACGTTGAGCTCAAGTATAGCAAAGATCGTGGGGTTGGCACAAGACTAGGTGGTGTTTCGTTCTGCCGTACATGAGGTTGCTATGAGTCAGAGACAACTCGATAGCACCTAACAACAACAACAACAGGGTTTAGGACTTTAACATATCTTTTTGGAGGACACAATTCAACCTATAACACTATCCAATCATAGGAGAGTAATTAAGTGAACTAAATTCTTGTCCTTCTAATCAAGGTAATAAGTAGTATCTGCACATAATTAATCTAATAACAAGTAAATTATTTTATACCATGAAAGCATTAAAACCAAAAATGGTAAAAAAAAAAAAAAAAAAGGAAGAAGAAGAAAACACCTTTAGTGGGATAGGGCTGGGTAGATAAAAATGGAGAGTTATCTCATAAATCTCATAAAAAAGAGAGTTATCTCACAAATCTATCTATTTGGCTTGTTACCCGCACTGCACTTGTATTACTTTAATGAAAAACACAACTTAAAAATATTCAAGCTTCAAGATAACATAAGAAAAACATTTAAGTACAGTAATTAAGGTCTTAAAGCTTTAAAAGTCTGAAAAACTAAAAATAATAGTGGGGATGCAGAGGAAGTAAGTTGACTGAGATCTTTTTTTTTTTTTTTTTTTTAGCAAGGAACTAATGTCTAAATTTATAAAATCCAGAAAGAGGGAGAGAAACTTATTTTTTTTTTTAATTATAGTAATAACCACTAAAAGAAACCCTTACTTTCAAGGAGTGGGAGTATGAATGGAGGAGAAGTTTGTTTTTCACGTAATAATATGCTGTTTGAATTTGCTATCATCTTAAGGTAATGGTTTTAATTTAAAAAAAAAAGCAATGTACCTACACTAACAAAGATTATATAGTATTAAAGTGAAAAAGAACATTATAGTTCACTACTTGAGAAGTTGGTAGCCTTTATGTGATATTTTTCTATTTCCCAGGCTAAAAATCACCAAAGATGTAAAAGTTCAGCCCAGTTGTTGTGGGATTTTATAATAGAAAATTAATAGAAAGATGCTCAGGTTTGTTGTGTATTTTGTTTACCCATTTTGTTTACCACAAGGTAGTTATGGTAAAGCACAAGGGTTAAGACCTCATAACCTTCATTTAGAGCCAGAAAATCAGAATTAACAATTAAAATTATAATGTTAGTTCAAGGTTTAGAGTTCAAATCTTTGAACTTCAGCCTTTAACAAGAGAGCTGAGGAGAAAGGCTTAACTGTGGTGTAAACTTGGCAGAGTTCCCTTGAAAATAGGGTCTAAAGTCTGCAGCAGCAACAGAATCCCTGTTCTGTCTCTGTCATCTCTCAGTGAGTGAGCAGAAATTCAGGGTTTCTATGTGTATTTGTCATCTTGGTTCCACACAACTAGGGCCAGTGTGACATCAAAGACGAGGATGCCATCTCTTTTCTTCAGGGTTAGAGATTACCTAAATGATGCATCATTTCTTCAAGGTTAGAAATTAGTGAGGTTGTTTAAATTTATGTTATGTTTTCTTGCATCATAGTATGTCAGGTCAAAGTGAACATAAAAGTTGTTTATGTTCTTTACGTACTTCATATAGTTCTATGTTTCTGTGTCTAAGATTATTAATTTTCCAAACAACTTTCTCATGACCTACAGGTTACTCATGATTTATAGCTACTATAGTTACTGCTAGGTCACAAAAGTAGACCTATTTCTAAATTCTTATTATAAGTGCATATTCATATGCATTTTGAAAGCATAATAGTGTCATATTTTATGGGACTTGAGATCATTATAGAAACATACAGAACACAATGGAAGGGAAACACCTAAAATTTCAGCAAACATGCTTACTGATCTTTTACCAGAAGATTTCCCTAAAAAGAATTTTTTGTCTTTCTTCTCCACAGATAAAAGTACCAGCTACTGTTCAATATAAGCCAGGATGAGAGATCACATTGCAATCACTGAAAGTAGCATCCTTAGAAGTCTGAGTTGGAAATCACCTAAAAATTCTTCCTACAAGGATTAATCACTTTAGTTATCACCAAAGGGTGACTCCCAAAGGGGCTATATAAAGAGTAAATACTAGTCCAGGAAAAGTTTGTGTAATGAGATCTATGTACTTTCAGGCTTTAAAAAAGAGTTGTATCACTCCTTGGGAAGAGAGTGCCAGCAAGAAAGTGGACAGTGCTTCTGGATTTGTGAAGTGGCAAGTGATAAAATTATCTCTGAACCAGTGTTCTTGTGGTTTCTTGTATTTGAAGGAAAAGATCTGAGAAGTAAAAGGGAGAAATGGTGAGAATGTACACATCACACTTTATTAGTTGGGCCTCAGGAACCCAGGTAAGGGTGGGCAGACAGGCCAGGCACCCAGACTTGGGAGGCGGGGGAGGACCTGGGGCTGAGACAGCCACGGAATCTAGGTAAAGGGAGAGAGACAGGCCACACACCCAAGAGTCAGGAAAGAGGGGAAAAGCCAGGGACAATAGAGCCACGGAATCCAGGTAAGGGGAGGGCAGAGAAGTTTTGAACAGCTAAGGAAGACAAACTTGTCTGTCAGTTTATCATATGTGGTGGCTTGTGTGTTGCTGTAAGGCTTGAGGCTGTGCCACTGTAGTCTCAAATGCCAGCTGGTTTGCACATGGTGTACAGGTTTCAATGCAGTTTACAGAATGAGACAGACTAGGAAGAAGGAAGAGGCCATCCACTTCTCAAAAAACTGACCAGGGAAAACCCACAAATTGTGTGGATCATAGCAAATTATGGGTAACATTGAGAAGAATGGGAATTCCAGAACACTTAATTGTGCTCATGAGGAACTTGTACATAGACCAGGAGGCTGTTGTTTGAACAGAACAAGGGAACACTGCATGGTTTAAAATCAAGAAGGGAGTGTGTCAAGGTTGTATCCTTTCACCATACTTATTCAATCTGTATGCTGAACAAATAATCAATGCCCTCACTTTCAGACACCATTCTGGGTTGACAATTTAATTGGCATTGTAATTCAGCCACCCTTACAATAAGACTCTGGGTTTAGTTTTTGGCAATATCATCTCTGTTACTAGAAGAAATCAGGCTTTCTTTCAGAGCAAAACTGGAAACATTGAGGTCTTTTATGCGACTCTTAAGCTGTGACTCAGCAGCCCTGAACTCATCTTGCTCTTTCACCACTTTGTCTAGAGTAAGTAGGACCAACCAACCAGCTTCCTTATACTCCTCATGCTGACAAATACCAGAAAAGTATCAAATATGCGATCACCCAGAGCCTCACTTCTAAAAAGTTTTTGATCTATTGGTGGTATTAGTTTGCATATTAATTTTGCCACCTCACACCACTGATTAGCAGGGCACTCTTTACTAACAGAGGCAGGGTCACCAGTGCCCTTACGATGAATCAAATTGGAGAACAGACCCATTAGTTCTTTTAGCAGTCCACCTTCAGCATTCTTCACCAACACCACAGCTCAAAAGCATCAATTCTTCTTCAGTCTTCCTTATTCATTGTCCAACTGTCACATGTATATGAGGTGATTGAAAATACCATGGCTTGTGTCAGTCACACCTTAGTCCTCAAGGAGATATCTTTGCTCTTCAGCACTTGAAAGAGGTCCTTTGCAGCCACTTTGCCCAGTGCTATACATCATCTGATGCCCTGGCTGCTGCTTCCATTGGTGTCAATTGTAGAATCAATTAATGTGAAGTCTTTGACAATTTCAATCTGTTCTCCATTTATCATAATGTTGCTTATAGGACCAGTGGTGAGGATTTTTGTTTTCTTTATATTGAGATTTGGGATTAGTCAAGATATTTGGATCTCATAAAGGAAATAAGTGAATGCTGAGACAAATTATTGTTGTTTCTATCCAAAAGTAAATGTGCTAATATATATCCTGTAGATGTAATTGGCGTTCAATAAAAGAAGAGGTAAGCAGGATTTATGAGCTTAAAGAAGAAAGATTGGCACTTACCTTCATTCCTACTGCCATTTTTAAAGCCACATATCTATTCCTTACAGTGATTAAGCTAAGAAGACACCTTTAAATTCCTGGCTTTGTTAATTAGAAAATTTTATATTGAGTAAAATATTTTTTTTAATATTTGTTATGACTGATAATGTAGTATTATGTATGTAAACGTGTTTACCTTTGTTATCTGTACCTCTTTTTGCACCTCTCTGAGTCTTCCTTTTCCCTAGTGTTACACTGTACTTGTCACTCACTTTTGGTATATTGCCTTTCCCTTCACCAAAATCAATACTAGTCTGTTTTTACCTATTGAACAGTTTTCTCTCCCCTCCCTTTCCATCCCTGGAAACCAACAAAAGAAAGTTTCCTTCCATATATAAACCTTTCCTTCACTTTTTATAATAGTGGACTCATACAATTTTTGTCCTTCTGTGATTGACTTATTTCCTGCAGCATAGTATCCTTCAAGTTCATCAACATTATGAGGTGATTCACAGATTCTACATTACTATTTAGTGTAGCATAGTATTCTATTGTGTTTATGTACATAGTTTTGTTATCCATTCATCTGTTGATGGGCACTTAGGTTGTTTCCATCTCTTTGCTTTGTGAATAGAGCTGTGATGAACATAGGTGTGCATATATCTATTCATGTCCTGGCTCCAACTTCTTTAGGATATATACCTAGTAATGGGATTGCTGGATCAAATGGTATTTCTACTTCCAAATTTTTAAGGAATCACCATACCATTGTTCACAGTGGCTATATCATTTTACAGTTCCACCTGCAGTGTATGAGAGTGTCAATCTCTTGACATCCTTGCCAGCATTTGTCATTCTCTGTCTTGTTGAACTTTGCTATTAGCACTGGGGTGAGATGATATCTCATTGTTGTTTTGACTTCCATCTCTCTAATGGCTCTGGTGGGAGCTCTGGTAGCATAGTGTCTAAAGCACTTGGCTGCTAACCAGAAGGCTGGCGGTTCAAACCCACCAGCCACTCCTGGGAAGAAAGATGAGGCAATCTACTTCTGTAGCGATACTGCCTCGGAAACCCAAGGAGGGGTCACTATGAGTCGGGTCCGACTCGACGGCACATAACAACAACAATGGCTAATGACTACAAACATTTCTTCATGTGTTTGTTGGCCACCTGAATATCTTCTTCATTGAAGTGTCTGGGGATGTCTTGTACCCATTTTTTAATTGAATTGTTTGTCTTTTTGATGTTGAGGTGTTTTCTACAAATTTTAGAGATAAGTCCCTTGTCAGACATGTTTGCCAAATATTTTTTCCCAATCTGTAAGTTCTCTTTGTTACTATTTTGGAGAAGTCTTTTGATGCACTTTAATTTTTAGAAGGTCCCAGTTATCTAGTTTATCTTCTGCTGTTTGTCCACATTTTCACCTATGTTAAAAAAAAAAAAAAAAAAAAAAACTCACTCCCATAGAGTTAATTCCAACTCATAGCAATCCCCTTTGGGCTTCCGAGGTGGTAAATCTTTACGGAAGTAGATTGCCCAGTCTTCCTTCTGTGTAATGGCTAGTGGGTTTGAACCACCAACCTTCTGGTTAGTGGTTAAATGCCTTAGGAACTACACCACCAGAGCACCTTACTGATGCTTGGTAGTCTATTAATGCCATATATTAGGGCCCCTACGTTGCCCCAGTAGCTCTGGTATCATAGTGCCTAAGGCATTTGACTGCTAACCTTAAGGCTGGTGGTTCAAACCCACCAGCCACACCTCATAAGGAAGACTGGGCGATCTACTTCTTTAATAATACCACCTCAGAAACCCAAGGAGGGATTGCTATGAGTCAGCTCCAACTTGATGGCAGTGAGTTCGGTTAGAAGTTTGCTCCTATTTTTTCTTTGATGAACTTTATATTTTTTAGGTTTTAAATTCAAATCTTTGAGCCCTCTTGAGTTAGTTTTTATGTATGATGTGAGATACGAATCTTGTTTCATTTTCCTGCAAAAGGATATCCAGTTTTGCCAGCACCATTTGTTAAAGAGACTATCTCTTCCTATTTAATGCATTTCAGCCCTTTGTCAAAGACCAGCTGACCACAGGTTGATGGATCTATTTCTATATTCTCAAGTCTGTGTCATGGTCTGTGTGTCTGACCATTGTACCAATACCAGGCTGTTTTGACTACCATGGCTGTATAGTAGGTTTTGAGATCTGGGAGTCTAAAACCTCCTACTTTGTTCTTCTTCAGCAGTGTTGTGCCTATCTAAAGGTTCTTTCATTTCCATATAAAATTAGTGATTTGTTTTTCCATGGCAATCTACTTCCGTAGTGATACTGCCTTGGAAACCCAAGGAGGGGTCACTATGAGTCGGCTCCACCTTGACGGCAGTGGGTGGGCAATGACTGCTGATAAAATCTGGATTGGGATTGCATTGAATGTATAGATTGCTTTGGGTAGTACTGACATTTTCACAATGTTCAATCTTTCTATCCATGAGCATGGTATGTTCTTCCATTTATGTAGATCTCTTACAGTTTCTTGTAATAGTGTTATGTAGTGTTCCCCCCACACCCCCACAGAGGTCTTTTGTGTCCCTGGTAAGATTTATTCCCAAGTACGTTATCTTTTTGGTACCTATGGAAATAGTATTGCTTTTCTTATTTCCTTTTCAGCGATCTCTTTTTTGGTGTAGAGAAATCCAACTGATTTTTGTATGTTGATCTTGTATCCTGCTACTATGATAAATCTTTCAAATTAGTCCCAGTAGTTTTCTTGCTGAGTTTCTTGGGTTTTCTCTATATAGGATAATATCATCTGCAAATAGGAATAGTTTGACTTCTTTGTTACCAATCTGGATGTCTTTTATTTGCCCTTGCTAGGACTTCCAGTACAATGGTGAATAGAAGTGGTGATAGAGGGCATCCCCATCTTGTTCCCACTCCCAAAGGGAATGCTTTCAGCCTCTCTCCACTGAGAATAATGTTGGCTGTTGGCTTTGCATATACACCCTTTATAATGTTGAGGAATTCCACTTGTATTCCTATTTTCCTGAGAGTTTTTATCAGAAAAAGGTGTTAGATTTTATCAAGTGACTTTTCTACATCTGTTGATATAACAATGTGGTTCTTTCCCTTTATTTCACTTATGTGATGGATTACATTGGCTGTTTTTCTAACATTGAAATATCCTTCTATACTTGGTATGAATACCACTTGGTCATGATGTATTTCTTTCTTTTTTCCTTCTTGTTTTTTTCTTTTTAGATAGGTTATTGGAGATTCTTGGCTAGAATGTCATTGAAGAGTTTTGTGACTATATTCATGAGAGATAATGTTTTGTACTTTTCCTTTTTTAGTGGTGACTTTGCCTGGTTTTGGTGTAAAGGCTATTCTTGCTTCTTAGAATGAATGTGGGAGCATTCCATCCTTTTCCATGTTCTGGAATAGTTATTAGGATTGGTGTAGCTCTTCTCTGAATGTTTTGTAGAATTCTCCAGTGAAGCCATCTGGGCCAGGACTTTTTTGGTTGTTTTTTTTTTTGTTGTTGTTGTTGTTGTTGTTTTTTTAATGACCTGTTAAATTTCTCCTTTACAGGTCTGTTCAAATTTTCTACTTCAGTCTGTGTAAGTTAAGTAATGTGTTTCTAGAAATCTGTCCATTTCTAGGTTTTCAGATGTACTAGAGTACAGTTTGTCATAGTATCATGGTATAATCTTTTTTATTTTGTTTGGTGCTGTTGTGACTTCACAATTTCACTTCTTATTCATGTTATTTGCATGTTTTTCTTCTTTTTCTTAGCTAAATTTGCCAGTGTTTTGTCCATTTTATTAATCTTTTCAAAGAACCAACTTCTGGTCTTGTTGATTCGTCTATGGTCTTTCAGTTTTCAGTTTATTTCTACTCAAGTCCTTATTATTTCTTTTCTTCTAGTGATGTAGGATTTTTTGCTACTCTTTTTCTAATTGTTGGAGATGTTGGGTTAAAGTGTTGGTTTTGGGCCTTTTTTTTTTTTTTTGATGTATGCATCTATTGCTGTAAATTGCCCTCTGATTTTTTTTAACAAAAATCCTAAAGATTTTGATTTGTTGTGTTTTCATTCTTGTTTGATTCAAGACATTTTTAAGTTCCTTTTTTATTTCTTCTATTATCCAGTAGCTTTTAAGGAGCGTGTTATTCAGTTTCCATGTGTTTGTTCTTTTTTCCATTGATCTTCCTATTGTTGATTTCTACCATTATAGCATTGTGCTCTGAAAATATGTTTTTCAGACTTTGAATGTTTTTAAATTTATTGAGGCTTACTGAATGGCCTAATACGTGGTCTGTCCTGGAGATTTTCCATGTGTGCTGGAAAAGAATGTATATTGTGCTATTGTTGGGTGAAGTGCTCTGTACATGTATACAAGGTCAGCTTGGCTGATTGTATTGTTTAATTCTTCTCTGTCTTTGTTGAGTTTCTTTCCAATTGTTCTACCTTTTATTGAAAGTTGTATATTAAAATCTCTTACTATTACTGTGGAGTTATCTATTTGTCTTCTCGATTCTGCTAAAGTCTGATTTATGTATTTTAGAGCTCTTTCATTGGAAGAGTAGATATTTATTATGGTTATGTCCTCTTGTTCAATTGATCTTTAATCATTATATAATGCCCTTCCTTGTCTCTTATATTAGTTTTTGTCTCTAAGTCTATTTTATAAGAAACTAATATTAAATAAGTTAGTTAGTTATGTGCTGTCAAGTCAGACCTGACTCATAGTGACCCCTCCTTGGGTTTCCAAAGAAGTATCACTATGAAAGTAGATTGCTTAACCTTCCTTCTGAGGAGTGGCTGGTGGGTTTGAACCACTAGCCTTCTGGTTAGCAGTCAAGTGCCTTAAGTACTATGTTACTAGAGCTCCTAATATTAAATAAAGGATATTTAAATGTTAAAAATAACCAAAATTAGATGTAAATCTCATGAGGTATTGGGTAAAAGATAAACCATATTACACAGAGCAAATGACAGTATTGGAAGGAAGCAAGAGAAACATGAGAAAAAAAGCAGAAAGCATGTATCAAGATATTAGAAATAAGACAAAATATGTCAATTAATAATAAAAATTAATTTTAACATTGCATAAATAATATAGGAAAAGCAAAAACTTTTCCATATACTATATGAGCTAGTTATATTAGAAAAAAATTAATTCACAATACTAATTTCAAAACTATGTAGAGCTAACATAAGTTGTAAAATATGAAAAGCAATTCAAATAAACAGAAAGAAAATTCATGAATAAATCATATTGGTGTCAAAAACTGGTACATACACACAATGGTATACTATGTAACACTAAAGAATAATGTAGAATATCCAAAACACTACATAAAGTGGAACTTGTAGGACATTATGCTGAGTGAAATAAGTCAATCACAGACAGACAAATATTGTATTGGTTCATTACTGTAAAAAAGTCAAGGAAAAGTTTATATATAGAAGGAAACTTTCTTTGTTGTTTACCAGAGGTGGGATGGGGGGGGGAACACTACAAAATGAAATAATAATAATTAAAAAAAACTTATTGGTGTCAAGTCTGTTCTGATCCATAGTAACCCTATAGGATGGAACAGAACTGCCCCAGAGAGTTTCCAAGCCTGTAATCTTTATGGAAGCAAACTGTCACATATGAAGATACAAATTCTTATTAAATTAATATATTTCAAAGTATAAAGCTATCATAATCAATATCTCATTAACATTTTTTAACATGACAAAATTCTTGAGTTCATTTATAAGATAAATAAGTGAAATTAGCTAAAATTTGGGACAGGGAGAAATGTGGGAAAGGAAAAAAAAAAAAGCCTGCCTTCTCATATGTTGAAATGTACTATAAAACTAAGATTATTAATTGCCCACACAAACCACAAGTCTTCTACCCAGAGACCAAGAGAATCAGTTAGTGCCCAGGTACTACCAATGATTATTCTGACCAGTGACACAATAGAAGGTCTTAGTTAGAATGTGAGAAAAATGTAGAACAAAACTGAAAAAGACCAGATTTCCTGGACTGATAGAGACTAAAAAATCCCTGAGACTATTGCCCTAAGATATCCTTGTAACCTGAAACTTAAGCCACTTTCAGAGGTCACATTTCAGCCAAATGGTAGATTAGCCTAAAAACTAAACAATAATACTTGTGAAGAATGTGCTCTTTTAAACAATCAACTATACAAGAACAAAATGTCAACAATTACCTAAAAACAAAGGCAAGGAGAGACAGAGAAACTGGACAGATGGAAACAGGGCATGCAGGATGGAAATGGTAAGAGTGCTGACACATTGCTGGGATAGTAACCAACGTCATGCAAAAATCTGTGTATGAATTGTTGAATGGGAATATAATTTGCTGTGTGAACTTTCACTTAAAATACTATAAAATATTTTTTTACAAAAACTAAGATTATTATACCATGTTGACAGTGTAAGAATCAAGATAATGAAACAAAATAAGTAAATAAGTTACTATGGAAGGAACTCTAACACTTATAAAGGAAAAAAGAAATGTTTATATATAGTAAATAAATAAACAAAATTAAAAACTTCCCAAACCAGTGAGAATGTTCAGAAAATTTTCTAATTTGGGTGTGGGTGATGGGAATCAATTCAGATGTTTCACTTTGTACCAAAAATAATATATGGCTCAAATTAAGAGTTAAATATAAGAAATTAAATCAAAGAAATTTTACAAAGGAATATACTTAGATGTTTAATTTCTAGATGGAAAATTGACTTCTCGATATAAAACTAAAGGGAAAAATCACAAATTGAATTAAAATCAATTGGTATAATGAACAAATTTAAGACAGAAAAAATCATAAAGAACTCTCAAAAATTAATTAGAAAGTCTTAATAGAAAACAAAGGACATAAGCAGACAAGTCACTTATGCTAAAGAAATATAAATGGCTATTAAACACATTTAATATATTCAAAGAAATGAAAATTGAAACATTGTGATATCATTTTTCATTTATCAATAAGAAAAATATAATACTCAGTAAAACCCTCTAGTCCTATGAAAAAAGTAATGTCAACAGCAAATGCAGTGCACAGAGGTCAATTTATAGTAATAAACATGCACATCAAAAGATAAAAAAAGAACCAAAAATCAACACCTTACCCCAACATTTCCAACAATTAAAAAAAGAACAGCAAAAAAAAAAAAAAAAAACTTATAGTCACCAGAAGAAAGGAAATATTAAGATTCAAGTGGAAATAAATGAAACAGAAAAACAATAGAAAGAATCAATAAGACTGGAAGTTGGTGTTTTGAAAGGATTAATAAAATGGACAGACCACTGGCAGATTTAACAAAGGAAAAGGAGAATATGAAAATAACACGAATAAGCAATAAAATGGATGACATCACAACAGGACCACAAAATAAAAAGGATAACAGAATACTATGAAGAACTATACTCCAACAAATTTGAAAACCTACAAGAAATGGTCAAATTTTTAGAAACACAGGACTTACATAAACTAACACAAATTGAAGTAGAAAATTTGAACAGACTAATCACAAAAAAATAAATTGAACAGGTCATTAGGAAAAAAATTTAAAATGACTTCCAAAAAAAGAACTTAAGGACCAGATGGCTTCACTGGAGAATTCTAAGAGACATTCATAGGATACTTGACACCAGTTCTATTGAAACTATTCCAGAACATAAAAATTAAAAAAAGGAATACTCCCAAATTCATTCTATGAAGCAACCATAACATTCATAAAAAAGGACTACTAAAAAAGAAAATTATAGCCCAATATTCCTCATGAACATAGATGCAAAAGTTCTCAATAAAATATTAGCCTATGGAATCCAACATCAAAAATAATAATAATAATAATACATGATGACCAATGACATTCATACCAGTTATGCAAAGATGGTTCAACATTATTAGGAGAATAATCAATGTAATCCATCACATAATAAAGTTAAAGATGAGAACCATATGATCATATAAATCAATGCTAAAAGGCATTTCATAAAATCCAACAACCATTCCTATTAAAAACTTGCAGTAAAACAGTATAAGAAAGGAAATTCATCAACATAATTAAAAGCATAGATAAAAACCCAATGGTTATCATTATTCCAAACAGAGAGAGGCTGAGAACATTCCCCTTGCAAACAGGAACCAAAGATGGATGCCCTTTATCACCGCTTGTGGTAAAGTTTGTGTGTCAACTTGGCTAGGCTAGATTAAGTGGCTGGGCAGCCGAATGTAGTTATTCCCCATGGTGAGACTGGTAATTAACTCCATGGTGGAATCTATTTGAACAGCTGAGCAGTTTCTTTGGGTGTGTGGTCTGCTTCCCGTATATGAGCAGCAGCTTTGGGAATGGTCTCCAGCTTATGGCATACGTGAACCCTGCATGTAGCCATGTCTTTGTTCAGCAGCCTGCCATGCTATGCTGACCTTGGGATTTTCAGTGGACTTGAATTAATGGCCTGCCATGTGGTTTGGTAACATCAGGACTGTGCCTTTTTATTTGTCAACCTTGGGCTTGTGAGCCTCAGCAGCCAGCAGCTGTCTGAGTAAAGAAAAGCCTCCAGCTTCAGTGGGCTGGGAACAGGAAGAAAAACTGAAGCCCAAGGCTTGAGGGGCTTTTATTCAGCCCCTAGAGCCTGGCACTTTGAACTCGGACTTCTAGCCTCTGTATCTGTAAGAGAATAAACTCCTGTTTGTTCAAACCATCCCATTTGTGGTATATATTCTTGTCAGAGCAGCACTAGGTAACCAGAACACCACTTATATTCAATATTGTCCTGGAAATCCTAGCCAGAGCATTAAGGCAAGAAAGGGAAATAAAAGTCATCATAGTTGGTAAGGAAAAGTAAAAATAAAACATAAATTAAAAAAAAAAAAAGTAGGGAGTTCCAGCAAGATGGCAGACTAGGCAGAAGGACTGCACAGATGCTATTCAACAAAGAAAAGGGAAACCAATTAACCAAATAACACAGACACAGAAGATAATCTTGGACCCCTGAGCCTTGAAGGAAAGGATACAAAAGTAGACTAAACCCCAACTAGCAGAAGAATTTGCATGAAAATACCAAAAAAGGAAACACACGGAGCTGCAGTCTGGCAGCAGCCTGAACAACCCTGATGGCACAGACGACAGGGCTTGGAGATTCCCGAGTGGTGGTAGGATCTAAGAATTAACCCAAAAATCACCCTGCTACCAGGGACTGCATGGAAGACTGTGCACGGTGGCTGGGGAACAAATGGAGAAGGTGAAGAGAAAGGTGGGCTGAGCTGTGGACTTTTGCTGATCAGGAGAGTGCCGCCATTTTGTAGGTTTAAAAAGCGGCTTGACTATTT
>NW_006921598.1:13049180-13056278 GCF_000298275.1 Orycteropus afer afer
GTGTCTTAGCCACTATGCTACCAGAGCTCCCGCAAGAAACCAAGAGGTATACATAAAAGGAAGAACATACCATGCTCGTGGATAGGAAGCCTTAAAATGTCAATAATTCCTAAAGTGATCTATAGATATGATGCAATGCCAAACCATCAATATTTTTTTAAATGATGGAGAAACTAATCACCAACTTTATATAGAAAGGAAAGAGACTCCAGATAAGGAAAGAACTATTAAAAGAGAAGAAGAAAATTGGAGGCCTCACATTTCTTGAACTCAAAACATACCATACAGCCACAGTAGTCAAAATAACCTGGTACTGGTACAATGACAGATACATTGAATAGAATTGAGAGACTAAAAGTAAATCCATCCATCTAGCTTGCTGATCTTTGACACAGGACCAAAATCCATGAATGAGGAAGAGCTAGGCTCTTTAACAAATGGTGATGGCAAAACTGGATTTCCATTTGCAGGAAAATGAAGCAGGATCCTTACCTTACATCATATACAAAAACTAATTCAAGATGGATCAAAGACCTTAATGTAAAACCTAAAGCAACAAAGATCATTAAAAAAATAAAATAAAATAGGTACTCCTAATACACAGCATAAATACACTATCAAAGATAACTAAAAATATGGAAACAGCAGAAGATAAGCTAGACAATTAGGACCTCCTAAAAATTAAACATTTATGTGCATCAAGACTTCTACAACAAAGGAAAAAGGGAATTCACAGACTGAGAGAAAATTTTTGGCAATGACATACATGACAAGGGAAAAAATCTCAAAAATTTTGAGAAAAGTTCAATACTTCAGCAACAAAAAGACAAACAAACAAATTTAAAAATGGTCAGAGGATATGAACAGATACTTTACCAAAGAAGACATTCAGGCAGCCAACAAACATATGAAGAAATGTTCTCAACCGTTAGTCATTAGAGAGAGGCAAATCAAAACAGCAATGTGATATCATCTCACCCAGCAATAATAGCAAAGTTAAAAAAGAAAAAAACAAATGCTGGCAAGGGTGTGAAGAGATTGGAACACTCATACACTGCTGATGGGGCTGTAACATGGTACCACTGTGGAAAATGTTATGCTGATTCCTTAAAAAGTTAGAAATAGCAATGATCCAGCAATCCCACTACTAGGTATATATCAAAGAGAAATAAGTGGCATGAATAAATACATGCACACCTGTATTCATTGTAGCATTATTCACAATAAGAAAAAGACAAAACAACCTAAGTGGCCATCAGCAGATGAATGGATAAATAAACTGTGGTACACGCACACAATGGAATACTATGCAATGTTAAAGAATAATGATGAATCTGCAGGGGCAGGAGGAATCTCATAACATGAATGAACCTGAAGGACTTTATGCTGAGTGAAACCAGTCAATCACAAAAGGACAAATAATGTATGAGACAACTACTATAAAAAGTCAAGAAAAGACTTGCATACAGAAACATTTTTTGATGGTTACCAGGGATAGGAGGGGAAGGAGAGAAGATTGTTAACTAGAGAGTAGACACATACTAACTTGGGTGAATGAAAAGGCAACCTACAGTAAGGAAGAAGACAGCACAATGTGATCAAGGCAAATGAAGACACTGGGAAAGGCACAAGAGTTAAAGGAAACAAAGGCAATATCCCATACACAATCTTGCAATAATAGTAATAACAAACAAGAATCTATGAGTGGATCCATAGGTCGGCATGCAAGCCGAAGAGGTTTAGACAGGCAAAAGGACTATACTCATGAGTACATATGGGTTTGGCAGAGGATATTTCTACATGTGTTTGGAGGTACTGCAAATATATCCAAGTATACAGTAGAGCATACAAGGGGCAAAGGCACGAAAATTTCTTAGCCATAACCAAACACCTTGAGAGCATGAGTCACTGGACTTGGGAACTTAGGACCACAGCCTTGGGGGACAGCTAGGTCAATTAATATACTCCACAAAGACAATGTTCTACATCCTACTTTGGTGAGTAAGACTTACAAATGGTGATGTAAGATACAACTATTGGTCTCTGTTCATCCAGAGCAAAGAAGAGTAAAGAAAATCAGAGACTCAAGTAAACAATTAGTCCAAAGAACCAATGGATCATGTGGACCACAGCCTCTATTACACTGTGACCAGAAGAACTAGGTAGTGCCCAACTACTAGAACCAATGGCTCTGATCCGGATTACAATAGAAGATCCTACACAGAGTGTGAGAAAAATGTAGAACAAGATTTAAAATCATAAAAAAAAAAAAAAGACTAGACTTCCTGGTCTGATAGAGACTTGTGGAGTCCCTGAGACCATGACCTGTAGACACCTTGTAGTTCAACCTGGAACTGAGCCCACCCCTGGAGATCCCATTTCAGCCAAACAATAAACAGACTCACAAAGTGAACAATGATACCTATGAGGAACATACTCCTGGGAACAATCAACTATATGAGACACAAAGAGGAGTATTTGCCCCGAAAAAAAAGCTCAGAAGGCAGGAAGGGCCTGGAAAGAAGAACGAATGGAAATGGGAAACCCGGGAGGAAGTAGGAAGAGTGTTGTTATATTGAGGCGATTCCAACTAATACCACAAAAGAAGAAATGTATAAATTGTTCAATGGTAAACTACTTTATTCCGTAAACATTCACTCAAACACAATAAACATTTTTAAAAAAAGAAGTAATGTCAAAAATCTTCTATTATGAGTATAAATTGATATAATTTTTGAAGGATGAATTAAACTCATAAACCAACATTTTTAAAATGTTAACACTCTTTCCACTAACGATTCCACTTCATCAAACCCTAAGCAAATAATCAAAGAAAAAATTGTAAATAATCTGAACATCCAACGTAAATAGAAAAATAAATTATGGAACTTAGTAAAATGGAATATAAAGTAGTCATTAAGATAATAATTTTAAGAATATTTATGACATGGAATATTTCAAGATAAAATGCTAAGGAAAAGAGCAAGATGGAAAAACTGCAATGCAAATAACAAAGATTTCTTTATTATTCTTTAGATAATCACCAAAAAAAGACTGAAAGAAATATTTATGTGGTTAGCAATCATAACTCTGGGCGTTGTGGTTTTGGCAGCTTCTAATTTCTTCCTACCTTTTCCAATACTTTTCAGAAAGTATCCAATACTTTAATCAGCATAAAAAAAGCTCTTAAAATATGTCATTTTATTGTTATGTGTGGAGGGATTCTGAAATATGCATTATTGCTCCCACATCAGCGATAAGTGTGCTATTCACAACTCAAGATCAATTGTGCTAAAATGCCAATACTAAGGCAAATGTATAGATTGATCTTTTAAAAATATTATTTTGTGGTAAAACATATATAAATATGTTGCCATTTTAAACATTTTTAATTGTATGATTAATTGACATTAATTAATTCACCTTATCATGCAACCATCACCACCCTCCATTTCCAAAGATTTTCATTACCTCAAACAGAAACTCAGCATCTCTTAAGCAGTAAGTCCCTACCCTCCCTTCCCCCCAACTCCTGGTAACCATAATAGGCATTTGCTTATTCTGTATATTTCATATAAAGTGGGTCATTCATATTTATCCAATATTTATCTGACTTATTTCACTCAGCATAATGTTCTCAAGGTTCATACATTTTGTACCACTTATCAGAACTTCATTTCTCTTTATGGCTGAATAATATTCCATTCTTTCAACATACCATCTGTGATGGACACTTGTGTTATTTCTACCTTTTGGCTATTGTGAGTCAGTCTGCACTGAACATTGGAGTACATGTGTCTGTTTGAGTCCCTGCTTTTACCTACAAGTGAAATTGCTGAGTCATATGGTAATTCTATGTTTAACTTTTTGAGGAACCACCAACTGTTTTTCACAATGGTTGCATCATTTTAATTTCTACCAGCAATAGATAAATGTTGCAATTTTTCCATATCCTTGAAGACACGTATTTTCCATTTTTCTGATAATAGCCATCTTAATGTGATTGATCTTAATCATTTTGTTTATATTTGGAATTGAAATAAGTGGTGCACATATCACATATTCAGAACCACTATAACTAGCAAGGTGGGGCAACAGTTAAGTGTTCATTGCTAACCTAAAGGTTGGAGGTTCAAACCCACCTGGTGGCTCTGTAGGAGAAAGACCTAGCAATCTGCTTCCATAAAGATTACAAGTTAAAAAAAAAAAAAAAAACCTACAGGGAAGTTCTGTCACATGGGGTTGCTATGAGTTGGAATCAATTTGAGAGCACCCAACATCTACCAGCAAGATTTTCTTTGGATGAAAAACAGTTTATGTTCATAGGGTATAAGTAGAATTAATAGTAAAGAGAAGAAACCAAGGAATTTCAAAACCATTCAACTATAATGGTTCAATTTATAACATTGAAAAATTAAGAGAGATATTTCATTAATAGTACTGAGTCTAGGACACTGAAACCACTTCTATAAATTTGATATATTATTTCTACAACTGCTTTATCTCCTAAGCAAGTTTAGAGACTTCCAGTAAGATGGTGGAATAGGCAGACAAGCTACACATACCCTCTTCAACAAGAAAAAGAGAAACCAATTGACATAGATACAGAAGATAATCCTGGAGCCCTCAGCTTTGAAAGGAAGGATACAGAAGTGGATTAAACACCAACTGGCAGAAGAACCTGAATGAAAACAGTGAATGAGGAGACAAACAGAGCTGCAGACTGTCAGCTATCCTGACAGCATGAACAGTTTGAAGATTTCCAAATGGTGTTAGGACCTGAAAATTAACCTAAAAATTGGCTGTGCTTGTCAAGGGCTGCATGGATGACTGCACTGGTGGCCAATGACTAAAAAGGGAAATAGGAAAGAGATAAACTGAGCTGTGGACTTTCTGCTATCCAGAGGGTGCAGCCATTTTGAATGTTTACAAATGGTGTGGCAATTTTGGATATTTAAAGGGACAGCATTCTCATTCAGATATTCCAGGGACTTAAGAATAGGTTCTGCTTACCAAAGACAGCATGGACACACCAGAGACTGGAAAGGTGTGATACTCCCTTTGTTATTCTTATACCCCACACCCTCTTGGTGAATGGAGGTGCAGCCATGCCTCACCTCCACCCACCTTCTGAGCTGGCAGGAATTCTGTCCCAGTCTGTGTGCTCTGACTGAGCCTGGGTTTCTGCCACTACTCTGATTTGTTTTTTGTTTCTTTTCCTTCCTTTCTTTCTTTCTTCCTTTTCGTTTTCATTCTTTCTTTTTCCCTTCTCACATTCTAGTTTTTGGCTTCTTTCTCTTCCCTTTTACTAGTTTTCATTTTTTTTTTTCTTTCCTGTGGTTCTTCCTACCCTTGTTTTTCTTTTTGCATTTTTCCCTTTTTTTCTTCATTTCTCTTATGCTAGCTCTTTTCTCGTATTCTCCCCTCCCCAGATATTGTGGGTTTTTTTTTTTTTTTTTTTTCTATTTATATTTCTTTTGTCTTTTTAAAGTATTTCTTTAACTATTTCCTCTCATTTATTGACTTTCCTCATTTTTTTTCTTTTTCTTTCTCTTTTTGGTGATTGATCCTGTGTGTTTATGCTCTATGTGTTTTCTGTCCTCATTTTTATTTTTTTTTAATTGTTGTTTTTGTCTAACTTAGTGGAAGACAGCAACCATGCCCATATGACCCAAGCATACATGCACCTCCTGCAGTACCCCTACTGAGTGAGGGCCACCATTTGCTTCTGCACCAACTGGCCAACAATACACAACAGCCAATATGAGCTTGACTCACCCTTAACTGCTCTTCACAAACAGCTAACAAAGATCTGTGCACCCACTCTCATTCTCTATGACATCTATCAGGAGATAGGTGGTGAGCGCATAAATGTTGCCAACTAGTGCACAGAGGAGGACACTACCCTGCTTACCCAGATATATCCAAATAAAAGAAAGAAAACAAAAATGTTGGGAAAATCACTCCAACATACCACCAATTAAAAATAAAACAATATCACAATGTCTCAGAGACAACAAACTATCACAATCCACACAAAAAGCAAGATAAAGTAGTAGAAATAAGGGAGTAGGAAACATACCCAGAACACATCCCTGAGAAATAAGCAGCATTGGAACTCCCTGATAAGGAATTGAAAAAAACTATATTTAGGTACCTTCAATGGACTGAAAGACAGATCAAGGAAAACACTGACAAAATCAGGAAAAACACAGACAAAACTGTAGAACAATTTTGAAAGACAATACAAGAACAAAATGGCAAAATAAATGAAAAATTAGAAATGATACAAAATCTACAGATAGAAATCCAGAAGATTAATACTAAATTTTCAGAAATAGATAACACACTGAATGGACAAAGGAGTAGAATTGAATCAGTGGAAGGCAGAATTAGTGAGAGTGAAGACAAATATCTCAATACTTCTTTGGAAAGAGAGCAATAAGACAAAAGATCAAAACAAAATGAAGAAAGCCTAAAATTCAGGTGGGATACCATTGGAATTCCAGACAGGAAGAGACAAATAAAACAAGAGAAAATAGTTGAAGATTTGTTGCAAGAGAATTTCCCTGATATGATGAAAGATGAGATTATATCCATTCAAGAAGTCCAACAAACCCCAAACAGGATAGACCCCAAAAGAAAATCACCAAGACATCAAACTCACCAAAACCAAGGACAAAGAAAAAATCCTAAAGCAGCACAGGAAAACAAAAAGTTACCTGGAAAGGTCAACCAATAAGACTAAGCTCTGATTTCTGGCACAAATCATGTAGGCAAGAAGGCAATGTGAGGGTATATATAAAACCCTGAAAGGAAAAATATTCCAACCAAGAATTATATACTCAGAAAAATTGTCCATCAACTATTATGGTAAAATTAGGACATTTCCAGATAAGTAGAAATTAAGGGAATTTTTTAAAACCAGACAAAACTTACAAGAGAGTAAAGGAAGCCCTTTGGACAGAGAACCAACATAAGCAAACAACTGACCATTAACACACATTATGACATAAGCCAGAGACCAACCCAGTCATGAAGTATCCAAAAGAAAATAAGCTTACAAGATTATAAACAGGGAACCAGAGACATCAATTG
>NW_006921598.1:13057143-13061343 GCF_000298275.1 Orycteropus afer afer
AGGGGAAGGCCTTCAACAAGGTGGATTGACACGGTGGCTGCGATGATGGGCTCAAGTATCGCACGAATCATGGAGCTGGAGTGGGATCAGGCAGTGTTTCGTTCTGCTGTGCATGGGGTCTCTATGAGTCAGAAATGACTCGATGGCACCTAACAACAACAACAAAAAAAAAAAACCAACAAAGGAAATGATAACATGATTCATAAACAAAATGAGCTCAGCATAGAAAATTACATGGAACAAAGAAATCAGTAACACCATGAAAAAAACACATAACAAAATGACAGCAACACATTCATACTTGTCAATAATTACACTGAATGTAAATGAATTAAATGCACATAAGCAGGTTTAACCTCAGCAATGCTGAGGGTGATCAGTTTCTTACCCCTGAGGTATATCATCTCCTGTTCTCTATGGTTTCATTTAATTTCGGTGGTTACCTTAGTGTCTTCTGGGGCCAACTTAACTTCCTGAAACTGTAATCAAAACCATTATAATATTCCTCTATCTGTTATTTTACCCCAGAAATAGACAAAGTAGCTTTCTTGATTTAAATATGTAAATCTTTTGAGTTTGTTTTCAAAATTACAAATACTCAGTGAAAACTAAAAACAGAAATGTAGATCATGAAGACTTTTGTGTGGAACCAACCCTATTAGATAAATTTAATTTTGCATTCAACAGTACTGAAAAACAGAAGTTTTAATGATTAGGAAAAGGCTGGTAGCCTTTAGAAGTATACCACTGATTCATTCACCAGCACTTTCTGAATGAGAACTATCATCTGAGTAATAATTAGTAAAAAACATGAAAAACTATCCCTCCTTCCAAAGGGAAGGTGTAGGCGTAGGGAGAAAGTGGGAAGAATGCTGTTACAGTGTAAGGATTGCAGTAAATGTAACAAAACGTGTATGGATTGTTGAATGAAAAAGCAATTTGTTCTGTAAACTTTCATCAAAATCACAATTAAAGGAAAAAAAACTATTCCCACTTCATCCCCTAATTTTCTGGTGAGCATATTGTTATCTGTACAACTATTATAAATTTTAAGAAGACTATATTGCATCCCACCATTAGTCTGTCAGGTGTCATGCTGTGGTGGCTTACATGCTGCTATGAGGCTGGAAGCTATCCATCAGTATTTCAAATCAACAGGGTCACTCATGGTGGACAGGATTCAGTGGAGCTTCCAGACTAAGACAGACTGGGAAGAGGGGTGTGGCCCAGTTCACTTCTGAAAGGAAGGAAAAAAAAAAAAGGCCACTTGAAACCTCATAAATAGTAGGAAAACATAATCTGATATAGTGCCAGAAGACAAGCCCCTCAGGTTGGAAGGCACTCATTCTGCTTACCTAGTGCTACTCTGACAAGAATATACCACTAATGTGATGGCTTGAACAAACAGAAGTTTATTCTCTAACAGTTTGGAGGCTGTAAGTCCCAGTGCAAAGTGCCAGGCTCTAGGGGCTGGGTGAAAGCCCTTCAACCTTGAGCTTCAGCTCTGCCTCCTGCTCCTGGCCCACTGGAGCTAGAGGCTTTTCTTCACTCAGACAGCTACTCACTGGTGAGACTGACAAGCCCAAGGTTAATAAGTAAAAAGGCACAGCCCCGATATTATCAAACCACACGGCAGGACATTCATTCAAGTCCACCAAAAGTTCCAAGGTTGGCAGAGCATGGCAGGCTGCTGAACAAAGACATGGTTACATACAGAGCTGAAGCGTGCCATAAGCTAGAGACCATTCCCAAAACTGTATCTTATATACAGGAAGCAGACCACATAACCAAAGTAGCTACTCAGTTGCTCCAATAGATTCTACCATGGAGTTAATTATGAATCTCACTATGGGAAATAACTACATTCAACTGCCCAGCCACCCAACCAGGCCCAGCCAAGTTGACATACAAATTTAACCACCATAGCACTCAAAATTTGACTAGGGAACATCTGCCTCCTCAAAGTAGGGGAGATCTTAATGACATGGATGGAATGAAGACTTCAGGACTTTCACTTCCTGATGTGGGACTTCTTGAAATAAGGAGAAACGTTGCCAACATATGTTAGGAATCAGACCATAGGATGCACAAAGTATGAATCTAAGAAAATTAGAAGGTGTCAAAACTGTAATGGAACACACAAAAATCAATATCCTAGGAATTAATGAGCTGAAATGGACTGGTAATGGTAATTTTAAATAAGACAATCATATGGTCTACTATGCTGGGAATGACAAATTGAAAAGGAATGATGTTACATTCATCATCAAAAAGAACATTTCAAGATCTGTACTGAAGTACAATGCAGTCAGTGATAGGATTATTCACAAACCTACGAGAAAGATCAATTATTGCCACTGTTATTCAAATTTATGCACCAGCCACTAAAGCCAAAAATGAAGAAACTGAAGACTTTTACCAATTTATTGCAATATTGAAGGATGCTGTGGACAAAATATTGAACAAGCAGAAAGCATCAAAAGAAGATGGTAGGACTATACAGAGTCACTGTACCAAAAATGAATTGGTTGACATTCAGTCATTTCAAAAGGCAGCATATGATCAAAAACCAATGGTATTGAAGGAAGAAGTCCAAGTTGCACTGGAGGAGTTGGTAAAGAACAAGGCTTCAGAAATTAATGATGTGTCAAGAAACAGATGCAGGGCTGGAAGCACTCACTCACTTATGCCATGAAATTTGGAAGACAGCTACATGGCCAACTGACTGGAAAAGATCCATATTTATGCCCATTCCAAAGAAAGCTAACCCAAGGGAGTATGGGAATTTTCAAACAATATCATTAATATCATATGCGAGTGAAATTTTGTTGAAGATAATTTTTTTTTAAAAATGGTTGCAGCAATATATTGATAGAGAATTTCCAGAAATTCAAGCTGGATTCAAAAGAGATTGTGGATCAACAGATATCATCGCTGATGTCAGATTGGCTGAAAGTAAGAACTCAAGAAATCAAATATATTGCATTGGGCAAACCTGCTACAATAGACTTCTTTAAAGTATTAAAGATCAAACATGTCACTTGGAAAACTAAGGTGTGCCTAACCCAAGCCAATGGTATTTTTCAATTGCTTTGCGTGCACGTGAGAGCTGGACAATGAATAAGTAAGGTCACAGAATTGATACAGTTGAATTGTGCTGTTGGCAAAGAATTTGAATGTACCATGGACTGCCTGAAGAACAAACAAATCTTGGAGGACTTATAGCCAGAATGCTCCCTAGGAGTGAGAATGGCCAAACTTCATCTCCTGTACTTTAGTCATGTTGCCAGAAAAGACCAGTTCCTGGAGAAGGAGATCATGTGGTAAAGTAGAGGGTCAGGGTTAAGAGGGAAGATCTTCAATGAGGATTGACACCGTGGCTGCAACGTTGGGCTCAAGCATGGCAGCAATTGTGAGGATGGCACAGGACTCACAATTGTGAGTAATGCTTTGTTCTGTTATGAGTTGGAACAGACTCATTGGCACCTAACAATAACTACAACATATTGCATTGTTTAAGAAAGACTGCTTAAAAGTAACAGTGTAAGAATCGATTTATCACTTTTGAAATTTTATTTGAACAGAAGTAAGAAAAATTCTACATTGGTAGAATAAACAAAATATAATTGATTTTATTTTATATTTTCACGTAAAGAATAAGTTGCTAATCTTTGATGAATAAGAAACCCCTAAATGAGAAATGTATTTCTTTAGGTTGGTTTCTTATAATTTCTAAAATTGCTATGTAAAATATCAAATACTTTTTATAAGTGTTAAGAAAATTATGTATAGTACTTGATTGTATCTACCAATAAGGCACCTGATTTTGCCTGTGGCATGACTATCATTCTACTTTCATAAAGTTTTAAGAGTCAATAAAAGCGGTGCAAAGTAGGGTGATTTTATCATTTTTGCACTGTTTTTAAAGTTATATTATCTCAAAGAGAAAATATCTTTTAGCAGTGAATAATATCAAATATCATATACATACATACATACATACATGCATATGTTGTTATGTGCTGTCAAGTCGGCCGCAACTCATAGCGACCCCTCCTTGGGTTTCCAAGGCAGTATCACTCCGGAAGTAGATTGCCCCATATTCCTTCCAAGGAGTGGCTGGTGGGTTTGAATTGCCAGCCTTCTGGTTAGCAGTCAAGTGCCTTAGGCACTATGCTACCAGAGCTCCTACATGCATAA
>NW_006921598.1:13061458-13064278 GCF_000298275.1 Orycteropus afer afer
TTTTAAATACCGGTTTTTTTTTTTAAATTGCTTCTGTACCAGGGTAGATAAAAAAGAAAGTAGCAGTTTTAATGCAAGAAAAAAATTAAACATCTAACCAAAATAATCTTGAGTCAGGACTTAAAAATATGTTCACATTTACACTATAAACAATAAGATCCTAGCATAGTGAATTTTCACAAAAAGCAGCAGCAGTTGTCAAGGAGAGAAGACAGTCAAGCAGAATAAACATGTCAAGAAGTAGTGAGCTTATGTGTCTTGTGATAAAAATACCCAGTATTGGACAGTTATCTGTCAGAAAAACTGAATATAACTATATTTATCATATATAGTTCTAATTAAGTATAGTCATTTATCAAAATACTAAGTAATATCTGACTGAATCCATTATCCCCTTTATTGCTTTGAAGAATATCACATTATTTTTCAGCCTGAAACAGTAATTCAAAATAGTATCTTTCTTGAATCCTTTCCATTTTTTTCCAAATTGTGTTGACAGAGGAAAGCAACTGCTCTAAAATTTGCAACTTGTGTATATGATAATCACCATCAGTTACTCTTGACAATGCAATCTACTCTAAAAAGATAGAAGCCTGGGAGATTTTGAGATGTTTTCTGTCACTGGATTAAGGATAAAAGACTTTAATTCTCATTTACACATCAAAAAAATATGTCAATGAGGTTGATTTAAGGAAACTCATACTTGATAGTATTTTTATTGACATGATATATATACTTCAAGGTTTGTGTTGAATCCTTTTACGAACAATTAAAATTAAGAGTATCAAGCCATCCTAATCAGAAAAATAAAAAGAAGAAAAAAAGGAAGGAGGGAGGAATAGAGAAAGAAAAAGCAAAGGAGGGAGAGAAGGAACAATACGAGTTTCATGTTTTTAATGGAAAACTTGGAACATAAGACCAAATTTTCAAATATGGCAATAACTGCCATAAGTACAGCCATCATTCCAAAGTAACTACAGAACTGGGGACAGACAACCATTTTCAGGGAATAAAACATAAATTGTATGCAACTCAAATTTTCTGCGTTTCTTTTGTTTTTGTTTTTGTTTTTGTTTTTAATAATACTGACCACCACTAAAGGCCAGGTAGCTTAAACAGTGCCTGACCCATAGGAGGCTCAAATATGTGTGTGTGTGTGTGTGTGTGTATACAATATACACACGCACACACACACACACACACATATATATATATAGTTCTTGATTGAATGAGTGACCAAGGACTTTTGAAAAGTCAGTTATCTTATTTGTGCTGGTTTTCAGAAAATGACTAACTCCTGATCTATGAATTCAGTGTGTTGGGGAAAATGACTGATCTCTATCTTGTCAGATTAACCTTTTTGTTCAAAAATTCCATAGGTGATTATTGCAACTAGCATTCACATTGGAGTAGGAGCTAGATAACTGGCTTCATTTGCCCGGGACTGTACCAGCATACACACTGGTAATCAGGCAGAGAAGTGGGATATCCCCCCTTACCTTACACAACCTCCTGGTGATCAGAGGTGTGGTCTCCCTAGCCCTGCCCACTCCACAGCTGGTCAAACCCCCCAATGACAGTGCTGTGCTGCTTTTGGTTTCTTTTTCTTTTTTCTATTTTTCCTGCTTAGTTCTTCCTTCTCTGCTCCTTCTTTTCTTTTCTCTTCCTCTTCTCTTGTCCACCGTTTTTTGATCCAAAATAGTGGGCACCCCTCCCCCCACAGCCCACACAGTTTGCAGCATCCACCCCATCCCTTTCTGGTCAGGTACACACTCCCATATAGCAAGCACTGTGTTCCCATATGCATAAATTTGGTGGCTAGCTCTTTTGCCACTATTGTGCTGCCTTTTTCCTTTCATTCTTTCTTTTTCCTTCTCCTTAGTTCTTTCCTCTTCTCCATCTTGTTTCTCCTCTTCTTTTTTCTCTTCCTTTTCAACCTCCCACCTATTTATTTTTTATCCTGTGCAGTGAGTGCTCACTACTCCCTGATCAGCAGTGCCTGCCCCCACCCCTGCATGAACAATGGTATGTACTCCCTTTGAGTGAACTCTGCATTTCCACTGCAGCTGGGTTTGGTAGCTAACACTTGTACCCTTCTCCCCCCTACCCCGCCCTTTTTTTTTCTTTTTTCTTCTCTTCTTAGTTCTTCCCTCCCTCTTCCTTAATATATCTTTTATTTTCTTCCTTTTCCACCTGCCTTTCCTTCCATTTTTGTTCTTCTTTTTGATCTAGTTGAGTGAGTGCCTCACCTTACCATCACCTCAGTGTTCAGTAGCACTGCCCTTGACCCTCTGTTATTTAGCACTGCTCAATCCCGCTGAGCAAGCACTACATTTCTGCTGCAGCTATGTTTAGTAGATAGCATTTGTCCCAGTACTGTGCTCATTTGCTTTTGTGTTTGTTTTTCTTCTATTCTCTTTTCTTTTTTCTTCTTACGTCTACCCTCTTTATCCTGGTTTTTTTTTCCCTTTCGCCACCCCCCACACACACATTTTTTTGTTCTTTCTATCTTTCCCCATTAGTTGGGAGCCTGTGATCAAATCCAGCAGCTATATCAACCACACCTGACACCCCACCCCCCCACCCCCGGATGAGAGCCACCACCAACTCCAGTACCACTGGATTGATGACAGATGGAATCCAACACCCACTCAGGCTGCCCTCAGCTGCTCTGCAATATTAGTGATCAGAAATACACTCATAGTATACCAAATTCACCAGGAGACAGGTGGTGAGCACACCAGTGCTGCCAAACTAGAAACCAGACTAACATGGTCACCTTTTAAATTTATTATTTCTTTTTATTAAAACAAAAAAACA
>NW_006921598.1:13064651-13066442 GCF_000298275.1 Orycteropus afer afer
GGCTGACTAGGCAGAAAGACTGCACAGACCCTCTTCAACAAAGAAAAGGTAAACCAATTAACACAAACACAGAAGATAATCCTGGACCCCTGAGCCTTGAAAGGAAGGATATAGAAGTGGACTAAACCCCAACTAGCAGAAGAATTTGCGTGAAAATACCAAAAAAGAAGATATACAGAGCTGCAGTCTGACAGCGATCCTGAATGATCCTGACGGCAAAGACAGCTTGGAGATTGCCGAGCGCTGGTAGGACTTAAGAATTAACCTAACAATCAGCCCTGCTAGCCAGGGACTGCACGGAGGACTGCTCCGGTGGCTGGGGAATAAACAGAGAAGGTGAAGAGAAAGGCGGGCTGAGCTGTGGACTTTTGCCGGTCCAGAGGGTGCCGCCATTTTGAAGGCTTAAAAGCGGCTTGACTATTTTGGATATTTAAAGAGACAGTGCTCTCGCAGATTCCTGAGGCTTAAGAACACGTTCTGCTTTCTAGCAACCCCAAGAACCCTCTGGACCTGCAAGACTGAAAAGGTATGACATTCCTCTTGTTACTCTTATACCTCACACCAGCTTGGTGAACGGAGGTGCAACCATCCCCTACTCCCACCTACCTTCTGGGATCACAGGAACTCCATCACAGTCTGTGTGCTCAGACAGAACCTGGGTAACCTGCCCTGTCCTCCACTGATATTTTATTTCTCTCTCATTTCTAATTTTTCTTTTTTTCTTTTTTGCTTTCTTTTACTGGTGATTAGTTAGCTTGTATTTGTCTGTTTTAAAACAACAATTATTAATAATATTTTTGTCCTTTTTACTATTATTGTTAATCTTCCCTTCCCAGGTCCTAGTTTTCAGCACTTTTTCTTTTATCTGTTTCTGGTTGAAATTTTTTGTTTTTTAATTTAAGTCCCCCCTGCCCTTTTATCTTGTGGTTAACCCCGTTCACTATTTTTCTTTTTGCATTTTTCCCATTTTTTTCCTTCATTATTCTCCTTCTCTACTTTTTTTCTCTTAATGCCCTATCCCCAGATACTGCATGTTTTCTTCTTTTTTCTTCTTCTTTTTCCCTTTTTTCTTTTTTTCATTACTGTTTCTGTGTGATTACATGGCATGTTTTTTGTCCATGCACTTTTAGTATTCTGAAGGTTATTCAATTGCAATTTGTGTCTAATTGAGTGGGAGACAACAACAGTCCCCATAAGACAACTACACCCACACCTCTTGCAACTTCACGTACTGAGCGAGAGCCACTACCTTCTTCTCCACCAACAGGCCAACAATAAAAAACCACCAAGAACAGCCTGAATCGCCCTTGACTGCTCTTCAAAAACAGTTAACAGAGATCTAAATACAACAACACCACAATGCCTCGGAGACAAGAGACCATCACAGTTCACACAAAGAAGCAGGATAAAATGGTAGAAACAAGGGAGCAGGATACAAATCCAGAACACATCCCTGAGGAAGAAGCAGCATTAGAACTCTCTGATAAGGAATTCAAAAGAATTATCTTTAGGTATCTTCAAAGGATTGAGAGACAGACCAAAGAAAACAGAGAAAAAAAAATTAGAATAATTTTGGAAGAAAATACAAGAACAAAATGACAAAATAAATGAAAATTTAGAAACGATTCTAAATCTACAGATAGAAATCCGGAAGATTAATAATAAATTGTCAGGAATAGATAACACATTGGAATGGCAAAGGAGAAGAATTGATGTGATGGAAGACAGAATTAATGAGATTGAAGAAAAAGACCTGAATACTTCTTTGGAAAAGGATCAATCAGAAAAAAA
>NW_006921598.1:13067063-13067569 GCF_000298275.1 Orycteropus afer afer
AAGATTGTAAACAGGGAACCAGAGATATCAATTAGCAAGTGAGGACAATTACAAACAAAAAGAGAGAAAAGACTATGTATTCACAGAACTTCTAAATGGTGAGGAAGTTAAGAGAGTTGCAAGACAGAATGGAATGTTGCAACAAGATCTCTACCTCACACCATACACAAAAATGAACTCCACATGGACCAAAGATTTAAATGTGAAACCTAAAACTATACAGTTCCCCAACAAAAATCTGGGGGCAAATTTAAGGGCCCTAATATATGGCATAAATAGACTACACAATAGCCAAAAGATGGAAACAACCTAGATGTCCATCAATTGAGGAATGGATAACCAAACTATGGTACATACACACAATGCAATACTATACAATGCTAAAGAATAATGTAGAATCTGCAAAATACCGCATAATGTGGATGAACTTGGAGGATATTATGCTGAGTGAAATAAGTCAATCACAAAAGGACAAATATTGTATTAGTCCGTTATTGTAAAAGCTA
>NW_006921598.1:13068809-13080543 GCF_000298275.1 Orycteropus afer afer
AAAAAACAAACAAGTCTCCCTTGAGCATTGTGCTCTTTCAAGTTCTCTCTATATGGGATTAAATTGATGACAGCAACTGGAAAAATTAGATAGGAAACTTGGGGGCAGTGAGTTTATGTTAATGAGGGAGGAATAACTCAGGAAAGGAGAGAATAAATGCACAACTTGAAGAACATAATCAATGTCACTGAATTGTACATGTTGTTTGTTGTTATGTGCCATCAAGTTGGACCCGACTCAGATTGACCCCTGCTTGGGTTTCAGAGGCAGTATCACTACGATCACTACGAAGGTAGAGTGCCCCATCTTCCTTCCGAAGAGTGGCTGGTGGGTTTGAACCACCAGCCTTCTGGTTAGCAGTCAAGTGCCTTAGGCACTACACTACCAGAGGTTTAATTGGTGTATGTTTTGCTGTCTATATTTTGAACAGCAAAAATAAAGCAAATAAATTTAAAAAAAAAAAATTATCTGTGGCCATTCAGTGACTTGGTGAAACAAACCCTTCAAAAATAATAATAAAAAAACTTATTTTAATCTACTCTAATGGAATATTATATAATAACGAAGCAAAGAAGACTTTGAAAGAAGTCCTTAAATATTTTTCTTAATCTATTTATTATCAGTGAAAACAATCTTCATAAACAGCATCTTATTCTAATACAAGGTCAAAAAGGACAGTGTCATAATTTTTAGTGCCTCATGACTAGATCAATTTTTAGTTATTATTTTTTAGTTTGAAAATGATAAACATAGACCTCAGAAACTTCAGATCATGTTTCCCAAAGGGACTAAATCTCTCTAATATCTAGTTTATGTAAGCTAATTTTTATTTATTTAAGATCTTGCATGTACTTTTAGTCTTTAATCAAACTGTTAAAATCATTTTTTTTATATATTGGCACTTCCCCCTAAACAGATTTTTATCTTCCCACAGAAAAGTGATCACTGTAATATTTTTATCTCCTGCTTTTTAAATGTGTTGTTAGCTACATTTCAAGTAATTTTGCTAATGAAGAAAAATTATTAGTACATCATCAAAATTCTGGGAGCTCTGGTGGTATAGTGACTTGGGCATTTGACTGCTAACCAGAAGGCTGGCGGTTCAAATCCAACAACTCCTTGGAATGAAGACTGGGCAATCCTACTTCCCTAGAGATACTGCCTTGGAAACCCAAGGAAGGGTCGCTGAGTCCAGACTGACTCCATGGCAGTAATTTTGGTTTGGTTTTCATCAAATTATTGCCCACAGGCAATTCCAAAATATGTTTTTTAACTGCTGGGGCTTATTTTTCTTGTCTCACTCACCAATTTCCAATCAAGTCTTTAATTGGAGATATTGAACACTACAAAATAGTCTATTTTTGTTTCATTTCCCTTATTTCTTATCCCTGACCTCTAGTGGTAGCAACAGGAAAAGAAAAGTAGGCACAAAGCATTAAAAAAAACAAACTCATTGCCATTGAGTCCATTCCGACTCATAGCTACCCCCTTTGGGTTTCTGAGGCAGTAAATCTTTATGAAACTAGATTGCCCAGTCTTCCTTCCACTTCGCCATCAACCTTCTGGTTAGCAGTCAAATGCCTTAGGCACTATACCATCAGAGCTCCCTTGTAGATCAAAAAGCCTAGTGATAAACTGACATTAATTGAGAGCCAACTGCAACAAGGCACCATGATGGATAATTTTGAAATTTATAAACTCAGTGAGGTTTCTTGGGTTTTGTTGTTGTTGTTGTTGTTGTTGTTGTTGTTGTTGTTTTTAATGATGGGACTGGCAAAAGATTTCTACCTCTTTATTTTTCCAAGTAAAGACAAAAATTTGCAAGTAAGGGAGTTCCAGTAAGATGGCGGAATAGGCAGAAAGACTGCACAGACCCTCTTCAACAAAGAAAAGGGGAACCAATTAACACAGATACAGAAGATAATACTGGAGCCCTGAGCTTTGAAGGAAAGGATATAGAAGTGGCCTAAACTCCAAATGGTAGAAGAATTTGCATGAAAACACCAGAAAAGGAGACATATGGAGCTGTAGTCCAGCAGCGATCCTGATGGCACAGACAGCTTGGATATTGCTGAGTCATATTAGGACCTAAGAATTAACCTAAAATCAGTCCTGCTAGCCAGGGGCTGCACAGAGGACTGTACTGGTGGCTGGTGAATAAAAGGGGAAGCAACAAAGACGAAGGCAGGCTGAGCTGTAGACTTTTGCCTGTCCAGAGGGTGCAGCCATTTTGAATGTTTACAAGCACTTGGACCATTCTGCATATATAAAGTGACAGCATTCTCCCGGATCCCAGAGACTTAAGAATAGGCTCCACTTGCTGGGAACTGTAAGGACATTCTGGACGCCAATGACTGGAAAGGTGTGATATTTCCCTTGTTAATCTTATACCCCACACCCTCTTCATGAACGGAGGTGCAGCCATCCCTCACTTCCACCCACCATCTGGGCCAGCAGGAATTTCATCCCAATCTATGTGCTCTGATGGAGCCTGGGTACCCTGTCCCACCCTACCTGGATGGTTTTTTTTTTTTTTTTTTTTTCCTATTTTTATTCAGTTTGTTTGTTTTTGTCTGTTTTAAATTTATTATTATTATTATTTGTCCCTCTTATTATTATTCTTTATTCTTCCCTTCCCGGGTTCTAGTTTTCAGCTTTTCTGTCTTTCCTGTACGTGGTTCCAATTTGTTTCGTTCTCATGGTTAACCCCGTTCCTCGTTTTTCTTTTTGCATTTTTCCCATCTTTTTCTTCATAATTCTCCTACTCTACCTTTTTTCTTTTATTGCCCTCTCCCCAGATATTGCGGCATTTTTTTTCCTTTATTCTTTTTTTGTTTATTGTTCCTGTGTGATTACATGGTGTGTTTTTTGTCCACTTGCGTTTACTTTTTTGATGGTAATTCAATTGTTAGTTTTGTCTAACTGAATGGGAGACAGCAACAGTGCTACACCCACACCTCCTGCAGCTTCACTTACTGAGTGAGAGCCACCACTTCCTTCTCCACCAACTGGCCAATGATAAACAACACAAAAGGAGTGTCACTCACCCTTAGTTCCTCTTCACAAACACTTAACAGAGATCTAAATACAACAACAACACAATGTCTCAGAGGCAACAGGCCATCACAGTTCACACAAAGAAGCAAGATAAAACGGTAGAAACAAGGGAGCAGGATACAGACCCAGAACATATCCCTGAGGAAGAAGCAGCATTGGAACTCCCTGATAAGGAATCCAAAAGAATTTTGTTTAGGTATCTTCAAAGGATAGAGAGACAGATCAAGGAAAACACAGACAAAATTAAGGAAAACAAGGGCAAAACCCTAGAAGAATTTCAGAATAAAATACAAGAACAAAATGACAAATGAAAAATTAGAAATGATTCTAAATCTACAGATAGAAATACAGAAAATCCATACTAAATTGTAAGAAACAGATAACACCTTGAAAGGGCAAAAGAGTGGAATTGATGCAATGGAAGACAGAATTAATGAGATTGAAGACAAATAACTGAACAGTTCTTTGGAAAGGAATCAATCAGAAAAAAGATCAAAATAAAATGAAGAAACCCTAAGGTTCATGTGGGATACCATCAAAAGGAATAGCTTATGTGTCATTGGAATTCCAGAACAGGAAGAGAAAAAGAAAACCAGAGAGAAAATTGTCCAAGATTTGTTAGAAGAGAACTTTCCTGATATAATGAAAAATGAGGATATATCCATTGAGCAAGTCCAACGAACCCCTAACAGGATAGAGCCCAAAAGAAAATGACCAATACATATCAGCAAATTCATCAAAACCAAAGACTCTTGAAAGCAGCATGGAAAAACAAAGTTACTTACAGAAGACAACCAATAAGAATAAACTCTGGGAGAACAATATGGAACAAAACTCAAAATCATTTGGAAAAAAAAGGCGGGGGGAGACCAGGTTTGCTGGTCTGACAGAGCCTGGTGGAACCACTGAGACTATGGTCCCTAGCTGCCCTTCAGGTCTGTAATTGACCTCACACCTGTGGCTTCCAGCCAAATAAAAGACAGGCATAAGAGTTGAACATGTACCTGAGGTAGGTACATCCCTTGGAGAGAACAATCATGGGAGAAAGAAGGGCTGTTTATGCACAGGGAGACAGTTGAAGGGGCAGGAGTGCATGGAAAGACGGACACACAGAAGAGGTAACTATCAGGAGGAAGTGGGAGAGGAGGTGTTGCATTGGTGTAAACTGTCTATGCCATCAGATAACGTGTATGTGAACTGCTGTATGGAAAGTGAATTTGCTCTGTAAACTTTCACCAAAATCACAATTAAATAAACAAATAAATAAATAAATAGAATAAGCTATGATTTCTGAGCATAAACCATGCAAGTGAGAAGGCAATGGGATGGTATACATAAAAGCCTGAAAGAGAAAAATTTTCAACCAAGAATTATATGCCCAGCAAAATTAGCCCTGAACTATGATGGTGAAATTAGGAGATTTCCAGATAAGCAGAAACTAAGGGAATATGTTAAAACCAGACCAGCCTTAGGAGAGATACTAAAGGGAGTCCTTTGAACAGAGAACCAAAAATAGCAAACAACAACCGACCATTAATACACTAGATGACATAACCCAGAAACCACAGCTATGGACATACCCAAAGTAAAATAAGCTTACAAGATTGTAAACAGGGAACTAGAGACATCAATTGGCGAGGGAGGACAACTCCAAACCAAAAAGAGGAAAACTAACTGTGTAGTTACAGAACTTCTAAATGGTGAAGATGTCAAGAGAGTTGCAAGATAGAATGGACTGTCCTAAACTCAGGGAGAAAATTACAAATCACAGGGTAACCACAAAGAAAAATGATAAACCTTCACATCACAATAAAAAAGCAGAGAAGCACAAATATTCAGCAAATATTAAAACAACAGCAACAAAGGAAACGATAACACGATCCATGAACATAATAAGCTCAGCATAGAAAATAATATGGAATTAAAAAAAAGCAGGTACAACATGAAAAAACATATAACAAAATGAAAGCAACCAAATCATACTTGTAAATACTTACACTGAATGTTAATGGATTAAATGCACCACTCAAGAGACAGAGAGTTGCAGATTGGATAAGAAAACAAAATCCATCAATATGCTGTCTACAAGAGACACACCTTAGAGACAAAGACAAAAATAGACTAAAAATCAAAGGATGCAAAAAGATATATCAAGCAAATGGCAACTGTAAGAGAGCAAGAGTGGCAATATTAATTTCTGATCAAACTGACTTTAAGACAAAAACCACCAAACAAGACAAGGAAGGACATTATAGAATGATTAAAGGATCAATTAAATAAGAAGACATAACTATAATAAATATGTATAGAACCAATGAAAGAGCCCCAAAATACTTAAATCAGACTTTAAAAGAGTTGAAAAGGGAAATAGATGAGTGCATAGTCACAGTGGGAGTCTTTAAAATACCAATTTCAATGAAAGATAGAACAACTGGAAAGAAATTCAACAAAGATGCAAAAGGGCTAAATAACTTCTTATTCTTGTTGTTATTTGCCCTCGAGTCAGACCCAACTCATAGCTACCCCTCCTTGAGTTTCCGAGGCAGTATCACTATGGAAATAGATTGCCCAATCTTCCTTCCAAGGAGTGGCTGGCGAGTTTGAACCAGCAACCTTCTGGTTAGCAGTGAAGTGCCTTAGGCACTACACTACCAAATAATACAATCTACCAATTTGACCTTATAGACATCTACAGAGCACTGCACCCAACAACAGCACAATATACGTTCTTTTCCAGTGCACATGGAACGTTCTCCACAATAGACCTTATGTTAGGCCATAAAGCTAGGCTTAATAAATTTAAACACATAGAAATACTGCAAAACATCTTCTCAGATCATAATGCTATCAAATTAGAAATCAACAGTAGGAAGATCAATGGAAAAGAGTAAATACATGGAAACTGAATAACACCTTCCTTGAGAAAGACTGGGTAAGAGAAGAAAAAAAAATTGAAATTAAAAAATTCCTTGAATCAAATGAGAATGAAAACACAACATACCAAAATCTTTGGGATACAGCAAAAGCAGTGATCAGAGGCCAATTTATAGCAATAAATGCACACATCAAAAAAGAAGAAAGAGCCAAAATCAACACTTTAAATGAACATCTCCAACAATTAGAGAAAGAACAGCAAGAAAAGCCCACAGTCACCAGAAGGAAGGAAATAATCAAGATTCGAGCAGAAATCAATGAAACAGAAAATAGAAGGACTATAGAAAAAATCAACAAGACCAGAAGTTGTTTTTTTGAAAAGATAAAAAAAATTAACAAACCATTGGCAAATTTAACAAAGGAAAAGAGGGAGAGAATACAAATAACACAAATAAGAAACAAAATGGATGATAACACCATACAACCAACTGAAATAAAAAGGATAATATCAGAATACTATGAGGAACTGTACTCCAACAAATTTGAAAATCTGGCAGAAATGGACAGATTTCTAAATGGACACCCCACTTACCTAAACTAACACAGAATGATCTGGAAAGTTTAACAGATGAATAACAGAAGAAGAAATTGAACAGGTCATCAAAAAACTACCAAAAAAAAAGTCCTGACTCAGACAGTTTCACCAGGGAATTCTACCAAACATTCAGAAAAGAATTGACACCAATCTTATTCAACCTATTCCAAAACAGAAAAGGATAGAATCCTCCCTAACTCATTTTTTGAAGCAAGCATAACCTTGATACCAAAACCAGGCAAAGACATCTCTCAAAAGGAAAACTACAGACCAATATCCCTCATGAATATACATGTAAAAATCTTCAATAAAATCCTAGTTAATAGACTCCAACACCACATCAAGAAAATCATTCATTATCACCAAGTGGGGTTCATATCAGGTATATAAGCATGGTTCAACATTAGAAAAACAATCAATGCCATCCACCACATAAATAAAACAAAGGAGAAGAAGCACATGATCATATCGATTGATGCAGAAAAGGCATTTGGGAAAATCCAACACCCGTTCCTGATCAAAACTCTCAGCAAAATAGGAATAGAAGGGACATCCCTCAACATAATAAAGGGCATCTATGCAAAACCAACAGCCAACATTAGTCTCAATGGAGACAGACTGAAACCATTCTGCTTGAGAACAGGAACCAGACAAGCATGCCCTCTATTACGTTTTGTACTCAACACTGTATTGGAAGTCCTAGCCAGGGCCATAAGGCAAGAAAGGAAAATCAAAGGCATCCAAATTGGTAAGGAAGAAGTCAAACTATCCCTATTTGCTTACAATATGATGCTATACCTAGAAAACCCAAGAGACTCAGTCAAAAATCTACTGGAACTAATTGAGAGATTTAACATCATGGCAGGATACAAGATCAACACCCAAAAATCAGTTGGATTCCTTTACACCAGTGAATAGACTACTGAAAAAGAAATAAGGAAATCAATACCATTTACAATAGCTACCAAAAAAATAAAATACTTGAGAATAAATCTTACCAGGGACACAAAAGACCTGTACAAAGAAAACTACAAAAAACTACTTCTAGAAACCATAAGAGGAGCTCTGGTAGCATAGTGGCTAAGGCACTTGACTGCTAACCAGAAGGCTGGCGGTTCAAATCCACCAGCCACTCCTCGGAAGGAAGGTTGGGCAAGCCTACTTCCATAGTGATAGTGCCTCGGAAACCCAAGGAGGGGTCGCTATGAGTCGGGGCCGACTCGATGGCAAACAACAACAACAACAGAAACCATAAGAGATCTACATAAATGGAAGAACATCCCATGCTTGTGGATAGGAAGATTGAGCACTGTGAAAATGTCAGTTCTACCCAAAGCAATCTATACATTCAATGCAATCCCAATCCAGATCCCATCAACATTCTTTAGGGATATGGAAGAACGAATCACTAACTTTATATGGAAAGGAAAGAGACTTCAGATAAGCAAAGCACTACTGAAGAAAAAGAACAAAGTTGGAGGTCTCACACTGCTGGATCTCAAAACCTACTATACAGTCACAGTAATCAAAACTGCCCAGTATTGGTATAATGACAGACACATAGATCAATGGAATAGAATTGAGAATCCAGAAATAGATCCATCGACCTATGGTCAGTTGATCTTTGACAAAAGGCCAAAATCCATTAAATGGGGAAGAGAATGTTTGCTTAATAAATGGTGCTGGCAAAACCGGATATCCATTTGCAAAAAAATGAAACAAGATCTGGACCTCACACCATACACAAAAACGAACTCCAGATGTATCAAAGACTTAAATGTGAAACCTAAACTATAAAGTTCCTCAAGGAAAAACTAGGGGCAAATTTAAGGGCCCTAATATATGGCATAAATAGACTATCAAACATAACTCAAAATGCACAAACAGCAGAAGTGAAAGTAGATGAATGGGACCTTCTAAAAATTAAATTTTTATGTGCTTCCAAAGACTTCTCCAAAAGAGTCAAAAGAGAACCTACAGATTGGGAAAAAAATATTTGGTAATGACATATCTGACAAGGGACTTATCTCTAGAATTTACAGAAAACTCCAACATCTCAATAACAAAATGACAAAGAATCCAATTAAAAAATGGGCAGAAGACATGAATAGACTTCACCAAGGAGGATATTCAGGTGGCCAACAAAATATGAAGAAATGCTCACAATCATTAGCCATGAGAAAGATGCAAATCAAAACAACCATGAGGTACCATCTTGCCCCAGCACTAGTAGCAAAGTTCAACAAGACAGACAATAATACATGCTGGTGAGGATGCAGAGTGATTGGGACTGTCATACACTGCTGGTGGGACTGTAAAATGGTACAACCTCTGTGGAAAGCAGTATGATTTCTTAAAAAGTTGGAGTTAGAAATATCATTTGACCCAGTCATTCCATTACTACGTAGCATATGCACACCCAAGTTCATTGCAGCACTATTTACAATAACCAAAAGATGGAAACAACCTAGGTGTCCATCAACTGAAGAATGGATAACCAAACTATGGTACATACACACAATGGAATACTATGCAACCCTAAAAAATAACATAGAATCTGCAAAACACCACATAGCATGGATGAACTTGGAGGACATTATGCTGAGTGAAATGAGTCAATCACAGGACAAATATTATATTAGTCCGTTTTTGTAAAAAGTCGAGGAAAGGCTTACAAATGAAAGGATATTTTCTTTGTTGGTTACCAGGGGTGGGAGGGGAGGGAAGGGAACACTGTTAGATAGGTAGAGACAAGTATTGATTTGAGTGAAGAGAAGGGCAATAAAATTTAATTAAAAATAATAATTAAAAAAAAAGTTAGAAACCAACAATTACGTAATCTCAATATCATTTCATGTTTAAAATTAAGGATATTTTAGAGACAAAAATAGAACATTGTCTCAAAATAAATTGTTGTTGTTGTTGTTAAGTGCCGTCGAGTCGGCACCGACTCATAGCGACCCCTCCTTGGGTTTCCGAGGCAGTATCACTACGGAAGTAGGATTGCCCAACCTTCCGTCCGAGGAGTGGCTGGTGGGTTTGAACCGCCAGCCGTCTGCAGACTATTAAATACTATACCTGTAGATTTAAGGAAAACAGCATTTTTGTTTTTATTTTTCTCACTTGGGTGAAACCTAGAATAAACTTTGTCATAATCCAGTGTTTGTATGTGGATTACTCCTGAGGAACCCTGATTTGTGGCCGGGGGTGGGGATTAAATGGAGAAAAAAATTGTAAATAATGAGAGCTGCAATAAAGGAATGCAAATAATAATCATGGCTAATATTTATTGAGAGCTTAAAACAGACTAGGTGCTTGCCATATATTTGAATGTTAAGCACTGGTACTATCCTCATTTCCAGTGAGGAAATTAAGGCTAAGGAAAGCTAAATCACAATCAATAAGTGATGAGCTGAGATCCTAATACAACTCTCTTTGACACAAAATTTCTCTATTACTGGACAAATTCAAGCAAAAGCTAGATAATCACCTCCCAGTAATGATGTAATGGGAAAGTTTGCCTTGGGAGAAAGACTCAAGTAGATGACCCCTAAAAGTCCTTCTATGTCCAGGATTCTATCTGTGTTCAACAGGGGGTTATTATGTCTTCCCCTTATAAAAAGGAGAGACATAGCCATGTCCAGTGAATGAGGTTTTCACTGCACAACATGGAACGAAAACAGCAGACTGTATAGAGCTAACCTTTGTGGAATCTTTCCATTTAGAGAGCGCACATGCCAGTGTGTGTGTGTGTGTGTGTATGTGTTTGCCATCGAGTCGGATCCGACTCATAGTGACCCCTCCTTGGGTTTCCAAGGTGGTATCATTACAGAAGTAGATTGCCCAACCTTCCTTCTGAGGAGTGGCTGGTGGGTTTGAACCGCCAGCCTTCTGGTTAGCAGTCAAATGCCTTAGGCACTGCACTACCAGAGCTCCCATTTAGAGAACAGAAAGATAAAATAGTACTGGTTCAGGGAACAGAGACGCTATAGAAGAGACAATATTTATGGACAAACAACCCACAAAACAACATGGGTAACATGGGAGAAGTCTTTCCATATCATTTTTAATTGTTGTCTCAGTTTAAATTTCCAGTGAAAGGCTTTTAATTTGTACAATTATAAAATCATGAATCAATGTGGATATCAGATTCTCTTTTAGGAAAAAATTTCCATTGGAAGATTTTTCAATCTTTTTCTCTTATTCTCTTTTTTTCACAGAAGAACTCACAACAGAAGCAAGCTGTCCTTTGAATTTGATTGTTTTTATCTTGTGGTTGATTCAAGGATAAGATTTGGAATGTTGTGTATTATCTGAGCAAATGTCTCTGTCTGCCTCTGAAGCACATGTTTCCTCTTGAATATCTTTATAGCCCATAATTAAACTTTAAATCTTCTATTCATTTTCAATCAATCTAATTCCCCCAAGCTATGTGCTCATGAATGTGAATTACTATAACTCTGGAAATAATTATCCAATTTCTCCAAGTGCAAAACATAAGGGTTAGGGTTTATACAGGCTCTAGGGAGTTTAAGGAATTAATGGAAGCTCCCAAAGAAATACAAAAGAAATGACATGATGTCAGTACTGTTTTGAGCTCAACATCCTCATACTGAAAGGACAAAATACCTGGAAGCCTCTTCTTCATAAATCTAGGAAAGATTTTGCTAGGAAAGAGTTTTCAGAGCTATATAGCAAAGGGTCCTACATTTCATCAGCTTTTGAATGTTTTCTCCAACAAGGTTTAGGATGTTAGCTGTTTAGCATCTCTGAATCATAAAAGGATAGAAACTCAGATACCATAATGCCCTTCTAAGGAAAGAGAAGTCAGAAAGTTGTGACTTTCTCAAAGTAATATTGCCACCTGATTCTATGACAATATATATATAACATCAATGCCTCATTGATCCAAAACCACTGAGAGACATATTGTATCAAAGCAGAGAGTCTAGCTAACTAAACTTTATTCCTTTAGGCAAGGTGGTACTTTAATCATTCTGGTTAGAAATCATTTTTAAAAGGCCTTCATTATTGCTCTACCTTATTAAACAGAAAACTCTGGTCTTTTTCATCTTTTCTTGATGATTTGAGTACTCTTACTATAAGCGTTGAGAGCTCTGGTAGCATAGTGCCTAAGGCACTTGACTGCTAACCAGAAGGCTGGCGGTTCAAACCCATCAGCCACTCCTCAGAAGGAAGGTTGGGCAA
>NW_006921598.1:13080643-13087836 GCF_000298275.1 Orycteropus afer afer
GCCACTCCTCAGAAGGAAGGTTGGGCAATCTACTTCCGTAGTGATACTGCCTCGGAAACCCAAGGAGGGGTCGCTATGAGTCAGGTCCGACTCGACGGCACATAACAACAACAACAACTATAAGCATCAGTTATCATTATGCACAGTATGTGACTAGGGAATGATCTTCCTTTGGATTATTGGTTTTCATATTTCTTCTGACTACACTGTCAACCATGAGAGTATCTGCTGCAGTATCTGTCCTTCTTGTTTCCAATTATCTTTATTACTGTGTATAAAATTCTGAGACACAAAGAATGGAAGCCTACTGAGAACACACAATGGTTTTGGGTGGTTTTCACTTTGTTTTGTTTTGTTTTGTTTTTTAACTAGACAACAATTTACCACAAAAATATCTTTGGCTTATTTCAGAGATTGAGTCTGTGTTCCAAAGAATGGAGTTACCAGATGCCCAACCTCTAAATAATCAGTAATAAGCCCTACATTTTCCTTTTCATAGCTTATTTTCTCTATTACCATTTTGTCATTGAAACCTGCTACCCTTCTGGCTGCTCCCTCTTGGTCTCCTCTGAAGCTTTATCCCTTTCTTAGCCAGGATCAGGCAGAAAACATACAGCACACTCAAAATGTTAACTGAAAGCCTCTTTATAATTGTGGGCAAAGTTAAGGTGAGTCGCCAGGGACTAGTCAGCATGAAAACATTACTCCCCCTATGCTTGAAGGAACAAGAGAAGAAAACCATGTTACCCAAGCCTGGAGTCACTCAGATCTCTAGAAGATGGGATATCCAAGAAAAGTTGTAACAAAGAAGCACAGCCCTCACTGTGTTGTTGTTGTTGTGTGTCGTCAAGTCAGACCCGACTCATAGCGACCCCTCCTTGGGTTTCCGAGGCACTATCACTACGGAAGTAGATTGTCCAACCTTCTTCAGAGGAGTGGCTGGTGGGTTTGAACCTCTACCCTTCTGGTTAGCAGTCAAGTACCTTAGACACTACGCTACCAGAGCTCCACAGAACCACAAAAAGGCAGTGAGGAGATAAAGGATGGAAAAAGAAATGTCCTGACCTCTTCTCTTATTGTTGTTATGTGCCGTGGAGTGGGACCCGACCCATAGTGACCTGGTGGGTTTAAACCGCCAGTCTCCTGGTTAGCAGTCAAGTGCTTTAGGCACTATGCTACCAGAGCTCCTGATCTTTTCTTTTATTGCTGTTGTTGTTATGTGCCTTTGAGTCAGACCCAAGACATAGCGACCCCCATTGGGTTTCCGAGGTAGTATCACTATGGAAGTAGATGGCCCCATCTTCCTTCCCAGGAGTGACTGGTGGATTTGAACCTCCAGCCTTCTGGTTAGCAGTCAAGTGCCTTAGGCACTATGCTACCAGAGCTCCTCCTCAACCTCTTCTCTTGCTACCCTCAAATTCCCTGCCACTGCCTCCCGTTAGCTGAAACCAGTCAAAAGCCAGAAGGCAGGAAGCCCAGGTAGTACAATCATGAGGTCAACAGCCCTCACTCAGCACAGGGCAGAGCAGATTAAGCCTGGGAGTGGATGAAACAGGTAAATTAAATATTACTGACCTATTCCTACACTGCCCGGGTATTAATCCAGATTTAATTTATATGTTGGAGTTCCTTATAATTCAGGTTCAGGTCCTCTTTCCTTCTCACTCTAGCCTCTCTGCTGAGGCAATTTCAACCATGCTTACAACTTCAATTTTGATCTATAAGCAGATGGTCCTCTAATCTCTTGACCAAACCTCTCCTCTGAGTTCCAGACTTGAATATTCACTTGACATATTAACATATAAAAAGAACTAAAGTTCCTCAAATTAAACATTCTTACATGATTTCACGGAGACTTTTACTCCTTGATGTCCCACCCCTGGCGCGTGTGCACACACGCACATGCACACAAACACACCCACACCCCACACACAATATAAAAATCTACTTCCTCTTCCAGTATATTCTCTTGAATGGTACTACCATATCTTCAGTCACCCAAGCCTGGGAAATGATCCCTGAGGCTTCATTTTCCCTTACCCTCCACATCTCATCTAACAACTCTAGTTTGTCTACTCCTCTCCATCTCCCTTGACCTATATTCTAGGGCAGCCTTCCACCTGAACTATTGTGGTAACTTATTTACCAGCCCTCATTTTCAATCTTGAGCCTCCAAAATCCGTTCATGGTCACACCGAACTTTTTTTAGTTTGCTAATCCAATCATGTGAACAACACTTTCACTCTATCCCCAATGTTATTGTTAGTGGCCACTGAGTAAACTCTAACTTATGGCAGATCCTGTGGTGCAAAGGAAACTGCACTCCATAGGTTTTTCAAGGCTTTCTGACCTTTCAGAAGCAGATCACCAAGCCTTACTAGGGAGGTACCTCTGAGAGAATTTGAACTTTCAACTTTTCAGCTAGCACTCCAGTGCTTAACCATTAGCACTACCCAGGAATCTACTCCACCTAAAAAGCTTTCCCATTACTCTCACAATAAAAGCCAAAAAATATTAGCCTGGCCTACAAGGTTTGCAAAACATATGTCCTGTCTCTTTCTCACCCTCAATCCTCTAGTCACACTGGCCTTCTTTTAGGCCTGACAATAAGCTACATATCACAGTACATATGCACATGCTCTTCCTACTTTCTAGAATGCTTTTCCCTTATCCTTCTAATTAATTTTAACTTAACTTTCAGATCTCAACATAAATGTTACTCTTCAAGAAGCCTTCTTTACTTCCCAAACTGAATCAATTTCTTTTTCACCCACATCAGATTTATAGCACCATGTTCCTTTCCTTCATGGCACTTATTTTGATTTGTATTTATAATTTCCATGATTATTCCATTAATGACCATCTCCCCTACATCAATTATCTAATGCTGGAAAATGTAGTTAGTGGTTTAAGACAACAGTGATTATAATTTCTCATGATTTGGGGGTTTGGCTGGGGAATTCACTCAACTGTCAGGTAACTTGAGGACTAAGCTTACCTGGCATATCTATATAACAACCGAGCCTCCTTTCCATGTGATCTTCCATCTTCAAAAAAGATAAACCTGGCTTCTTCACAAAGTGGTAAGAGTGTTCCAGGAGGGCAAAAGCTGAAACTGTGAGGAAATCTTATAAAATCACATAGATTCCATTCTGTTGGTCAACACAGATTCCAAGGGCAGGAAGATAGATTTCCTATCTTGATGGTAAGAGCTGCAAATAATATTTACACTGCCTCTTGAACATAAACTCACAAGCGCAGGAAATTTGTCTCTTGATCATGGCCATATTCCCATTCATTTATTCTTGCTTACTACTGTATCTCCATTCATTTATTCAAAACACATTTGTAGTGTGCTTGCTATATGCCAGGCAATGCACATATAGTAAAACTAATAGCAACCCCCTTTGGGTTTCCGAGGTGGTAAACCTTTATGAAAGTAGACTGTCCAGTCTCCCTTCTGCAGAGTGGCTGGTAGGTTTGAACCACCAACCTTCTGGTTAGCAGTGAAATGCCTTAGGCACTATGCCACCAGAGCTCCTGATACATATAGTAGGTACTCAAAAAGATTTTTGGAAGACAACCAGAGAGAAGGCAGAATCTTGAAACACACACACATTGTCAGTACTCTGTCATTTAGATGAACACAACATCTACTAGAATGTATAAGCACATTTTATTCATGCAAGCACTGACTTCATCTATATAATACTAAAACTAGGGTGATGATATATCATGGAAATAGCTCAAAGCTGGAAGTGAGAAAAAGGGACTCCAGGTCCAATTCTGCCCATAATTAGCCTTACTGCTTTAAGCAAGTGGCCTTTCTGAAACTCACCTCTTCATCTGTAAAAAGGAGCAGGATTGAAAGGGATTTTTGTATGTTTAATTCATTGATATATCCCAGTACTCAAAATAATGTCTGATATATAATAGGCAATCAATAAATATTTGTAAATGGATGGATGGGAGAAAAAAGAAATAATTACTCTCCCATCCCCTTTCCAGTAATATATTAGACAGTGTTTCATTGCTATTTATAAGCTTTTCAGTGGCCAATCCTCTCAGAAGTAAATGGCCCCATCCTTCCCAGTCTTAGTCTGGAAGCTCAGCTGAAACTTGTTGACCACAGGTGACCCTGCTGGCATTCAAAATATTGGTGGCATAGCCCTCAGCCATACAGCAACAAGGAAGCCACCACAGTATGACAAACTGACAGATGAGAACAAATCTATCCCAGAAGCGGTGCAGCTGGCATGCTCCTTAGAAGTGAGAATGGTCAGACTTCATCTCACCTACTTTGGTCATGTGGTCAAAAGAGACCAGTCTCTGGAGGATATCATGCTTGGTAAAGTGGAGAGTCAGTGAAAAAGGGGAAGACTCTCAAAAGGTAGACTGACACAATGGCTGTAACAATGGGCTCAAGCATAGCAAGGACTGTGAGGATGGCACAGAACTAGGCAGTGTTTCATCCTATTATACACAGGGTCATTATGAGTCAGGACTGACTCATTGACACCTAACAACAATCCCCTTTCCAGTTCTAATATTTTATAATTCTGGTCCTAGAACTCCTATAATAGTTTCATGATATTTTACGGTCAAATATTTTCTACCTCTAGCAGTAGAATTAGATGGGGCAATCTACTTCCGTAGTGATACTGCCTCAGAAACCCAAGGAGGGGTCGCTATGAGTCAGGTCCAACTCCATGGCACGTAACAACAACAATTTAGTCCTATAATCAAAATGCAAAGCTATTAAGTCCCTAAGCTTCTCCAGTAAAGAGAGAAAAGATTTTCAACATAACCAGATCAACTGACTGCAATCTTTAGTGGGTTTTATTTCTTAAACATAACAAAAGGAATCTTTGGGTAGAGGAAAGAATTATTTGTATCACATCTTACAACCTCAGCAGGGCTCTGGTAAGGGTAATCTTTTGGTCAAGGAAGAGAGAAATTTTTACAAACATCATTTTCTCTATACAGGGTAAACAGGCTAACAGTGCATGGCATCATTTTACAGCTTGTGTCGCTATGGGTTTTGTTTGAAGACTACAGTTACAATGGCCTGTTTTTGCTGGAGCATTATAGAGCTACAAATAGCAAATAGTTCTAATAAGTGTGACTGCTTCTTTCCTCATAGATGGCACTGTGACACCAGCTGACAGCTCTCCCAGCGATGACAGAACCATTACCATATCAACCAAAGTAGTAAGTGTACCCACAAAGCAAAGATGCCATCCAGAGACCTTGGAAGGGCAGAGGACATCTTTGGTTTGTGGGATCTGAACGTTTTCTCAAGATTAACTCATGCTCAACATTGTTCAACACCCAGCACCATGCACCAGAAGCTGTCCCTAGTAAGCTTCAAATTGTCTTGATCCTTATTTCAGATCTTTTGCTTGGCACAAAAAGCAGAGTGAAAAAGGCATGATCTATGAATAAGGCAGAGTTGGCTCTGGTGCTTCTAAGCTGTGTAGCTTGGACAAGGTCTGATGAGATCCAGCTTGGAGATCCTGAAGCATAAATTTTGCTACAAATTCTTTTTTTAATTGTGATTTGGGTGAAAATTTACAGAGCAAATTCACTTTCCATACAGCAGTTCACATACACTTTGTCTCATGACATTGATTATAACTTACCACAGTGCAACAGCTCCCCTCCCACTTCCTCCTGATAGTTACCTCTTCCCTGTGTCCATCCCTCCATGCACTCCTGCCCCTTGAGCTGTCTTCTGTGCATGAACAGCTCTTCTTTCTCCCATAATTGTTCTCTCCAAGGAGTGTATCTACCTAGGGTAAATGTTCAAACTCATATGCCTGTCTTTTGTTTTGCTGGAAGCCACAATTTTGTGGGTTCAATTCCAGACCTGAAGGATAGCTAAGGGCCATAGTCTCAGGGTTCCATCAGACTCTATCAGACAAGCAAACCTGGTCCCTTTTTTTTCCAAATGATTTTGAGTTTTGTTCCACATTGTTCTCCGTCTCTGTCCAGGATCTCCTACATAGATCTCCCTCTGAGTGGTTGACAGTGGTAGGCAGGTACCATCTAATTCTTCTGGTCTCATAGTCGTATAGGCTGCGGATCGCATGGTGTACCAGTTGCTAGGACTAATCGTTTCCATGAACTTTTGGTTTTCTTCATTCTTTTTTGCTCTGGATGAGGAAAGAGCCATGGTTGCATCTAGATGGCTTCTTGCTGGCTTTTAAGATCTCAGTCACTACTCACCAAAGTAGGAGGTGGAACAATGTTTTGTGTAGTATGTTATGCTTGATGTTCCCTGTGACTATGGTCCCGAGCCCAAAGGTTCAACAATTGCTCCCTCTGGGTAGCTGGCTGTAACCAAGAAGTTACTACAACCTTGTCCCTTGTCGGCTTTACTATACACCTGGGAATTCTTACAGAATGTACAAATACACTTATAGAACCACTGTCTGCCAACCCTATACATGGTCTTGGGTACATTGCCCACTGCATTGTTGTCATAGTTGTTATGTCCCATTGAGTCAGACCCGACTCACAGTGACCCCTCCGTGGGTTTCTGAGGTGGTATCACTACGAAAGTAGATTGCCCAACCTTCCTTCCGAGGAATGGCTGGTAGCTTTGAATTGCCAGCCTTCTGGTTAGCAGTCAAGTGCCTTAGGTACTACACTATCCGAGCTCCTCCCCACTGCATATACATACCTAATAGTTCAGCCTGTCCACCCATATATCCACCTGTATACCCATGTTTGCCTACACTGACAACATAGTACACTATGTGCAAATGAGTTCATCTTTGTTGTCTGTACCTTCCATGTACCTCTCTCTGTCTTCCTCTTCCTCAATGCCACCATGTTGATCACTCATATTTGGTACATTGCCCTTCTCTTCACCCAAATCAATACTTACCTCTACCTATCTAACAGTGTTCCCTCCCCTCCCCTCCTACCTATGGTAACCAACAAAGAAAATTTCCTTCCATAGATAAACCTTTCCTTGACTTTTTACAGTAACAGACTAATACAATATTTGTCCTTCTGTGATTGACTTATTTCACTCAGCATAATGTCTTCCACGTTATGTGGTGTTTTGCAGATTCTAGGTTATTCTTTAGAGTTGCACTGTATTCCACTGTGTGTATGTACCATAGTTTGGTTATCCATTCCTCAGTTGATGGACACCTAGGTTGTTTCCATCTTTTGGTTATTGT
>NW_006921598.1:13088531-13089161 GCF_000298275.1 Orycteropus afer afer
AACTTCATAGTTTTAAGTTTCACATTTAAGTCTTTGATCCATCTGGAGTCAGTTTTTGTGAATGAGGTCCAGATCTTGTCATTTTTCTGCAATTGGATATCCAGTTTTGCCAGCACCATTTATTAAACAATCACTTCCCCATTTAATAGATATAGACCCTTTGTCAAAGATCAGCTAACCATAGGTTGATGGGTCTCTTTCTGGGTTCTCAATTCTATTCCATTGGTCTATGTGTCTCTCATTGTACCAATACCAGGCAGGTTTGACTACTGTGACAATACAGTAGGTTTTGAGATCCAGTAGTGTGAGACTTCCTACTTTGTTCTTCTTTTTCAATAGTGCTTTGCTTATCCGAGGTCTCCTTCCTTTCCATATAAAGTTAGTGATGTTTTTTCATATCCTTAAAGAATATTGATGAGATCTGGATTGGGATTGCATTGAATGTATAGATTGCTTTCAGTAGAATTGACATTTTCACAATGTTCAATCTTCCTGTCCACAAGCATGGGATGTTCTTCCATTTATGTAGATCTCTTATGGCTTCTTAAGTAGATTTCATAGTTTTCTTTGTACAGGTCTTTTGTGTCCCTGGTAAGATTTATTCCCAAGTATTTTATTTTTTGAGTAACC
>NW_006921598.1:13091721-13092570 GCF_000298275.1 Orycteropus afer afer
AATTTTATTGATCTTTTCAAAAAACCAACTTCTGGTCTTGTTGATTTTTTCTATTGTTCTTCTATTTTCTGTTTCATTGATTTCTGCTCAAATCTTTATTATTTCCTTTCTTCTGGAGATTGTAGGCTTTTCTTGATGTTCTTTTTCTAATTGTTGGAGATGTTGGTTTAAAGTGTTGATTTTGGCTCTTTCTTCTTTTCTGATGTGTGCATTTATTGTTATAAATTGGCCTCTGATCACCACCTTTGCTGTGTGCCAAGGATTTTGCTATGTTGTGTTTTAATTCTCACTTGATTCAAGGAATTTTTGAATTTCAATTTTTATTTCTTCTCTTACATGGTCTTTCTCAAGGAGAGTGTTTTTCAGTTTCCATGTGTTTACGCTTTTTCTGTTGATCTTCCTATTGTTGATTTCTAATTTCATGTAGCATTATGATATGAGAAGATGCTTTGTAGTATTTCAATGTTTCTAAATTCATGAAGGCTTGCTTTATGGCCTAACACACGGTCTATCATGGAAAATGCTCCATGTGCACCGGAAAAGAATATGTATTGTGCTGTTGTTGGGTGAAGTGCTCAGTAGATGTCTATAAAGTCAAATTGGTAGATTGTATTGCTCAGCTCTTCTGCATCTTTTTTGAGTTTCTTTCCAGTTGTTCTATCTTTCAAAGAAAGTGGTTATTAAAGTCTCCCACTATGACTGTGAAGTCATCTAATTTGCTTTTCAACTCTTTTAAAGTCTGATTTATGTATTTTGGGGTTCTTGCATTGGGTCCATAGATATTTATTATGGTTATATATTGGTTATATCTTGATCCTTTAATCATTATATAATGTCCTTCCTTGTCTC
>NW_006921598.1:13095523-13106051 GCF_000298275.1 Orycteropus afer afer
CTTCCATAGTGATACTGCCTTGGAAACCCAAAGGGAGGTCACTATGAGTCAGATCCAACTTAACGGCTATGCGTTGTGTTGCACTGACAATTCATGACAACTACTAGAGTAGTATTTGGCCAAATTACTGAGAACACAGCCTAGGTACATTGATACGTAAAATTAACTATCACAGATTCTAATACATCTCTCTAATGGGCATGTCAACTCATTGAGACTCTCTGTTCTAGTTTTTCAACTGAAAATCACAAAGTTCTATCATTAGGTAGGCACTTATTATATATGGAGAAATCTGAGAATGTGAGATAAACACAAATGAATTCTCAAAGAATGGACTATTTTTAGGATTACAGATGGCATTAGAATGTTTTTGTGTTTAGCAAGTATGATACTCATATGAATCCTGCTTCAATATTTTTTGGAGTGAGAAAGTATCTAACTCCCACCCCTGGCTGAGCCTTGTCTCATGAATGGGAATGGGTAATGAGATGTGGCTTGAAGGTGGAGTGAGGATATCTAAGAATTGGTATGCAAGAAAGCTGAAAATAAAATTGTTTGGTTGTCAAAACATCCATAGACTCCAAAAAGTTATTATCAAGGCAAAATAGGTCAACTAAAATGCCCAAGATCCTTCCAAATGGCATATATCACTGTATATAGTAGGTGCTTAAACACATAATAAATGCACAATAACTGATGGCTATCAATATCATTTTGCTGCACTGCTTCCACTCAGGATTCCTGGTACTGGCAAAAAAAAAAAAAAAAAAATCAATAGACATTTCTTGAGCACTTACTTTGCTCCCAGTACTGGCTCAACACCTGCAGGCATAGAGAGGTGCTATCAGCTCAAGCAGATGACTTTCCTTATTTTCCTGGACTCTTCCCAAAAGCTGACCTACCACCATAAAAACTCTGCCAATTCTGGCATAGGGAATGCAAGAACCAGCCTGGAATGTTTTGTTTGAGCTCCAACTCATTTATTATTGTGTTTATATTCATGCTGGCAGCTGTTGTTTTAGTGTGCATTATTTTTAGAAGGTGAAAAACACAAGGAAAGAAGGAGAAAGGAAAGATGCTTTTCCTTACTGACATTTTTTGAACATTAAAGAGCAATCAAATTGTAAAATTTGGTGGGAGGGGGCATCTAGAGAAGACAGTAAAGACTGAAAATATTTTAAAATAATGCTTTGATTCTAATAAATTATGGAAATATTTTTTAAAAGAACTGGAGAATGCAAAGCATATATCACAGAGAATATAAAGCTTAAAAAAAAAAAAACAGGCATCAGAGGCCCCAAATACTTCCTACAGAACCAAGGCATTTGGTTCATGCAAGTGAGGGAATTCTATGTTTATAACAATGATCCAGGTCAGCCCAGTTATTTGTTAAAGACGAGACATGCTTTACATCACACATGGGGACCAACTTGCTTTTGGAAAAGAACAAACCTGTCTTCAGACTAAATAAAATCCTCTCCAAATCCAAATTTTCTGTCTGCCTAAAGGATCTCTGGTAGCATAGTGCCTAAGGCACTTGACTGCTTACCAGAAGGCTGGAGATTCAAATCCACCAGTCACTCCTCAAAAGGAAGCTTAGGCAATCTACTTCCGTAGTGTTACCGCCTCAGAAACCTAAGGAGGGGTCACTATGAGTCCAGTCCAACTCAACGGCACATAACAACAATGAAAGCATTGGGAACTTCAGAATACCCCTATAATTGAAGGCCAGGGAAAGATAAGAAAAATTGCTGACTCAGGAAATCATAATATATATTTCAAACTTGTAGTCTGACAGGAGTCCCTGGGTGGCACAAATGGTTAAGTGCTCAACTGGTAGTCAAAAGACTGGAAGTTTGAACACATCCAGAGGTGCCTCAGAAGTAAGGCCTGGTGAACTGCTTCTGAAACATTGCACAGTCTTGAAAACCACACAGAGTGGTTTTACTTTGCCCATGTTGGCTCACCATTAGTCAGAATCAACTCAATGGCAACTGACAAGTCTGAATACACACCTACAATATCTTTTAGAATTTGTGAGGCTAGGTAAAGCTTTGGTGAAGTATCAGCACATGGAAGGAGGGTCAGAGACCTCAAGAAAAGCAGAAACTGACTAAGTCCAGATTTCAAAGAACAGGGAGTTAAGTAGTTAACTGGAGACAGCGTGGAAAAATTAAGTTTGGAGTAAAGAGTAGGATGGATCTAGGTTTTGTGGGATAGGAAGCTTATATAATTGAGAATGGGGGAGACACTTTTAAGAAAAATAATGTAAAATTGCAATACAAAATTAGCTCCAGAAGGGGAATCATATAAAGGAGGGACTCTGAAGTTTAAGCTTCTTTAGCTTCACAACAACTCCCTCACAAATTAAAGGCAGAGAGAAAAGATGCTTAAACCAGAATTCAAGAGCTGTCGATTCTTAAGTCATCTCTCCCATCAATAGTTCATAACAGTGAGTGGGTTATTTACTCTCAAAGCTCTTCCATTTCTTATCTGGCAAATGGTGCTTGTAATATTTGAAATAATCAAAATTATTTTCATGAAACATACTTGATGAGGCTTCGGGCTTGAGATAAATCTACGAATCAATAAAGATAATGAAACCTCTGACCTATTTTTGCCTTGGCAATCTGTATTTGCATTATTTGGATAAAATATACATCTCTACATTCAATTATTTACATAATCATTCAGCAACATTTATTGAGCTCCCACTATATGCCTGGTACTATGGTGAGTGCTGAGAATACTGAAGGGGATGAGATGAGTAAGTTTGTTCCTGTGGGGCTCCATGCAAGTCAAGGGTGAGAGATAATAAATGAATAAGAAATAACCACAGCAATACAAAATAATTTCAGCTAGTGATAAGATCTGTGAAGGAAATAAAGCAGGATAATGGAAAACAGAGGAAATTCATTTATTAAACTAACTTTCATGAGATACTCACTGTAAATAAGGCATGCAAGGGTGAAGAAAATGTAACCATGACTCTCAAGAAGTTTTTCGAGTACAAGAAATAAGAAAAACTCTACCATGCAAGGAAGGCAGAAAGTGTCTAATATAAATGAGACAAAAGAAAAAGGATCAGGGTATTCAAAGGTAGAAGAAAGAACAAGAAAGCTTACCTGGAGAAGAAATTGGCATCTAAGCTGGATTTGAAGGGTAGGTAGATTTTAGCCAGATAATGCCTCAGAAACCCAAGGAGGGGTCGCTATGAGTCGGGGCCGACTCGACGGCAAACAACAACAACAACAAACTATCGAAGTTAGAATAGTACATCTCATACCAATACCTGAAATGCTGAAGTTTAAAAATTCAAAATTCACCAAGATAACACCACTGCTTAGAATTAACATTTTTCAAAGCCCAGTGAAAATATTTTAACTTTTTTTGATTTTTATAATGTCATTTATATATTTCACATAGTACTTTCTTAAGAAAATTTGCTTATTACAGTTATTTTTACTTGGTGTACAAGTTAGAGTTGTGTACTATGCATCAGCTTTATTTTTCATTTAATGTGACTTAGTAACAACAACTTGCTAATTAAGTTGCAGTTTATCAACACATTGAAACTGTTTCCACTAATGTCAAATGCTGATTTGCATTGCTAAATAGCATTAATGTTATTTATTGTTGAGAAGCTCTTAAAGGTTTGAGCTGCAGGAATATTTGCCTGAAATTCAAAATAATTTGAACATGAGGTTGACGTGATATTTTAAATATTATTGAAACATATTGGGGAAGGGAAGAAATTACCTTTCTCCTCATGACAGAAAGTCCTTTTCATGACCCACCATTTATAATTTTAATAAATTGTATTATTCTATTGATGATACCTTGAAATTGAAGCTATATATATAATAAAAGTTCCATCATCCAAAGAAGGGGAATTTCTAATTCTCTAATATTTCCTTTCTTCACAAAGGATATGAAAAAGAATCCAGGAATCAAGCATTTGGGGGTTTTATATGTTTTTGTTTTTGTTGCGGGGGATATTGTTGATGTTGATGGGTTTTGTGGTTGCTCTTTATTTGCTTATTTGTTTCTATGACTTAAGAAAGCAGAGTCATTATCGTATATTCATCTGAGAACTAATCATTATCATAAATTCTGAGTGCTAATCTAATCTATCAGGAGCTCTGATGGTGCAGTGCCTGAGGCATTTGACTGTTAACAAGAACGTTGGTGATTCAAACCCACCAGCCACTCCATGGAAGGGAGATGGGGCAATCTACTTCTGTAAAGATCTACTGCCTCTGAAACCCAATGGCGATAACTATGAGTCAGAATGGACTTAATGGCAGTGAATTTGTTTGGATTTTTTTTAATCCAATCTATATTTCAATTTAAAGAGAAAATCCCAGTTAAAAGAACAAAAAGATTATGCAGTCAATAAACGCACTTAAGAAACAGGTAGCCAATTTCAAGTTCCCATTCAAAGAGGGTAAGCTTCCTCCTGTTATTTTCTTCCCAATACACTCCTTCCCAGTTATTTGGTGGTGATAGTGGTGGTGGTGGTGGTTGCAGCCATATTCAGCTCCTGTCATAATGGAATTGTGTTGAGAATGAGGCATGCCTGATCTTGGCCATACCACCCAGTGGGAAGGAGGAGCTGACCAGGACCAAGTGACAGAGGATTAGGACACAACCAGAACTGATCCCAGCAGAACAGCCAGAATACCCAGAGCAGAGTGACCCATCGATGCATGGAGTTCATGGGAGGGTGAGATCTCTGGGCCTCTCAGCTGCCGTGGAGAGACAATCTGGCAAGTCCAACACAGTCTAAGGAAAATCCTACCATCACGGACACACAGTTCTTACTCTTTACTTACTGCCATTGAATCAATTCAACTCAGAGCAACCCCTTCTTGGGTCTCCGAAGCATTATCTCTATGGGAGTATATTACCCAATCTTTCTTCTGAGGAGTGGCTGGTGGGTTTGAACCTCCAGGCTTCTGGTTAGCAGTCAAATGCCTTAGGCACTATGCCACCAGTGCTCAGCAGCCACAATTAGGTCAAACATCCTACTTTTCATTTACTATTAGTAGTCCAACTTCTATTACACTTCTTGCTTAGAAACTGGAGCATTCCTGGTCCAACAGTAGGGATAAGGAGATATCACTATGCAAATATGGGGGGGTGAGCTAGAGCTGATGGCCAGGAATTTGGAAACTGTCCTAGAGATTCCTCATTTGTTTTTCAAATGAGAAGGTGACTGTCTTAGTTCTCTAGTGCTGCTATAACAGAAATACCACAAGTGGATATCTTCAACAAACAGAAAGTTATTCTCTTACAGTTTAGGAGCCTAGACATCTGAATTAAGAGTGCCATCACCAGAGGCTGGGTGGTGGAGGTCCTTGACCTTGGGCTTTAGCTCTGCTTTCCAGGCCTACTGGAGTGAACTGGAGGTGTCTCCTACCTCACACAGCTACTGGTTACTGAGGCTGATGAATCCAAGATCAGCAGGTAAAATAGCAGAGTGTTAGCTCACTGGCTGCAAATACAACAATCCCAAGATTGACAGGCAACATGGCAGGCTGCTGGTTCAAGTCCAGTAACTAAAGATGAAGACTTGAAAACCAAATGCAAGATCTTTTCCATATATACTGGAAGACAACTCCCCTTCAACTGTTTAACTGCTTGCAGCAGATTCTATCACGGAGGTAATTATATTACGTCTAATCTCACCATGGGGAATAATTGCATCTAGCTGCCAAGCCATTCAAATTAATAGCTCAGAGAAGTTGACACACAGTCTTAACTACCACAAGCTTAACTACCACCCCTTGTCAACTTGGCACCTATACACATCTCCTTCATTGGGTGATTTTATTTGCCTAGTCCATCTGAGTGGCAACCTCACCTCCTTGGACTGGCAGGCCCTGTTTTCTGCCCCTTGGGTATGGCAGCCCCACTCCCACACTTTAAGTAGTGGATATGGCCCCAACCAACTGGCACTCATATATGGCAACCCCACACTCCAGAACTGAGTTGGTGAAGATCTGACTCTTTGAAACTTAGGAGGCTGTGGTGGTTCCATCATTTGAAACCTCAGAGGCCATGGTCCTACCCTTTGAGACTGAGGCAGCGCAGCTTCCTACCTTCCTTGTCTCTTCTGCTTCCTGTTTCCTTGGTCTCTTAAAGAGGCCAGCCTAGCCTCTGCCCTGTTCTGGCAAATATTACAAAGCTCTTCAGCTCTACCAATTAATGCCCAAAGACAACGCACTCTTCCAGGAAGCTTCCTGCCTACAGACACTCAGATTTCTTACTCCATGGGCTGGCAAGCCTACCACTGTGTCTTATGCTAGTCTCATAGTTCTGCTGCCACCACCTTTCTGCCAGTCCCTCTGCCATGGTCTCAGTACAGGAATCTCAGGTCCAAGGATGTACTCCACACCTGCTTCCACAATTTAGGTGTCTGTTAGAGTGGCACTCCCCTCTCCGGGTACCAAATTCTGTCTTTGCTTTCTACTGCTACTACAACAGAAATACTACAAGTGGATGACTTCAACAAACGAATTTATTCTCTTACAGTTTAGGAGGCTAGAAGTCTGAATTAAAAGTGCCAGCTCTAGGGACAGGATGGAGGCCCCCAATCTTGGGCTTTAGCTCTGGTCTCCAGGCCCACTGGTGCAAGCTGGAGGCTTCTTCTGACTCACACAGCTGCTGGCTGCAGAGGCTGATGAATCCAAGATCAACCAGTAAAATGGCAGATTGTTAGCTCATTGGCTGAAAAGGCAACAATCCCAAGACCAACAGGCAACATTGCAGGCCACTGGCTCAAGTCCAGAAACCTGACTCATGGACCAAACACAGGATCCTTTATATATATATTGAAAGTAGGCCACAACCAGAAGGCTACTCCCCTTCAACTGATGAACTGCTCACAGCAGATTCCACCATGGGGGTGATTACACCACATCTAATCTCATCATGAGGAAGAACTACATCCAGCTAGCAAGCTCAAAAATTACCACTTAGCCAAACTGATACACCACCTTAATGACCAAAGTGAAGTTACTTAAAATCAGTTCTTAACATAACATAGTTCACAGGCTTGCCAATGAGATATCTTCTTCTATATGGAGTAAAATTCTAACCAGAGTAAATTTTTCTCCAGATTAATCAACAAAGAGAGAATACTGTTCCAAGAAGGTAAATGGTAAACACAGCATCCTGGGAAAGAAGAAGGGGAATGAGTTTGTTGTTTTTGTTGTTCCCAAGGCAGTATCACTACGGAAGTAGATTGCCCAACCTTTCTTCTGAGGAGTGGCTGGTGGGTTTGAACTGCCAGCCTTCTGGTTAGCAGTCAAGTGCCTTAGGCACTATGCTACCACAGCTCCTTTTCTTGCATTTGCAGAGAATTATTTGCAAGGTATCACCTTGGAGATTGCTTAAGGTACAATCAGAAAAATGGAACACAAGGTTCCAGGTAGTGAGCAGACAATATTCTATGTCATGTAAAGTATAATATTGAGGTAACCTTCTATCAAACCATGCCCCAGTCCTGACAAAGACCTCACTCTCACTGGATGCCCCAGTGCTTATAGGCTGACTAGCTGTCCTCTCTGAGTGCCAACTCCAGCTCCAGTTCTCCAAAGTCTTCTTCAGTTTGTCCTGCTTTAGTCACCTCCCTTGCCCAAACCTTGGTCCCCAGTAGGACAGGACCCCAGAATTCCTATTAGTTGTCTGCTCACTTCTGGGAACATTCAGCTAATGCATCTTGAGTCCTTTGTTGACAACTGTTTGCCAGGACTCTGACCTCTGTTGTAATCTCAAGTGGGTACAATTTCAGGTTCTGGTGCAGCAAAGTTTGTTGAATCCCAAGACATAATACTATTATGTCTTATAATGTTGGTAAACCCTAACTTATGTCAGTAACCCTAACTTTTTCCTCATATTTTACATGAAGAGAGAATGTCACAAGCATCGTAGGAAACAAGGCCCTTGGGCAGTAGCCATTGAAACCAGTAGTAAAAGTAGCATTCAATTAAGAGTAATTAAAAACCAAACAAACAAACAAAACCACTGCCATTGAGTCGACTGCGACTCAAACAACCTGCACTGGGTTTCCAAGGAGGTAAATCTTTATGGAAGTAGATTGGCCAGTCTTCCTTCCACAGAGTGGCTGGTAGGTTTGACCCACCAACCTTCTGGCTAGCAGTCAAATGCCTTAGGCACTGCACCAGAGTAATGAAAGGAATATCTCTATTCTCTACCTTGCATCATCTGATGAGACCATGCCCAAAATACCATGTGAGGAAGATACAGAGAGGTGCACAAGATGGATAGACAACAAAGATAAACAATTTTACATATACAATACTTGTTATCAGTGATAACAAACATTAATCTATAGGTAAATAGATGGGTAAACAGACTGAATGATCAGGTATGTCTAGGCAAAAGGGAATATATGACCATATATAAGGTTGGCAGATGATATTTCTACATACATAGTTGTATGTGCTATAGGAATGTCCACATAAATAGAACTAATAGGGGACAAAGTTAGGATAACTTCTTAACCACAGTCAACTACTGTGATGGAGTGAGTTGTTGGACCCATGGGCTAGGGACCATGGTTGCAGGGGACATCTAGCTCAATTGGCATAACATACTACACAAAAACACTGTTCTACATCCTGCTTTGGTGAGTAGCAACTGGGATCTTAAAAGCTTGCAAATGCCCATCTAGATACAACAATTGGTCTCTCCTCATCCAGAGCAAATAATGAAGAAAACCAAAGGTCCATGGAAATAATTAGTCCAAGGGACTAGTAGACCATATGAACCTCAGCCTATATGACCATGAGACCAGAAAAACTAGACAGTGTGTGGCTACCACTGTCGACCACTCAGAAAAGGATCAGTGCAGGAGATCCTGGGCAGAGGAACAACGATGTGGAACAAAACATCATTTGGAAAAAAAAAAAGTCTTACTGATCTGACAGAACCTGATGAGACCACCAAGATTACAGTCCCTAGTTACCCTTAAGTCCTGGGATTGAATTCACTCCCATGACTTCCAGCCAAACAACAGACAGGCATATAGAGTGAAGATATATACCAGGTAGATATACTACTTGGAAGGATCAATCATGGGAGAACAGAAGGGCAGTATTTTCATAGGGAGATAGCTCAGGGGGTAGGAATGTATAGGAAAGAAGGACACAGGGAAGAGGTAACTATAGGGAGGAAGTAGGAAGAAAGCCATTACACTGTGGGGATTGCAGTCAATGTCATGAAACAAAATATGTATGAACTGCTGTATGGAAAACGAATTTGCTCTGTAAACTTTCACAAAAATCACACACACAAAAAAAAATTAATATGTATTGTGTGAGTATTTTTAAATAGAATATGAAGCAAGGTAATGAAAACAAAATGTGCCCAAACATAGTAAGACTTATTGATGAAGAAAAACCCTGAATATGTTAAATATCTCAGAAAAGGCTTAATGAAAGAGATGTCTATGAACATTTAAAAATATAAGCTAATTTGAGTGGCCATCTAAGATGCAGCTATTGGCCTCCTCTCATCTGAAGCAAAGAAGAATGAAGAAAATCAAAGGTATTTGGAAACAGTTAATCCAAGGACAAGATGGACCACGAGGACCTCAGCCTTCATGACCCTAAGACCAGAACTAGATGGTGCCCAGGTACTGAGGCCAATCACTCAGAAAGGGATCAAAACTGGAGATCCTGGATAGAGTGGGAGGAAAAATGTGGAACAAAATTCAAAAACACAAAAATGACTAGAATTCTACCAACGCCAACCACTCAGGAAAGGATCAAATCTGGAGATACTGGATAGAGTAGGAGGGAAAACGTGGAACAAAATCCAAAAACTCAATAATGACCAGAAGTACTGTTTAGATGAAATATGGTGAGACTCCCAATACTATGACCCTGGAATACATTCTGCACATGGAATAAAACTCACCCCCAGGGCTGGGCTCTCGGCCCACTAGTTAACATGATGTACATGCAGACCATTCAAGCCAGGATGACACACCCACATACTCTATGGTAATACATCCCTTAGAGCAATAGACCATGGGACACCAGAGGACCAACATTCAAACTGAGGAAATGCAGGACAAAAAGGAGTGCATAAATATGAGGTGCACAGGGGGAAGGTTGCAGGGTAGGGAGGGGAGGAGACTGGGTTAGGGTTGGACATGACGAATGGGGAATGAAACTAAATGTACGTGTTATGTTGAATGTAAAACAAGCTCTTAAAAGAAAAATAAATAAAATTGATTATAAACATTAAAAAAAAAAGACCAGAATTACTTGCCATATAGATTCTGGTGGAACCCCTATGACTATGCCCCCAGGTTACTCTGCAGGCCTAGAAATGGACTCACACTCCCATGGATTAGTTCTCACTCAACAGCAGAAAGACCTACATGTAGAACACCTACCCCAGGTGAAGCATCCACCTACTCTAGAAAGATGCACCCCTTAGAGCAATCAGACATGAGACACCAGAGGGGCAGCATTCACACAGAGAGAAAACT
>NW_006921598.1:13109370-13112325 GCF_000298275.1 Orycteropus afer afer
CGACAGCACTTAACAACAACAATATATAATGATGAGTTTAATATCAAGAATTAACTTTCCAAGGGAAGTTAGTGGTCGTCATGTCCATTTCTCACATTTGAGAAATTAACTGTATTATATTGCCTAATAACAATGAGGTAATCACTACATAGCCACAGCCATTGAATAGGAAAACATAAATGGACAAAATATTTCACATCTATTAAGCCATGAAAATAGTACCATTATGTGAAAATTTCTGTTACTTAGATGAGCAGGTAATCCTGGTTCCATCAAGGATCTTCAATCAAGGACATATAGCATAGCTTCAGATCTCTTTTTCAAAACCCTATTAATGCCCGAAAAATGCCCAGAGTTTTGAAATAGTTGTACCTAAAAAATTCTTTTGCGGAACACACACCACGTAGCAGACACTGAGCTAGGTGCTCTCACATGTAATGCTTCACTTAATTCACCTAAAGACATGGATTTTTCTCATTAAATTTAACATCAATAAAAATCAATGATATTCTCACAACTTTATAACATCATTTGATATCATTATTATAGCCCTAGAGGTTGATTTTTTGTTGTCATTTTTGTTTTGTTTTTCAAAAAATAGAAATCACTGATGTACTAGTTTCCTCAGATTGTTATAACAAAGTACCATACATTGAGTGACTTAAAACTATAGAAATTTGTATTCTCACAGCTCTGGAATCAAGAAACCCAAAGCCAAGGTGCTGGCAGAGTCAATTCTCTCAAGTTTTTAAGGAAGGATCTTTTCTCACCTCTTCTGGTGGTTCCAGGAATTCTTTAGTTTATGACAGCATAACTCCAATCTCTGCCTTCATCATCATGTGGTTATCTTCCCTCTGTGTGTGTCTGTCTGTGTCTTTTCTCTTTTTATAAGGACAGCATGCATATTGTATTAGGTCTCTATCTACTCCAGTATGATTTAATGTTAAGTAATTACAATTGCAAAGATCTTATCACCAAAAAAGGAATTGGGGCATAGTATAACTTCAACACTTCTTTGTGAGGAACACAATCAACCCATAACAACTGGTTTAGACAGAAAGAGGCCTCTGTCAGTGGCTCTAGTTTTATCTGCCTCTCTACCCTTAATTTTTGAACTCCTGTTTGAAATAATTCTCAATCCTCATCCATCCTGATGCTGCTTATTTCTCTCCTACTTTGTATTAAATTCCAGTAGAAACAATCAACCCACCAACTTATTAATGTATCTCTCTTTTTCTGAATGGAAGGTATAGCCAACAACAATATATATCCTCATACAGAGTTCTGAGTTGAACTTCTTTTCACATGAGCCAGTAGAAAATTCTGATACCTAATAATGACAAAGGAGAATAAATAACCCACAGATATCACTAAAATTTTAAGACTAAAGCTGATAGATGAATAAACCATAACTCTTTCTGGAATGTAAGGTAAAAGTAAAAATTTTTGTTTGTTTGTTTGTTTTTTACCTTCTCATGCAACTTAGTAGTGTGCCAAGGTCCTCTCTGGGAAAGTACAGATTTAAAAGCTTTTGTCTCTCCCATATCATGAGTATATTTTACCTCCCTAAGACATCTCCAGTTAAGGAAGTACAAAATACCAAACAAATAAAGTTAAGAAATAACTTCCTCTTTCGGAGTCAGATTTTAAACTGCATTATAAGCAACGATATTTAAGATAAGATACAAGCTAGGATATATTTAAAACTTGATTCATCAAATAGATAATGTTGATTGTTGTACAATATGGTAAATGTAATTAATGTCACTGTAAAATGTAATTAATATCACCATAAAAATGATTGAAATGTTTTGTTATATATATGTATTTCACCACAATAAAAAAAATTTTGGAGAAAAATAATAAAACTGGATCCATCAAGTAAACTGGTAAAACTGGGGGTTTTATTTTAAATAATGATAATGCTCACATCAAGAATAGAAAAAAAATATTATTCATTATGACTTGAATCTTGGGCCTGATAGAGAATTTCTGTGTTAATTGCTGAAAAAGATAAAACTTTGGAATATTAAGTCTTAATTAATTCTGTCTCATTATTTCGTATTCCATTTTTCAAATCCTTCAATGGGAAAGTCTTCATCTTTTTGAAAGCACTATTTTCACTTGGTTATATAATGAAATTTTTAATGTACTTTTTAGCTGTAAGCCTTATTTAAATGAGAATTAACTAATCATATTGAACAAGAAGAGGACGGCTATAGAATTTAAAGAGTCTACATATTTTGGAAGTCTGTCTTTGTCTTCTGCTCAGGGTCTGTATGTGGTGTTGAGAGACCATGTTTCCTCTTATTAACAAATTTGAGGAATGAGAGCAATGATCAACTCAAAAACTCTTTTGTTAAGCCAAGAGAATTATTGAAAGAGTTGCCAAGAGAAGTTTTAAAAATTAAGCATTAATCATTATTACACGGAGCTTCTCATATAAGGGAAAACAATACATCATCATGTTCACAACATTATCCTTTTGAATCCTTACAACAAACACAGGTCTGTATCACGCTCATCGAGGTCATCAGCAATGTACATGCTCATTTGACTAGTGTAGCGATCAGAGAATATCCTTATTTACAACAACCTTAGGTTGCTCTACATTCACTCATGTTGTAGTTTGTTATACCCATAAAGATCTATTTAAATAAATGCATTCTTCCAACATGGTGGGCAAGGGGGCTAGAATCCTTTGTCATACATGCCTTCTGATTTTTAAGTTTAGAATAAATATTAGAATAATTTAATGGGTACAAATTTTTATCATAAATTCTTAGACTTTTTCAAAACACAACTTTAAACCAGCCCTATACAGATCTTCAGTGTCTGTAACATGATCTGAAAGAAATGACACTTCTTAAATTAACAATAAAATTATAGCATCAAAGAAATAAAAAAGTTATAAAGCCATAAATAAAAAGAACAAATAATATAAAATATCATTAG
>NW_006921598.1:13112758-13114044 GCF_000298275.1 Orycteropus afer afer
CAATTCACTGGAAAACAAAGGATAATGCTGCCCTTAAATGCATGGTTTAGTTAAATTATGCTTTAAATTATTGTAGGAAAAAAAACTATTGTTCTCAGAACAGTACACACACCAAAAAAATCTAAGATCTAGAATCTTGCAAACAATATCATAAATTCCCAAAGAAATAACATTTTAAAATTTTAACTTATAAGTATATAAAATGTTTCATTCTTTTGTTTCTCTGCTGCAAAAGAGAGCAACCAGATGCTATTTCCAAAATTAGGAAGTATTTTTCAAAATGAAAGAACAAAAATAAAAGAGAACAGCATTCTTTCATTTGGCAATCCAGTGTTTATTTGGTATGATCTGGCAGACTTTATGCCAGGCAGATAAAGATTTTGATAATAATTAAAATAGCAATTCTTTACTGACTGTTTACTGTGTTCTGGGCACTGTGCTAAGCTCTTGACATTCATATTATTGTTGTTTGCTGCCCCCAGCACATGGTGACCTCATGCACACCAGGATTGTACCGTTGCGATCCTTAAGGTTTTCACTGGCCGATTTTTGGAAGTAGACCCCCAGCCCTTTCTTCCTAGCCTGTGTTAATTTTGAAGCTCTGCTGGAACTTGTTCAGCATCACAGCAACACGCAAGCCTTCACTGACAGACACGTGGCTTCACTTAAGGCTCACTGGCTGGGAATCTAACTCCTGTCTCCCTCATGGAAGGTGAGAATTCTACCACTGAGCCACTTCCCTGTACATTCATTGCAATATTAAAGTTTTAGGAAAATAGCCTTTGAGGTCACTACCATACACAAAGGCAAGTGTACAAGAATGACAAAACTAAACCTAGAACCTAGGACATTTGACTCTAGGCCATAAACTCTTCAGTGTCACTGCTAAGGTGAAGAAGACTCAGGTCAGCATCTAAATGGATCATATATAAGTGCTAAACTGTTAGAAACATTAAGGATAAAGTGCAGACCATAGTAGACACAAAAGTTGTCATTCATTTACTCATTCAACAAATACTTATTGAATGGTTATTCTGGCTGTTCTAGGCATCAAGGATCTAGCAGCAAACAAAACAAAGTCCCTGTCCTCATGGAAATTGCATTCAATTGAAGAAAAAGGTAATAAAAAGTTAACAATTTCAGTTAGTGATAAGTACAAAAAGGAAATCTATAGTGTTCCCCAAAAGTCTTCTCTGAGGAGATGGCATTTGAACGGAGACTTAAATCTACTACATGAATCTAATTGATGTGAAGTCACCAGTCATGCAAAGACCAGGGAAAACATT
>NW_006921598.1:13114144-13114735 GCF_000298275.1 Orycteropus afer afer
AACTCTAAGTCTGGAAGAAACTTAGTGAATTATACATCACAGTGAGAAGGAGAGAATGAAAAGTTAAAGATAAGATCAGAAATAGTAGATGCCAGTTAGGTGAAAATGGGATGAATTACATGATTAAAAAAAAAAAAAAAAACTTTTTAAATCTTTTTATTTGGAAATAATGTCAAACTTATTTTAAAAATTGAAAGAATAATGGTAACAAAGAAGATATATATGCCCTTTATCCAGATTTGATTATTGTTACCATCTTACATGATTTCCACTCCCTCTATGTATAGGTGGGTTCATGTGTGTTGTGTGTGTACAATTTTTGGAAACATTTGAGAATAAGTTGTATGTATCATGGCTGTTTACCACTAAATATTTTAGCATTTATTTCCAAAGATTAGGATATTCTCTTACATAACTACAAATAATCTCCAACTTAGGACATATTCAAGTTATAGCAAACTGCACTCATAACAATCTATTTTTTGGGTTTACTTCTTATCATTGTTGTTGTTATGTGCCGTCGAGTCAAACCCGACTCATAGCGACCCCTCCTTGGGTTTCCGAGGCAGTATCACTACGGAAGTAGGATTG
>NW_006921598.1:13115285-13118310 GCF_000298275.1 Orycteropus afer afer
GCACTATGCTACCAGAGCTCCTTTAATCTCCCATCCATAATCAAATTTTGTCAATAGACCTAACAGATGTCCTTTACGGCCTTTTTCCCTCTCTAATACAGAACCCTGTCTAGGATCAGGTATATCATTTAGCTGTTGTGTCTCAAATAAAACATTATTCATTTGGAGCTTGTCTGATGGTTCTTTCACGATTAGGCTCAGGTAATGGATCTCAGTCAGAATGCTCCCTACATGATGTTGTGTCCTTTTTAGGATAGTGCATCTAGAGATACACAATGCTCTTCACTGGCAATGTTAATTTGCATCACCTAGTCAAGGTGTTATGTGATTTCTCCACTGCTTAGTTACATTTTTTTTTTCTATATCCAATACGCAATCTGGCAAACCATGCAAATATCTTGCTCTTCATCAAAGCATCTCCCAAGACATAGCACCCACAAATGACTCTTACCAAAACCCACAAATGACTCTTACCAAAACCAGTCTATGCTTGGTTGCAAGTTGATTTCTTCCAAGTACAGAGTGCTTCCAAATTTACGAGTTGATTCTTAGCAGTCTCCTGTTAGTACGAAATCTCTCTTCTCTCTAAATATGCATATATTTGTTTATTTATGTATCATCACGATGAACTCATGGATTTATATTTTTCCCATGATAAATAAGTCACTAATGTTTTTAATAGGAGCTCTGGTGTTTTTAATACTATAGCTTGTGGCAATAATACCTTACATTTCACATTTCATACACTTCAAAGAGCCTTCAGGCACTGTATCTCATACAGTCCTCACTGTCACACTGAGACACTGTCACACAATGGCGTAAAAATAAATGTGGAGAGCATTGAAATTCAAAGTGGTATAGCATCTTCCCTGATGCTACATGACTAATCAGTGACAAACCCAGGCCTACTTGATGTCGAATCCACAATATAAAAAATCCAGAAACTGGGACATGTGTCCCTGAGAAAACAAGTGCTTCTTGGAGGCTGCAGAGCATGATGGATATAAACATACATAAACTTAACAACAACAACAGAAATAAATATGTATCCAGCACATCCTAAGGATATAGCAGTAAACAAAATCAAGTTGCTGTCCTTGTGGAATTTATTTTCTGGGGGATCAGAGAGACCTGGGCTTCCATCCTCTTCTGTTCTATGACCCTGATTAATCAACTTCTTGAAAACTTGGTTTTCTCTTCTAATGGAGTTGATAATTACTACCTCAAATTTCTGATTGAACATGGAAGAATCAATACACCTTCCTGAAACTACTAAAATTACACTAAGGGAGGAAAGAGTTATAAACCAACAAAAAAAAAAAAAATGGGAGAAAATAAAACAGTGATAAAATTCTGAAACCCAGAAAGTAGATGGGCAAATGACAAATAGTTAAACCAACCAAAATGCAGTAAAATCCAAGCAAACAGGAGAGGTCCAGAAGCAGGGTGATTCACATCATAGTACAGAAGTCAGCAAACTTTATTTTGTAAAGGGCCAGATAGTAAATATTTTAGGCTTTGAGGGAAGTATTGTCTTTTTAGTGCCTCTATCTTAAAGAATTGTCCTCTATCATGAAAGATATAAATCAAAATAAACATACAGAAAATAAATTTAAAAGGAACTCCAAGGAACAGAGCAGGAAGAGGAGAAAGCTTCAAAAATAATAATTAATCTCAGAAGGAAGAAATTGTGCTCATCAAATAAAAATGAGAAGCTGAAGAAACAAAGAACAGTCAGAGAACAAAAAAGAGCTCTTGGAAATTAAAAATAAAATAGCAGAAACGAAGCATTCAATAGAAGGGCTGAAAAATAAAGTTGAGAAAATTTCCCACAAGACTAGAAAATAAGGATGAAAATCACAATAAGAAGATGAGAGTAAATAAGAAAATTGATCAAAAGAGTCTACCATTCAAATATTTATCATATTAACCATGGAAAACATGCTGTTTGGTTTTTTGTTTTTGTTTTTGTTTTTTGCAGCTCTGGTGTATTTTATAAAACGTCTCCTTTGTTTAAGAGCAAAGAGAAAATAAGTTATATATTCATAATCCTACAGATTTCTCAAGAGTAGAAAAAGCTCCAGACAAGCCAGAATCATTCTCATTACACCTGCATTTCCGACCAACACACATTTAGGCTCATTAAGAAATCACTAAGACAGAAGCTTCTCTTTTGAAGTTATGCAAAACCAGTTTCCAAAACTTCAATGCAATTCTTGTATATGTTACGTACCATATTTATCAAAAAGTTTCCTCAAAGTTTCTCACCCTTATCTGCATTTGTGCCTGAGCTTAATGTCCCACAAATCCAGTCTCTCTGAATATAATTGTCCAGTCTTCTGGGAGGATATGAAAGGGCCTTCACTGAAGGCAGGGGCAGGAGAGGGGATCCAGAGTCCTAGCTCTCTTTTTTACACACTTTCAAACAATTTTCTTGTTTTTAAATCCACTACGCCACAACTTTCAGAAGTATCTGGTGCTTTCAATCCATGAACCTTCTTATGTACTTTCTCTTTGATTTAAGTGTCATTACCCATTAGGCACATTAGATATATGTGCACAAAGGATAGATTCCTATGACCAGTTGATTTCCAAATGTTTTCTAAAGGAAGGTGCTGGGCACAGTTGCAAAAGGGCTCTACATTAAAATAAAATAAATTTACTGCCTTTGAGTTAATTCTGACTGATAGTGAACCCAACTGGGTATCTAAGGCTGTAAATCTTTACAGCAGATTGCCTCATCTTTCTTCCATGGAGAAGCTGGTGGGTAAAATCCATCAACTTTTTGGTTAACAGCCAAATGCCTAAACCATTACACCACCAGAGCTGCTTATACTTAATGAAGAGTCACTTATAAAAGACTAATTATCTTCTTCTGGTTAAGAAAAGACAAACATATGGAGATGTGGAAGTTTGAGTTTTACAACTTTAACCATAGTCAAGAGAAAATATAGATATATGAAGGTCTATTACTGTACTCTATTTTACCTTTGAAGTACTTGTGGACCTTTAGATATTTAGATCA
>NW_006921598.1:13119555-13120531 GCF_000298275.1 Orycteropus afer afer
CAAACAAGGCTAGGAGATGACTGTGGAACAGACCATCAACTGCTCATATGCAAGTTCAAGGTGAAGTTGAAGACAATTAAAACAAGTCCACAAGAGCCAAAATATGATCTTGAATATATCACTCCTGAATTCAGAGACCGTCTAAAGAACAGATTTGATTAATTGAACACCAATTACCAAAAAACAGAAGAATTGTGAGATGACATCAAGAACATCATCCATGAAGAAAGGAAGAGGTCATTAAAAAAAAAAAGAAAAGAAGAAAAGACCAAATTGGATGTCAAAAGAGACTCTGAAACTTGCCCTTGAGTGAAGAGTAGCTAAAGCAAATGGAAGATATGACAAGATAAAAGAGCTGAACAGAGATTTCAAAGAGCAGCTTGAGCAGATAAAGCCAATTACTATAATGAAATGTGCAAAGACCTGGAGTTAGAAAACCAAAAGGGAAGAACACACTCAGCATTTCTCAAGCTTGAAAGAACTGAGGAAAAAATTTAAGCCTCGAGTTGCAATATTAAAGGATTCTATGGGCAAAGTATTGAATGATGCAAGAAACATCAAAAGAAGATGGAAGGAATGTACGGAGTCACTATACCAAAATGAACTGGTCAATCTTCATCCATTTCAGAAGACCACATATGATCAAGAACCAATGGTACTGAAGGAAGAATTCGAAGCTGCACTGAAGGAAATGGCAAAAAAACAAGGCTCCCAGTAAATGCCAGAATACCCATTGAGATGTTTCAACAAACGGATGCCCCACTGGAGGCACTCACTCAGTTGTGCCAAGACATTTGGAAGATAGCTACCTGTCTAACTGATGAGAAGAGATCCATATTTGTACCCATTCCAAAGAAAGGTGATCCCACAGAATGTGGAAATTATTGAACAATATCATTAATATCACACACAAGAAAAATCTTACTGAAGAAAATGTAAAAACAGTTGCAGCAGTATATTGACAGAGAACTTCCAG
>NW_006921598.1:13121711-13124107 GCF_000298275.1 Orycteropus afer afer
ACCCTTCCTTGGGTTTCCAAGGCAGTATCACTATGGAAGTAGGATTGCCCAACCTTCCTGTGCATAGGGTCACTATAAATTGGAGACAACTTGATGGCAACTAACAACAACAACAAGATATTTCACACACTTTTCAAAGACTCTCTGATGCAAATCTTGGCCTTCAGCCTCTAAACTGAAAGACAGAAGCCCAATCAGGTCTACTGGCTCTTACTCTGCAGACTATTTCTGGCATCCAGACCAGATCATTCAGAATGCTGGACTCTCTGAAAAGATAATAGTCACTTTTAATGGTTTTCAGCTAGCAGTCACTATTTATAAGAACAAATCATTTTTATTTCTAATTTCATCCATTTCTATGTCTCATGTCATTATACTTATAAATTCTTTTATATTTGTCCATAGACAGGTGAATCCTTCCTTTTAAACTAATGATAAAATTGCTGAAGGGCTTCTGTAGAATACAATCTAGTAAGACCTTTTTTGTTCCCACTGAAAGCTGGCTCACAATATCCACAGTTTTTCTTCAATCACTAAAATCAACAGACCACTTCTGTTTTGTGTTGCCCACACTCACAAAAAAATATGTGTTGGAATCTTAACCCCTATACCTGTGGAAGTAATCCCATTTGGGATTAGTGTCTTCCTTGTTACATTAATGAGTATGCCCTAAACTTAATCTGAATTGTTAAAAGAGCACATTAAACATAGAAGCAAGCACAAACAGGGCACATAAGATTACCAAGGAACTAATGAATGTTGGAGCTACAGAAGCTAATAAAAAACAGGATCTTCCCCCAGAGCCCATAGAGAAAGAAATCTTTCCCCTAGAGTCTGTGCCCTGAATTAGAACTTCTCATCTCCTAAATTGTGAGAAAATAAATTTCTGTTCTTTAAAGCTATCCATTTGACATATTTCTGTTTTAGCAGCACTAAGAAACTAAGACACTTTCTTAAATCAGCCAAAATTTACCAGCCTTAAGACAACTCCAAGGCAGGTACTGATTCCTCAAAATATCCAACATAAGGAACTGCCTATAAGATGGCAGAATAGGCAAACAAGCTACACAGACCCTCTTCAACAAAGAAATGAGAAACTAATTAACCGAGATACAGAAAATAATCCTGGAACCCTCAGCTCAGAATGGAAGTATACAGAAGTGGATTAGGCACCAACTAGTGGAAAAACCTGAATGAAAATAGTAAGTACAGAGACAGATGGAGTTGCAGACTGTCAGCTACTCTAACAGCAGCAACAGCCTGAATGTTTTCAGATGGTGTTGGGACCTGCAAATTGTCCTAAAAATTGGCCCTGGTCACCAAGGACTGCAGAGACGACAGGGCTGGTGGCCAATAACTAGGAAGGGAAGCAGGCACTATACTGATAATCCTGACTCTTTTGCAAGAGTCAGGAAGCATTTTGGTCTGTGATTTTCCCTTTTAGTGATGTCTTTGCCTGGTTTTAGTATCAAGGTTATGCCTGCTTCATAAAATGAATTTGGGATGATTCCATCCTTTTCTATGTTCTGGAATAGTTTTGAGTAGGATCAATGTCAGTTCTTCTCTGAACATCCGATAGAATTTGCCAGTGAAACTGTCTGGGCCAGGGCTTTTTTTTGTTGGTAACTTTTTTATGACCTGTTCAATTTCTTCTTTTGTTGTGGGTATGTTCAAATTTTCTACCTCAGACTCGGTTAACTTAAGTAAATAGTATGTTTGTAGAAGTCGGCCCATTTCTTACAGATTTTCAGATTTGTTGTAATTCTTCATAATATGCTGTTATTATCCTTTTGATTTCTGTTGGTTATGTTGTGGTATCACCCAATTCATTTCTTATTCATGTTATTTGTATTCTCTTCCTCTTTTCCTTTGTTAAATTTGCCAGTGATGGGCGATTTTATTAATCTTTTCAAAGAACCAACTTCTAGTCTTGTTGATTTTTTTCCTATTGTCTTCCCATGTTCTGTTTCACTGATTTCTGCTAGAATCTTTATTATTTCTTTTCTTCTGGTGACTGTAGGCTTTTCTTGCTGTTCTTTTTTCTAATTGTTGGAGATGTTAGGTTAAGGTGTTATTTGGGCTCTTTCTGTCTTTTTATTATCACTATTATTGCTATAAATTGGCCCCTGATCACTGCTTTTGCTGTGTTCCAAAGATTTTGGTATGTTGTATTTTCATTCTCATTTGATTCAAGGTATTTTTTTATTTCATTTTTTATTTCTTCTCTTTCTTCATATTAGAATATAAGGCATAATTTGCAACTCTGCTATACATGTAAAAATGAGAAATAACATTTCCCAAATCATGTTCCTACTAATTCTTCAAAATATTGATAAATGTTGACAAGCAAAAAAAAAAAAAAAAACCTATACCTATGGCCATTTTGAATCAGACAA
>NW_006921598.1:13128032-13144389 GCF_000298275.1 Orycteropus afer afer
TTCCTTCCGAGGAGTGGCTGGTGGGTTTGAACCACCAGCCGTCTGGTTAGCAGGCAAGTGTCTTAGCCACTATGCTACCAGAGCTCCCACATATATATACTCTAGCTACATTAAAAAATGTACTACCATTTGAAAAATTCTTAGTATCAACATGCTCCCTTTGAACATTTCAGGCAACTAAAATGAGTTCAGAGAGCAATGTCCTTTTTCTTTTTTATAGCAGGAAAAGAACACATTCCAATAAAAAGGGAGAATGGGGAAAAAAAAAAAAGAAGAAGAAGAATGGGAGCTACTGATGAACAAGAAAGCTACCATCTGTGGAAAGGAAAGAGGCTCTTTCCAAGGAAAAGACACACTAGGTGGATTTGAAGAGCCCTGACCCTGCCACTCAATCTTGAAAAAGGATAATTGTGCCCTTCTATGATACAATCAGGTAAACTTTCATTGTGTTTTACTAGGCTTTCAATTGTTGATACATTCTCCAATGTTAATGGGCTTTTATATACAAAGAGGAATCATCACTGCAATTTATAAGGAAGATGGGGCGATCTACTTCCATACTGATATTGCCTCGGAAACCCAAGGAGGGGTCGCTGTGAGTCCGGGCCGACTCGATGGCACATAACAACAACAACAATGTTCTCTTTATTTTTAAAACAATTAAATTTTCTAAGTATCTTAATGCCCATTATAAAATTAGGAGCCCTGGTGACACAGTATTTAAGCACTCTACTGCTAACCAAAAGGTTGATGGTTTGAACTCACCAACCACTTCACAAGAGAAAGACAATCAGCTTCTGTAAAGATTATGGTCTTGGAAACTCTGTGGGGCAGTTCTACTCTGTCCTATAAGATCACAATGAGTCAGAATCAACTTGACAGCAATAGATTTTTATTACATAATTAACAAATCAAAAACATATTAAATAAGATTTTCCCAAACATTAAGACATTGATAACAAAAATAATCAATTATACTCCTTACAAGTATAATATATGATTCTGAAAATGCTTTAAACACTTCGAAAAGAATATAAATCCAATGTAATGCTTCTAGAACAGATTTGTATTGGAAATTGATAAGATCATAGATTTAAATGTGTTTTGTCTTTTTTATTTTATCATGCATCTTCTTTTGTCCTCTCAGGGTACAATTATACTCACTTGCCCTGAAAGACAGGGTTACTTCCTGACAACAGAGGAGGGTTCAAAGTCCACAATTGGACTTAAAATCAAACACATTGGGTTCCATTTCCAACTTGATCTATCCAAGGCTATTACCCAGTTGGACTGACTATTGGTAAATAAAGTAAAGGCTATTACTTTACTTAAATAAAACTAAAGGCTATTACCCTTTCTGTCATTAAATATTCATCACATGAGAAACTGCCTAAATTATTTGCTCCAATTTTGTTTCTGTAACCTAAACTTCCTCCAAAAAAAAAAGATGTTTATTCCAAATGTCTTATCTTTATAGAACAACTGATATAAACCTGCTTTGCAGCTATTTATTTTGCATGTATTTTTTTTATTTAACAACCCAGTATTTGCCTGTTTAATTGCTTGTTCTGGGTGAGGACTGATCTGGTTCAGTTCAAACTAAGGTTTGATTCACTAAAATTACAACTTTACCATAGACTCTGCCACTAAATCAGATGATATTCACCTGACATGCCTAGATTAAGCAAAGCAATGGTTACATTGAAATTGATAGTAATTTTTTTCAGTCTCATTCAATTGTTCTTCTGTAGAGATGTTCAACTACTAAAGTGAAGTCAAAGCCTTCATATAGGAGTTACGTTCTGTATCAGAGCCATGTTTAATTTAGCCCAATGCCCTGCCTCTGAGTCACTGAGGTTAGTGTGGGGGCACAGAGGCAGCTGTCATGGATTTTTCCCAAAATCTATATCTCTGGTCCACACTTCTCTCCCAGTTCTGAACTTCTAAGGGACTACTGGATACTTCTACCTAGATGGCCTACCAACATCTCAACTCAACACTTCCTTCTCCAAGTCCATTCATTGTTTCCCCATACATCTACTCAGTCACAAAATTCTGTCAAATGTTTCCTTCCACTTGTTACTCTTATTTGTTAACTTGTTAACCAGTTGGTTGAAAAAGCTAGACCATTGCAAACAAACAGGAACCCCTCTGTGTTAAACCAGCTCTGTTTTATAATTCTTTTCCACCCCAAAATGAGATCTTGAGCAGATTCCTTCAGCTTTTATAATCTCTTGGTAAAAAAAAAGTCAGCTGACCAGTTATAGATAAAGAAGTATCCAGATCCCATTTCATAGTCATATAACTGGTTCAGTTCAGTGAATAAGTAAAATTCCTGATTTTGATTTAATAAAAAACTTCTCTTCTTCACCTCTGGTCTGTCAGGCTTGGAAGCTGGCAGTGGACGCTGCTCAGCCTTGGCCTACATTTCCCAGCCACTTTTGCTTCTAGGGGAGCCATATGACTGAGTTCTGAACAAAGGGATACAAATAGAAATGGTATTTGTCACTTCTAGGCCTGAACCACAAAAGTCCCCTATAGAATCCTCCATGGCTAGATGCAGACAATGCTGAGGTCCTAGGAGAGGATGAAACTGCTCAAAGAAGAGTCTGAGTCCCTGAGTCACCACAGGGAAGACTGCCTATCAAACACTCTCTAAACAAAATAATTGAGACATAACCCTCTATTTTTTTATGCTATTTATATTTCAAAATTTGCCTGTTTTAAAACTAACATTATCCCAATTTGCCATTTTGTCTATGCTACTTTGTTGCCAGGAATACCCACACTATTTTATCTGTTTTTCAAAATGCTTGAATGTCCAGGTCAAATAGTACTACTTTCTCTGGTGACCCAGACAAAACTATATCTCTTTATACCAACATTAAACATACTCTCTTTACATCTTTTTATAGCAATGATTACACAGTATTTAATAATGTTTACACTCATATTTTGTCTCTATAGCAGACTACACGCTTCTGGGAAGCAAGGATGATGTTTCTTTCACTTTTGTGTGCCCTACAATATCTAGCAGAGTGCCTAGTACGGACACTATGTACATACAAAATTACCCAGGCAGTTTGTGTTACTCATCATGCATCTCTTCTGAATCATTTCTGAACAAGAGGATGTCAGGTTGCCCCTCATGGTGGGTATTTTGTACATTGGAACCTGATTTTCCATTTCTTGAATGTCATCTCTGCTTTGATTCCTCTGCCATTTCTCTTTCTCAGTCACGCATATAGGCATCAACATTCCTAAAACTCCTCCTTGAAGCTAAATTTTGTCCATGTAAAAGTTTCTGCTTGTTTCTGACATTTGGTCCAACAAATTCACCTTTAAGAAGATTCATTACAGAAACTCAGTAGGTTCCCCACACCTCCCACCCAATCTGGCAAGTATGAATCGTAGTACACATCCCAACACTTACACAGAGCACTACATCCCCACACAAATAGAAAGTCAAATTCTATTTTCTATTATTCTTATAGCCGTTATTCTAAATTTGTCTCTCTGTATTACCCTAAGCTTGTCAATTTCTTTCACTCTATTACCTCTCTTAAATTCTAATTTTTATTTTTAAATTTTTAAGTAGTATTATCTATCTTGGGAGCTCTGGTCACATAGCGCCTAAGGCACTTGACTGCTAACCAAAACGCTGGTGGTTCAAACCCACCAGCCACTTCTCAGAAGGAAGGTTTGGCAATCTACTGCCACAGTGATACCGCCTCAGAAACCCAAGGAGGGGTCTCTGTGAGTCGGGTCCGACTCAACGGCAACATAACAACAACAACAATATTATCTATCTTACATATACCACTTTAAAGTATTCAAATTATTTTCAGTATGGTATCTCATTTCAGCATAAGCATGATCCTATGAGGAAACTATTATTATCCCTAATCTGTCAATTATAAAAATTCAAGCTCAAAGAGATTAAATAATGAGGTTACACTGCTACTATGTAATAGAATGGACCAAGAAAAAGAACTTATCTGCTCCTCTCATTCTTCAACTTCATTGCCCTGCTCTTTGGGGGAATGTTACAGCGTCCTATAGCTTAATTAAGTCCAGTGGAAATGCACTCACCCCTGTGAGCAGAATCAGGGTCCTAGAATGGGTTAACCTGGGGAAATTCAGCTGATCAATGTGAGACAAAAGAGCCAAAAACAGTGTCCTGGGGAACCAGAAACATAGCCAAGGAAATGCTGCTGAACACCAAATTTCAAGGGCTAGGACAGAACAAAATGGGAGGATGGTCATCAAAGCAGACAGGACTGAAGACACAAGGAAGAGACTGGAGAGGGTAGTGAGCAGTGAGTGCCTAGAGCTCATCTTTTGTGTGGCATGTGGAGGGATATTGTTGGGCAGTTAGATTTGAGAGGTTTGATCTTTGGTTTGGGAAGGCAGAATTTTAAAGTCCTACACAGGTCTGGACACAAATTTCCAATTTTCCCTTAGAATTCTGAACTCTGAGGAAAACAATAGACTTGCAGAGGAGAAGAGATTAATCATTAATGTAGAGTCATATAGTCTAGTATTAGGAAATTTGGAAATTTAAAAAGAAAAAACATCAAATGAAGATACATAAAATATAAAGATCTCTAGCTCATTTAATGGAATGAGATGTGTAGTAGAATTTTATATTTAGGGTATCTGACATGGTACTGTTACCTGCCTTTAAAGGTTTTGTCAGAACAAGTTTAATACAAACCCTGCATCTCTCTTTCAGCTCCTAATTTTACCAGTAGCTTTTTTAACTTTCCTATGCTTTACATTCAAACTCCTCAAACACAGCATCACCTGGGCCTCATTGGTCACCATCATTTTTTGGAACACAGTTTTGGGGGCTTGACCATCTAAGGTCACTCACTGCTCAGGCCATACGTGAACTGCCTTGGACTGGTTGCCCACTCCTTCTGCAGCCTCCTCCTATGAGAGGCTTCTGTTGGATAAACTATGTATCAGTTTACGCTGAATGCACTATGGCCACCTGTTTACTTTAGAAGGTAATTTATAGATAAAGAGTTGAGCTAGTAGGCAAAAATTTTTCTATCAAAATAAGCCCTGTTCTATTTCCCAAAATGTAGGTATAGTTGAGGAAGGGGGGGAAATTGCCTTATTTAATCTTGAAAATGACTTATTCTTTTCAATTTGAAAATTTATTTACATGAACACACTGAGACAAAGACCAATGTAAATTCATAAACTTCTATCCTAATAGTTTCTTTAATGATGTTAAGTACTATTTTAAGAATCTCTATGTTTTTCATGTGTGTGCCACAGCTAGCCAACTGAAAAATCCCTAAAGATAAAGACCACATCTTCGATTATTTTTTATCCCAACAATATCTAAGATACTGTGCTCACCAAGGGTGTTAAACAAGTGTTGCTGAGTGACTGAGCCTAAGGATCTCTGGGAGTTATTGAATAGCTGACTTTAACTGCTTCATTAACTGTCTGTAACCACAGAGAGTTGGGATCAGCTATTTACAGTAATACACAGAAAGCCTTCTGTTCTTAATGCCAATAAAGGATATTGAAATTAGAGTGATGGGGTCATAAATGTGAGTCATAAAGGAATTTATTTCCCTATATGGGGGGAAACCTGAATGCTCCTTCTTCCTTCACAACCTAATAAAATATTTGTTAATAGGCTAATGGTAATGTAAATGAAATTTTGTTTCTGGAGTTCTAAAGATAAGAGAAAAGACAGGCATGAGTTTTTCTTTTTGGTCAGAGGTTTCTTCCATTTAAAATGAACCATGCTACAAAACTCAAAAATCATAAAAAAAAAAAAACAGCCAGCTTTCTGGTCTGATAGAGGCTGGTGGAACCCCTGAGACTATGGCCCTTAGTCACCCTGCAAGCCTAGAACTGAACTCACCCCAGGGGCTCAGCTTTTAGCCAAACAATAGACGGGCCTATAAGGTCAACAATAACACCAAGAAGATATGCACTTCTTAGAACATTCGGTCATAGGAGATCAAAAGGGTAGCATTTGTCCAGGGATAAAGCTCAGAAGGCAGAAAGGGATAGAACAGAAGGATGAATGGTAACAGTAAACACAGGGAGGAAGAGGGAAGAGTGCTGTAACATTGTGGGGATTGCAATCAATGTCATGAAATGAAATGTGTATGGATTGTTGAATGGAAAACCAATTTTCTTTGTAAACTTTCACCCAAATCACAATTTTGAAAAATAAATAAAATATGCTTATGTTTGTGGCTGTATTTTTCAGAAACATGCCAAAAGAAAGCCATTTCAGGCTTGCACTAAACTCCCCAGTCCAAGTAACTGAGAATCAAGAAATGAACTTGGTTTATGGCATTAACTTGTTTGGGTCCTAGCAAGTATATGCTCATTCTCAAGCTTTATATATCCTTAAGAGTAATCTGAAAAGCTTTATATAAAGCATCTTAACTGTAACAGCATAACATTAAAAAAAAAATGGTGGACAGGCTAAATGATCAGGTATGTCTTGGCAGTGGGGAGTGTGCCCATGACCATGCATATGGTTGGCAGACAATATTTCTACATGTGTATTTGTATGGGCTGTAGGAATATCCAGGTGTAGAGTAGAGCTGACAAGCGTCAAGGTTATGGTGGCTTCTTGGCCACAGCCAGCCACCCTGAAGGAGCAAGTAGTTGGACTTATGAGCTTGGGACATCCTCACAGGGGACATCAAGCTCAATTGGCTTAACATACTAAACAAAAACATTATTCTACATCCTATTTGGTGAGTAGTGACTGGGGTTTTTAAAGCTTGCAAGTGGCCATCTACATGCAACGATGGGTCTCTCCTCATCCAGAGCAAAGAGTGAAGAAACCCAAGATGCATGGAAACAATTAGTCCAAGGGACTAATGCTGTGGTAGTTGGAATTGTGTGTCAACTTGGCTGGACCACAATTCTGAGTGGTTTAAGCAGTTCTGATGTGAATTAGTCCCATGATGAGATTGGATGTATATGTTTTGAGCAGCCAATCTGTTGACAGGGAGTTTCCTTAGGGGTGTGGCCTGCTTCCAGTATACTTATAGACATCCTTGGAAAATGAGACACTCTTCTGTGGATCAGAATCCTGTTGTGCTGCCTACAACTATCCGTGAGCGAACAATCCACCATTTGGCCTGGTGATCTTGGATTCACCATTCGTTAGAGTCAACGGCTGGTATACTGCCTGACAACCTTGAGCTCATCAGCCCCTGCAGCTGTATGAGTCAGGAAAAGCCTCCAGCTTGACATCTGATCCAAGAACTTGGGACTTGCCAGCTTCTATAAGTTTGTGAGATATTTTCCTAAGATAAATTTCTCTTTCTCTCTCTCTCTCTCTCTCTCTTTATGTCTATATATATAAGCTTTACTGGTTTTGCTTCTGTAGAGAACCCAGCCTAACACACATGTGAACCTCAGTCTATATGACCATGAGATGAGACCAGGACCAGAAGAGCTAGATGGTGCCCATCTACCACTGTCAACCACTCAGAGGGGGATTGGTGCAGGAGATCCTAGATAGAGTGGGAGAACAACGTGAAACAAAACCCAAAATCATAGGGGAAAAAAAAAAAAAGAGAGAGAGAGAGACTAGTTTTGCCGGTCTGATAGAGCCTGGTGAGACCCCTGAGACTATGGCTCCTAGTTACCCTTCAAATCTGGAACTCAACTCACAACCATAGTTTCCAGCCAAACAATAGACAGGCATATTGGATGAACATTTACATCAGGTAGATACACTCTATGGAGCAATCAATCATGGGAGAGCAGAGGGCAGTGTGTGGGCTGGGGTGGGGGAGGGGGATGGTGGGAGTGCATGGGAGGGAAGGACACAGGGAAGAGATAACTAAGGGAAGGAAGTGGGAAGAGAACTGTTATATTGTGGGGAATTGCAGTCAATGTCATGAAACAGAATGTGTATGAACTGCTATATGAAAAATGAATTTACTCTAAACTTTCACCAAATCACAATAAACATTTTAAAAAGAAAAAAGAAATCTTTCTGTATCTTAACGTTTACAAGAATAAATAAATAAATAAGACGCCACTTGTTTAGGTCATGTTTTTGTTTTTCAATGTGGAATCAGTTCCCCTGCACACACACACACACACACAAAAATGCCATCAAGTAGATTACAACTCATAGCAACCCTATAGGACAGAGTAGAACTATTCCATAGGTTTTCCAAGGCTGTAAATCTTTATAGAAGCAGACTGCCATATCTTTCTACCATGAAACAGCTGGGGGGTTCAAACCAGACCTTTCAGTTAACAGCCAAGAACTTAACCACTGCACCACAAGGGCTCCTTCCTACACAAAAGTTGAATATTGAATTAGCTTTGTTCCATTTGTTTGTTTTTTAATGTGCTTTATTGGGAAGGGACTGAGGCTTGGAAATTATGACTTCTCCTCATTACTTTTTAAGCACTACTGTTGTTTTTATTAGTTGCCATCAAGTCTATTTCAACTCAAGACAACACTACATGTGCAGAACAAAACTGCTCCACACAGTTTTCAAGGCTGCGATCTTTCAGAAGCAGATTGCCAGGTGTCTCTGGGTGAGTTCAAACAGCCAACCCTTCAGCTAGTAGTAGACCATTTAACCTTTTGTGCCACCCAGGGACTCACTCCTCTGTAAGCTCTACTCAGAGACTAATAATACCCAAAAAAATGAAAAATAATAAATCAAGATACTAACTATCCTACTCCGCAAGCTACCTGTAGAAGTTTTGTCAACTCTACCAATTGTAATATGTTGTATCTTAAATGTATGATACTATACGCTATACCTAACTCTATGATACTATACACCGTATTTTTGAATTCCTCTGCCTCACAATACCTTCCTACCTTTCCCACCAGCAATTAGAGCAGAGCCTCACACACTATAGGTGCTGCTCAATGACTATTCCATGAATGCCATAGCACAGAACCAAACTAAGTTACCGATACACTACATGTGGCCTGAGGAGTGTCATTTTTGATACAAGAAGAAAAAGGGAACAAGGTTATTCCAGCATTCTCCAAACTGTATTTCTACATATTCTATGGAAAAATAAAAAACAATTGGGTAGGCAATCATATTTAGGAAACTCCATATGCTACACACTTTCTTGGAAATTCACAATATGCTTAAGCATATTGTAGACATTAGAGAGCCTTGAAGTGAAGAAATCTGTTTGATTTAGTGCAGCATTGCCCAAGCATTTTTGATAATACAGCCCTTTTGCACAGGGTAGCTACTGACAGTTTAAGGGACATCAGTGTCCAGTGGGGCAAAATCTGAGAAATCATTGGTTGTCCAGTTCCATTCAATAAGGAGGCTTGGAAGAAAAGGCAGAGGCTTTTGGAGCTAGATAACAATCCTAATTTCAATTCTGCCATTACTGGATTCACATGAACTTTTTGTAAGTTACTTACCCTCTCTGAGTCTCAGTTTTCCCAAATGCAATCTAGGTAATAATTCAGCTTTCATAAACTTATTAGTATTGAATAAGATAATATACTGCATTAACTGTCATAAATGAAAAAGTTTCTTTATTCTTTCCCTTTGTTGTAAGGAGAGAAGATTGTGAAATTATTACTCAATTAAACACAGTCAAGCTAGGATTTGAACTCAGAATTCCTGGCACAGAGTAAAATGCTAAGAAACTGTTTTCTAGCATTTCTTTTGCTTCTGTTTGCATTCCACAATAAAAAGCAAAGGGAGGGCCTATTTTTTGCCTGTATGAGTCTGCATTCGATCCAGACAATACTTGTCCCAATGATAACTACCCTAACTTGACTGCTAACCAGAAGGCTGGTAGTTCAAACCCACCAGCCACTCCTTGGAAGGAAGGTTGGGCAATCCTACTTTTGTAGTGATACTGCCTCGGAAACCCAAGGAGGGGTCGCTATGAGTCAGGATCGACTCGATGGCACATAACAACAACAACAACAGTCTGAATATATGGGGTTATTCACCTTCTTTCACTCCCTGATCTTCTTTATATTATTGTATGGCAAAACTATCATCTAATTACTTCTCTCCCCATTATTCAAATCTAGAAATTAAAGAGTTGAAAGGAAAAGGAAAACAGTGTCTACCCTTTCGCATCCTGCTTCCTATCACATCAAGAAAGAGGACAGTGATATTCCCTTAGGGTACCAGCTAGTGATGAAATGTGGGGAAATTAGGCTTAATTAGGGGGTCAGTTCTCTTCTCCTAAAGTTATCTGATAAAATATAAAATGCATTGTAAAATAAAATCAGTCAGCATTCTAAGAGATGTATGACAGGAAAGCAAGAGGAATGGGATGTGGGAAGACTCTTTTCTATCATCACTATGAAACATTGAACTTCAGAAAATAATGGCCATGGGTTTCTGTCTCTGACCCAAATGCTCTGAACACCCTGCACACTTCAGGGCAGGACAGGCTGAACGAATGGTTTTTGTGACCTAACATTAGGGATTTAAGCTTCACTGTAATTCATGAACTGCTGAAATACGGTCCAATCGAGAAGTTGAGTTTATTTTCAGATGGTATTGATGTGTGGTAAAAATCTAACATCTCAGTCTTTGACAAAGAACAGCCAGCCAGGGCTCAGATTGAAATGATAGGCTAGAGAAATTTAGCCACTGAACCTTCAACTCCTACATTAGACTTGTCAGCATGCTACATGGGGGCTTAATTTAGTAGCTTTCCAACATATGGGCAACAATATGGTCTCTGTTTTTCCCTGCTACTGGTGTGGCTGAGGAGGAGGAAGAAATAATTAAACATCTGACAGGCAAGTGGCTGCTCTCACAATTCAACCATGGCTTTTGCAAGAGGGTATCAGATATTTTTGGACTACAGTCCCACTGCAGCTAAAGAAACTCTCAATTTTTTAAAATTTCAGATAACAAAGAAGCAATGGAAATGATGATGTTTGTGCAACATGATTAATATAATTGGTGTTATTAAACTGTACATGTGAAAAGTCTTGAATTGGCTAGCATTGTGTGATATACATATTTACAGCAATTCAAAAAGAGGCACAGCTTAGATAGTGATAATGGTTGTACAACTCTGAATATGCTAAAATATACTGAGTTGTACACTTAAATAGGCTGAATTTTATGGTACATAAATTATATCTCAATAAATGGAGAAAAGATTGAAGCTGTCAGAGATTTCTTTTTACTTGGATCTATAATCAACATCCATGGAAGCAGAGATCAAGAAATCATATGTCATATTTCACAGGGAAAATATTCTGCAAAAGACCTCTTTAAAGAGTTCAAGAGCAAAGATGTCACTTTAAAGATTAAGATGTGCCTAACCCAAGCCAGAGTATTTTCAAATCAGAAGGCTGACAGTTCAAACCCACCAACCACTCCTCTGAAGGAAAGTTGGACAGTCTACTTCCATAGTGGTGATACTGCCTTGGAAACCCAAGGAGGGGTTGCTTTGAGTCGGGTCTGACTCGATGGCACATAACAACAACAACAACAACAACATATGCATGTGAGAGTTAGACAATGAATAAGGAAAACTGAAGAAGAGTTGATGCCTTTAAATTGTGGTGTTGGGAAAGGATGCTGAAAATACCATGGACTGCCAGAAGAATGAACAAATCTATCCAGGATGAAATGCAGATGGAATATTCCTTAGAAGCAAAATGGCCAGACTTCATCTCACCTACTTTGGCCATGTTGTCAAAAGGGACCAGTCCCTGGAGAAGGATATCATGCTTGGTAAAGCAGAAGGTCAGTGAAAAGGGGGAAGGGGAAGACCCTCAATGAGATGGATTGACACAGTGGCTGCAATGATGGGCTCTGGTATAGCAAGGATTGTGAGGATGGCATAGGACCAGGCAGTGTTTCATTCTGTTATACACAGGGTCACTATGAGTCAGAGCCAACTCAGTGGCACCTAACAACAACAACAAAGTTGTCATAATATTTTTAAAAATAAGAAGAAATGAAAATCATAAACCCTCTGTTTCCAACTCCTTCATCCAGTTTCCCATAAAAAAGCATATGCTACATATGATACATGAAGTAGATATTGGCAGAGTAAAACATTAATGTTATTTTTACACTCCTCTCCCTAAGAATGCCATGCATCCAAACAATTTGGTATTTGGTTACCAAATGATTATTCTGCACACTAAACGAGAAGCTTGTCTTCATACAGATCTAAAGATTCTGTATAAAGCAAGCAAAACAGACATCAGACATGTGGTTAGGCGAGGACCAGGACAACAAATGCTTTCCTCAAACAGACTGAAAACTGCTCAAGGGCAGTGACTCTCTCTTGATTCCTATCCACAACACCTTCACCACTATGATCAATTAGCACAGTGCTGGGTCCCCAGCAGCATTTCATAATATATTGGCCAATGTATTGATAGTTATTCATTATACAAATTCCATCTACATGACTTCTGGGGAAAAATGCAATAAAATCAAACAATAAAAGCACAATGCTTCTTTATTTGTGCTCCCCTGACTTAAACACATACAATACTGCCTGATAGAAGTTCAGCCCATAGGAAGATTTAATTTCTCTGAGATCAGACCCTTTTTTTGGAAGTAAAGTGTTTTTTCAAAGAAATCACATGTAAATTTCAAATGTTTCATTTATTTTGCTTTCTTCATATAAACAAGCATATGTACATTTATTTTCAAAAAAGTTCATCTCTTGTTCATTACAGTAAAACAATAAGGAAAAAATGTTCTTCAGAACATTCCATGGTCCCATGGAAGAGGAAAGCAGCAACATAAGGAGGATGTGAGTCTTATAATACCAGGTTATGTTTTCCATGGACTTTTTAAAAAAGTTACGATGTGGTGGGTATTGTCACAGCCAGGCAGCCTCCCTTATCAGAGGTTTAGGTATGATGCTGTGAAAGTTAGTTCTTTTCAGCCATAGCCAACCACCCTGAGGGAATGAGTAGTTGGACCTGTGGGCATAGGACCATGGTTGCAGGGGACATCAAGCTCAATTGCCATAACATACTACACAAAAACATGGTTCTACACCCTGCTTAGGTGAGTAGCGACTGGGGTCTTAAAAGCTTGCAAGTGGAAATCCAGATGCAACAATGAGTGTCTCTTCATCCAGAGAGAAGAATGAAGAAAACCAAAGATACATGGAAACATTAGTCCAAGGGACAAGTGGATCATGCAAACCTCAGCCTATATGACCATGAGACCAGAAAAACTAGATCGTGCCCAGCTACCACTGTCAACCTCTGGGAAAGGGAACAGTGTAGCAGATCCTGGATAGAGTGTGAGAACAGTGAAACAAAACTTAAAATCATAAAGAAAAAAAAAAAAATACCAGATTTTCTGGTCTGCTAGATCCTGATGAGACCCCTGAGTCTATGGCCCCTAGTCACCCTTCAGATCTGGAACTGAACTCACTCCTATGGCTTCCATCCAAACAACAGACAGTCAAATGGTGTGAACACTTACATCAAGTAGATACACTCCTTAAAACAATCGATCATGGGAGAATAGAAGCTCAGAGAGCAGGAATGCATACATAGGAAAGAAGGACACAGGGAAGAGGTAACTATAGGAAGGAAGAGGAAAGAGAGCTGTTATCCTATGGGAAGTTGCAGTTAATGTCATGAAACAAAATGTATATGAACTGCTGGGTGGAAAAATAATTTGCTCTGCAAACTTTCATCCAAATCACAATAAAAATCGAAAAAGAAAGAAAGAAACAATTTCTATGACAGAAGACTAAGCACAGGCACTGAGGTTGAAGGTGAACAGGCAGGTCTCCAACATAAGGCCTATAAGGCAGGCATACTCAACAGTGTTTGCACAGTCAGATCTTTAATTCAACTTCCTGACCTACTGGAAATTAGGATACAGATTCCAAAGTCCACTCAACCTCCAAGTTTCTATATTCACAGAGGGAAAAAGAGGATATTAATTATGGATTGAATTATCTGTCTCCCCCAAAAATTTGTTGAAGTCCTAACTGCTGCACAGGTGAATAGACCTTGTTTAGGGAAATAGGGTTTGTCTTTGCAGATGTTATTCATTAGCAAGTCAAACTGGAGTAGGGTAGGTCCTATCTAGTAAAAGGTGTTTTATGTAAGAGGACAGACACAGAAATAGTCACACATATAGTGGGAAGAGAGCATGTGAGGATCTTCTACAAGCCAAACAATGCCAAGAAACTCCTGGGGCTACAGAGCTTTAGGAGAGGAGAAAGAATTTTCCCCTAGAGCTGACAGCATAGCTCTGCTGATGCCCTGAATTTGGACTTCTAGCTTCTAAAACTATGAGAAAATAAATTTCTGTTCTTTAAAGCCACCCACTTTGTGGCATTTAGTTTGTCATGGCAGCTTTGGAAACTAAGATATTATAATTGACTAATAATCATCAAAGCACTCCACCTGACTTTATAAATTCATTCTAGGGACAGGCATAAAAAGGAAAGTGAAAAGAACAACAAAGATAAATTCTCCAAATTTTTTTCACTATCCTAAGCAGTTGATTTTCTTAAGAATGAATTTCACACATGATCACATTAAACAACTTCCTGAATCAAATATGATCTATTATGTCAAAAAGAATGTCTTCTATTTTTACTGCAAGTGCAATATGAATTATCTGGAGTGCAGGAAATAAATATGACACAGTAGCAGCACGATACATCTTCTTAACCAATTTAGTTTCTTTTGTCTGAAGTCTGTCTAGGGTCCTTATATTATTATTTTATTGAAGTGTATGGAATTTAGAACTATATACTGATTATAATTATGTTTGGACAATGTTTTATGAAAGTGTCAAAAATAAGTTTTGAGTCACTTTTCTAGCTTGTTCCCAACATACACTTTTAATCAAGTTTGTTTCAATTACTATAGCTTTTTAAATTTTTTATATTGCCTTTTTAAAGTTTTATTTAAAATTTTTATTGTGTAAAATATCTGCATTTTTTCCAAGTTAAAAATGTACTCAAAAAAAGAAAGAAAGGAGACTTCCTGTAAGATGGTGGAATAGGGAGAAAGACTGCACAAACCCTCTTCAACAAAGAAAAGGGAAACCAATTAACACAGACACAGAAGATAATCCTGGACCCCTGAGCCTTGAAGGGAACGATATAGAAATGGGCTAAACCCCAACTAGCAGGAGAATTTGCATGGAAATACCAAAAAAGGAGACATAAGGAGCTGCAGTCTGGCAGCGATCCTCAGCAAGCCTGACAGCACGGCACAGACAGCTTGGAGAGTGCCAAGTGGTGGTAGGACCTAAGAATTAACCTAAAAATCAGCCTGCTAGCCAGGGACTGCATGGAGGACTGCTCTGGTGGCTGGGGAATGAAACGAGAAACACCAGCGAAGAGAAAGGCGGGCTGAGCTGTGGACTTTTGCCTGTTCGGAGGTCACTGCCATTTTGAATGTTTACAAGCAGCTTGACCATTTTGGATATTTAAAGAGACAGTGCTCTCCAAGAATCCAGGGGCTTAAGAACAGGTTCTCCTTGCCAGTAATCCCAAGAACACTCTAGACCTGGATGACTGAAGAGGTGTGACATTCCCCTTGTGACTTTTATACCCCACACCCCTTCGTGAAAGGAGGTGCAGGCATCCCCCACTCCCACCCACCATCTGGTCTGGAAGGAATTCCATCCCAGTCTTGGTGCTCAGGCAGGGCCTGTGTCCCCTGCCCCACCCAGCCCCAATTTTTTTTTTCTCTTTGTTCTGGTTTTTAGTTTGCTTGTTTTCCTCTGTTTTAAAATTACTATTATTATTAATACATTTGTCCTTTTTACTATTATTCTTTATTCTTCTCCTCCCAGTTCCTAGGTTTCAGCTCTTTTTCTTTTCCCTGTTCATGGTTGGATTTTTTTTTCTTTTTTCTTTTTTTTTTCACATGATTAATCCTGTTCCTTGTTTTTCTTATTGAATTTTTCCCATTTTTTTCTTCATTATTCTCCTTCTCTACCTTCTTTCTCTTAGTACCCTTATCCCCAGATATTGCAGTTTTTCTTGTTTTCTTCTTCTTCTTTTTTCCTTTTTTCTTTTATTGGTTACTCTTCTTGTGTGATTTCATGCTGTATTTTTTGTCCATGTGCTTTTAGTTTTTTGATGGTTTTTCAGTTGTAATTTTTGTCTAATTGAGTGGGACACAGTAACAGTCCCCACAAGACACAACTACACTCACACCACCCTGCAACTTCACTTACTGACCGAGAGCCACCACCTCCTTCTCCATCAATGGGCCAATGATAAAAAAACCACCAAGAAGATCCTGAATCACCCTTGGCTGCTCTACACAAACAGTTAACAAAGATCTTAATACAACAATGCAACAATGTCTCAGAGACAACAGAACATCACAGTCCACACAAAGAAGCAAGATAAAGTGGTA
>NW_006921598.1:13147048-13147506 GCF_000298275.1 Orycteropus afer afer
GGGGAGTTGCAGATTGGATAAGAAAACAAAACCCATCAATATGCTGTCTACAAGAGATACACCTCAGAGATAAAGACAAAGATAGACGAAAAATCAAAGGTTGGAAAAAGATATATCAAGCAAATGGCAACTGTAAGAGAACAGGAGCGGCGATATTAACTTCTGATCAAATTGTCTTTAAGACAAAAGCCACCATATGAGACAAGGAAGGACATTATATAATGATTAAAGGATCAATTGAACGTGAAGCTATAACCATAATAAATATCTATGGAGCCAATGAAAGACCCCAAAATACATAAATCAGATATTTCAAGAGTTGAAAAGCCAAATAGATGACTCCACAGTCATAATGGGACACTTTAATACACCACTTTCATTGAAAGATAAAACAACTGGAAAGAAACTCAACAAAGATGCAGAAGAGCTAAACAATACAATCCACCAACTTGGCCTTA
>NW_006921598.1:13153178-13154235 GCF_000298275.1 Orycteropus afer afer
CAGTGTTTTGCAGATTCTACATTATTCTTTAGCATTGCATAGTATTCCATTGTGTGTATGTACCATAGTTTGGTTATCCATTACTCAGTTGATGGGCACCTAGGTTGTTTTCATCTTTTGGCTATTGTAAATAGTGCTGGAAGCTCAGAACTATAGTCTTGGGGGACATCAAGGTTAATTGGCATAACACAATCCACAAAGACACTGTTCTACATCCTATTTTGTTGAGTAGCAACTGGGGTCTTAAAATCTTGTGAGTGGCCATCTATGGTACAAATATTGGTGTCTTCCTGTCAGAAGCAAAGAAAAATAATAAAATCTAAGACCTAAAGAAATAATTAGTATGAAGGACTAATAATGGGTCACATGAGCCCCAGTGTCCACGACCATGAAACCAGAAGAACTAGATGGTGCCTGGCTACCACTGCTGACCACTCTGCAAGAGATCACAATAGGAGGTCCTGGGTAGAGTAGGAGAAAAATATGGAGCAAAATTAAAACTCATATAACAATGCCAGACTTCCTGGTTTGATAGAGACTGGTGGAACCCCCAAGACTATGGCCCTTAAACATCCTTCAAGCCGGAACTGAACTCACCTCCATGGTTCAACTTTAGCCAAACAATAAACAGGAAAATAATGTGAGCAATAACACCAGGAAAGCATGCAAGCCTTAGGACAATCAACCACAGGTGATCGAAAGGGCAGCATGTATTCAGGAATAAGGCTCAGAATGCAGGAATGGATAGGAAAGAAGGACAAATGGAATGGTAAACACAAAGAGGATGTGGGAAGAGTGATGTTACCTTGTGGAGATTGCAATCAATGTCACAAAACAAAATGTGTATGGATTGTTGAATGGAAAACCAATTTTCTTTGTACTTTCACCCAAATCACAATAGAAAGTTCTTTTTTAAAAAAAAAGAAAGAATAGAGAAATAAACATGATCAATCCTAAACTATGAGATGTCAAAAGTTAGTAACCTAAAGCAAAGGTGCACTCTAAAAAGAGTTCAGCTCCTGAAGAATGGGATCATTTGTCTGTTCAGAATTTAGCC
>NW_006921598.1:13154610-13156446 GCF_000298275.1 Orycteropus afer afer
CCCAACCTTCCTTCAGAGGAGTGGCTGGTGGGTTTGAACCGCCAGCCTTCTGGTGAGCAGTCAAGTGCCTTAGGCACTATGCTACCAGAGCTCCCCCATTACAGTGTTCAAAATTCAGTAAGTTTATTTACTAGCTATATGACTTGGGTAATGTGGTAGTTAAGTTGTGTGTTCCCTTGCAAAATTGAGGATTAGAGGCAAATTATGTAACACTGCAAGCATACTGCCTGGAGCACACACTTCATGAGACCCAGGTGGAATTGGAGGAGGTAACAATAATAGCATCAGTAATTGTTGTTGCTCTTCAGGAGTGGTGACATTAATTTGTGATAAAATGGACTTTAAGACAAAAACTACCATAAGTGACAAGGAAAGACATTATATAATGATTAAAGGAGCAATTGAACAAGAGAATATAACCATAATAAATATTTAATGTAACAGCCCCAAAATACTTAAATCAGACATTAACAGAATTGAAAAGACAAACAGACAACACCACAGTAATAGAAGGTGACTTAAATATACCACTTTCAGTGAAGGATAGAACAGCTAGAAAGAATCTCAATGAAGACACAGAACTAAATACAGTCAACCAACCTGAACTTTCAGACATATACAGAGCTCTTCACCCAACAACAGCACAAAATACGTTCTTTTCCAGTGCACATGGAACATTCTGCAGGAGAGACCATATGTTAAGCCACAAAGCCAGACTCAATAAATTTAAAAACATCAAAAAATTGCAAGGCATCTTTTCAGATTCCTTTTATATCACAAAGATATAAAATCAGAAATCAGTAATAGGAAGAAAAAAGCAAACATGGAAACTGAACAACACCATTCTTAAAAACTATTGGGTAATAGAAGAGTGATGTAGTGCCTAAGGCATTCAACTGCTAACCAGAGGCTGGCAGTTCAAACCCACCAGCTACTCCTCAAGAGGAAGACTGCTCAATCCACTTCTGTAAAGATACCGCCTTGGAAATCCAAAGAGGGATTGCTATGAGTCAGAATCAACTTGATGGCAGTAGATTTGGTTCTTTTGTTTAATAGAAGAAATTAAAAATGAAATTAAAAATTCCATTAACCAAACGAGAATGAAAACACAATATAGCAAAACCTTTGGGACACAACTAAAGCAGTGATCAGAAGGCAATTTATAGCAGTAAGTATACACATCAAAAAGGAATAAAAAGCCAAAATCAACACCTTAAACCCAACATTTCCAACAATTAGTAAAAGAAAAGCAAAGAAAAACTACTCTCATGAGAATAAAATAAATACTAAAGATTCAAGCAGGAATAAATGAAACATAAAAACAATAGAAAGAATCAACAAGACTAGACATTGGTTCATTGAAAAGATCAATAAAATTAACAAACCACTGGCAAATATAACAAAGGAAAAGATGCAGATAACATGAATAAGAAAAGAAATGGTTGATGTCACAATAAAATCAACCATGTAAATAAATAAAGAAAGAAAAGAAAACTATACCCCAACAGATTTGAAAACCTAGAAGAAATGGACAGATTTCTAGAAACACACTACTTAAATAAACTAACTCAGACTGAAGTAGAAATTTTGAACAGATCCATAACAAAAGAAGAAATTAAACAGGCCATTTAAAAAAAAAAAAAAGTCCTGGCCCAGACAACTTCACTGGACAATTCTACTAAACATTCACAGAAAAGCTGACACCAACCTTAATCAAACTACTCCAGATGGAAAAGGATGGAATCCTCCCAAATTCATTTTATGAAGCAAGCATAACCTTCATATCAAAACCAGGCAAAGATACCACTAAAAAGGAAAACTGCAGACTAATATCCC
>NW_006921598.1:13156959-13162791 GCF_000298275.1 Orycteropus afer afer
AAGTCGGACCCGACTCATAGCAACCCCTCCTTGGGTTTCCAAGGCAGTATCACTATGGAAGTAGATTGCCCCATCTTCCTTCCGAGGAGTGGCTGGTGGATTTGAACCACCAACCTTCTGGTTAGCAGTCAAGTTCTTTAGGCAATACACAACCAGAGCTCCTAATAGCCAACATTATTCTCAATGCAGAGAGACTGAAACTATTCCCCTTGCAAACAGGAACCAGACAAGCATACCCTCTATCATCACTTCTATTCAACATTGTATTGGAAGTCTTAGCCAGGGCAATAAAGCAAGAAAGGAAAATAAAACGTATCCAAATTGGTAACAAAGAAGTAAAGCTATCTCTGTGAGAAGCTCTGGCGGCATAATGCCTAAGGCATTAGACCACTAACCAAAAGGCTGGTGGTTCAAACTAAACAGCCACTCCTCGGAAAGAAGGTTGGGCAATCTACTTCCGTAGTGACACTGCCTCAGAAATCCAAGGAGGGGTTGCTGTGAGTTGGATCTGACTCCACAGCAGTGGTTGCATTGCATTTGTGTATACATAGAAAACCCCAGATGCTCAGCAAGAAAACTACTGGAACTAATTGAAAAATTCAGTATAGTGAAGAATCCAAGATCAACATACAAAAACCAGTTGGATTCCTCTACATCAACAAAGAGATCTCTGAAAAGGTAATCAGGAAAACAATACCATTTACAATAGCTACCAAAATGATAAAATACATAGGAATAAATATTACCAGGGACAAAAAAGACCTACACAAAGAAAACTACAAAAGACTACTACAAGAAACTGTAAGAGATCTATATAAAAGGAAGAACATACCATGGTCATCAATAGGAACACTGGACAGATTCAATGCAACCCCATTCCAGATTATACCAGCACTCTTTAAGAACATGGAAAAAACAATCACTTATTTTATATGTAAAGGAAAGGGACCTTGGATAAGCAAAGCACTACTGAAGAAGAACAAATAGGAAGTCTCACATTCCCCATTCTCAAAACCTATTAAACAGTCACAGTAGTCAAAACAGCCTGGTATTGGTACAATGACAGACATATAGACTCAAACCAAAACCAAACTCACTGCTCTCAAGTCAGATCCAACTCATAGCGACCCCTCCTTGGGTTTCCGAGGTGGTATCCCTACGGAAGTAGATTGCCAAACCTTCCTTCTGAGGAGTGGCTGGTGGGTTTGAACCGCCAGTCTTCTGTTTAGCAGTCAAATGGCACTACACCACCAGGGCTCCTGACATATACACTAATGGAACTGAAATGAGAACCCAGAAATAGATCCACCTATAGACAGCTGATCTTTGACAAGGTCTGAAATCCATTAATTGGGAAGAGAGTCTTTGACAAATGGTGCTGGCAAAACTGTATAACCATTTGCAACAAAATGAAACAAGATACACACCTCACACCATACACAATAACTAACCCCATACTTAAATGTAAAACCTAAAACTACCCATTTCATCAAAGAAAAAATAGGGGCAAACTTGTAGTTCTTGTTAATAGGAGCTGTAAAGTTGGCTCCAACTTATAGCAGCAACTCCATGTACCATAGAATGAATCATTGCCCGGTCCTGCACCATCCTCACAATCCTTGCTATACTTGAGTCCATCATTGCAGCTACTGTGTCAATCCATCTTTTTAAGCATCTTCCACTTTTTCACTGACCCTCCACTTTACCAAGCATGATATTCTTCTACAGGGACTGGTCCCTTCTGACAACATGATGTCACTTCTAAGGAGCATTCTCACTGCACTTCTTCCATGAAAGATTTGTTCATTCTTCTGGCAGTTCATGGTATGTTCAGTATTCTTCACCAGCACCATAATTCAAAGGCATCAACTCTTCTTCTGGGTTCTTTATTAATGGTCCAGCTTTCACATGCATATGAGGTGATCGAAAATACAATGGCATGGGTTAGGCAAACCTTAGTCTTCAAAGTGACTTCTTTGCTTCTTAACACTTTAACGAAGTCTTTTATGTGACATTTGCCCAGTGCAAAATGATTTCTGATTTCTTGACTACTGCTTCCATGGGTGTTGACTGTGGATCCATTAAAATGAAATTTTTGACAACTTCAATCTTTTCTCCATTTATCATGATGTTGCTTATTGGTCCATTTGTGAGGGTATTTATTTTCTTTATGTTGAGGTGTAACTCACACTGAAAACTGTAGTTTTTGATCTTCATCAGTAAGTGCTTCATGTCATCTTCACTTTCAGCAAGCAAGGTTATGTCATCTGCATATCACAGGTTGTTAAGTCTTCCTCCAATCCTGATGCTCGTCCTTCTTTCAGATTATTTGTTCAGCATGAAGATTGAATAAGTATGGTGAAAGGATATGACTCTGACATACACCCTTTCTGATTTTAAAACATGCAGTACCCCCTTGTTCTGTTTGAACAACAGCCTTCTGGTCTATGTACAGGTTCCTCATGAGCACAATTAAGTGTTCTGGAATTCCCATTTTTGGCAATGGTTATCGATAATGTGTTGTGATCCACATAGCCAAATGCCTTTGCTTAGTCAATAAACCACAGGTAAACATCTTCAGGTAGTCACTGCTTTCCGCCAAGATCCATCTGACATCAGCAATATATGTATGCCTTGTTCCACTTCTATTTCTGAATTGAGCTTGAATTTCTGGATGTTCCCTGTCAATATACTACTGCAACCATTTTTGAATTATCTTCAGAAAAAGTTTACTTGCATGTAACATATATGATATTGTTTGATAATTTCCATATTCTGTTGGATCATTTTCCTTTGGAATTGGCACAAATCTCGATCTCTTCCAGTCAGTTGGCTACATAGCTGTCTTACAAATTTCTTGGCATGTTGAATAAGCACTGCCAGCACTGAATCCATTTGTTGAAAAACATTTTAGTGGGTATCCCATCAATTCCTAGAGCCTCATTTTTGCCAATTCCTTCAGTGCAGCTTGGACTTCCTCCTTCAATACCTTTTGGTTTTGATCATAAGGTACCTCTAGAAATAGTTGAACTTTTTTTAACTCTGTGCATCCCTTCCATCTTCTTTTGATGCTTCCTGCATCATTCAATACTTTACCCATAGAATTATTCAAATTTGCAACTCAAGGTTTGACATTTTTCTTCAGTTCTTTCAGCTTAAGAAATGCTGAGTGTGTTCTTCCCTTTTGGTTTTCTAACTCCAGTTCTTTACACATTTCATTATAATACTTTACTTTGTCTTCTTGAGCTGCCCTTCGAAATCTTCTGTTCAGCTCTTTTATTTTGGCATTTCTTCCATGTGCTTTAGCCACTCTCCATTCAAAAGCCAGTTTCAGAGTCTTTTCTGACATCTATTTTGGTCTTTTGTTCCTTACCTGTCTTTTTAATGACCATTTGCCTTCATGTGTGATGTTCTTGATGTCATTCCACAACTTGTCTGGTCTCCAGTCATTAGTGCTCAGTGTGTAAAAATCTGTTCTTCAGATGGTCTCTAAATTCATATGGAATATAATCAAGATCATGTTTTGGCTCTCATGGATTTGTTTTAATTGTCATCAGCTTCAACTTGAACTTGCATAGGAGTATTTGATGGTCTGTTCCACAGTCAGCTCCTGGCCTTGTTTTGACTGAAGATATTGAGTTTCTCCATTGTCTCTTCACAGATATAGTCAATCTGATTCCATCTGTATTCCATCTGGTGAAGTCCATATGTATAGCCACCATTTATGTTGTTGAAAAAAGGTATTGGTGACAAGTAAGTCTTTGGTCTTGAAAAATTCCATTATGTGATCTCTGGTGTCATTTCCATCACCAAGGCTATATTTTCCAACTACCAATCATTGTTCCTTGTTTTGAATTTTCACATCCCAGGCACTAGTAATAATCAATACATCTTGATTGTATGTTTGGTTGATTTCAGACTGCAGAAGTTAGTAAAAAATCTTTCATTTCTTCATCTTTGGCTTTAGTGGTTGGTGCATAAATTTGAATGACAGTAGTATTAACTGGTCTTCCTTGTAGGCATATGGATATTATCCTATCACTGACAACATTATACTTTAGCATAGATCTTGAAACAATCTGTGACAAAGAATGTGATACCATTCCTCTTCAATTTTTCACTCCTGCATAGTAGACCATGAATATCTGATTCAAAATGACCAATACCAGCCCACTTCAGCTCACTAATGCCTAGGATACTGATCCATTTCATTTTTCACAATTTCCAATTTTCCTAGATTCATTCTTCATACCTTCCACATTCTGATTAGTAATGGATGTTTGCAGCTATTTCTTCCCATTTTGAATTGTGCCCTATCAGCAAATGAAAGTCCTGAAAGCTTTACTGCATACACATCATTAAGGTCAACTCTACTTAGAGGAGGCAGCTCTTCCCCAGTCATATTTTGAGTGTCTTCCAACCTCATGGATCATCTTCTGGCACTATATGAGACAATGTTTCATGGCTATTCATAAAGTTTTCCAGTAATCAGTGTTTCACTGATATTTAAAAGGTTTTCTGTGGCCAGTTTTTCAGAAGTTGATAGCCCTGTCCTTCTCCCCAATCTGTCTCAGTCAGGAAGCTCCACTGACACCTGTCTACTATGGGTGACCCTGCTGGTATTTGCAATACCTGTGGCAGAGCCCCCAGGCACACAGCAACATGCAAGCCACCACAGTACAACAAATTGGCATGAGTGGTGGGGGTCAAACTTAGGGGTCCTAATATACGGCAAATATAGACTATCAAACATAGCTAAAAATGTACAAACAACAGAAGAGTAATTAAATGGCTGGGACCTTCTAAAAATTAAATCCTTAAGTGCCTCACAAGACTTCTCAAAAAGTAAAAAGAGGACCTACATATAGGGGAAAAAATACTTGGCAATGACATATTTGACAAGGGACTTATCTCTCAAAGTTATAGAAAACTCCAGTACCTCAACATCAAAACGACAAACAATCCAATTCAAAAATGGGCAGAAGACATGAATAGACACTTCACCAAAGAGGATATTCAGGCTGCCAACAAGCACATGAAGAAATAGCCATGATCATAGCCATTAGAGAGATGAACATTAAAACAAAAATAAGAGGCATTCTCACCCAAGCAATCATAGCCAAGTTCAACAAGATAGACTATAACAAATGCTGGTGAAGGTGTGGAGAGAATGGAACACTCACACGCTGCTGGTGAGACAGAAAAATGATACAATCACCATGGAAAATATATGGTACTTCCTTAGAAAGCTGGAAATAGAAATACCAGCTTTTTAAGGATCCAGCAAACCCATTACTAGGTATATATTCTAAACAAGTAAAAGCTGGGACACAAATAGATATATGCACACCCGTGTTCATGGCAGCACTATTCACAATAGCAAAGAGATGAAAATAACCTAAGTGCCCATCAATGGATGAATGGATAAACAACTTATGATACAAACACACACAGAATACTATGCAACACTAAGGAATGAGGAAAAAATTGCAGAACACCTCATAACATAGATGAACTTGGAGGACATTATGCTGAGTGAAATAAGTTGATCACAGAAGGACAAATATTGTATGAGTATACTATTGCAAAAAGTCAAGGAAAGGTTTACACATGGAAGGAAACTTTGTTGGTTACCAGGAATGGGAGAGATGGGGAGGGATAATAGCTAGATAGGTAGGAGGCAAGTATATATATGAGTGAAAGGAAAGGAAATATATTGAAAATGTGCAACCAGCACAATAACACTAAGGAAAAGGAAGAGAGCGACAGATGCATGAGAAGTACAGACAACAATATACTTTTACATACACAATACTGCATTATCAGTAATAA
>NW_006921598.1:13163406-13166539 GCF_000298275.1 Orycteropus afer afer
TTTGCCCTGGAATTGAACTCACTCCCATGGCTTCTGGCCAAACAACAGACAGGCCTACAAGGTGAACAATCACACCAGTAAGGTACAATCCTTAGAACAGTCAACCATTTGAGATCAGAAGGGCAGCATTTGCAAAGGGAGATAACTCAGAGGGCAGGAATGCATATGAAAGGACACAGGGAAAAGATAACCACAGGGAGGAAATGGGAAGAGAATTGTTACATTGTGGGGATGGCAATCAATGTCATGAAGCAAAATGTGATGAACTGCTAAATGGAAAAGGAATTTGCTTTGTAAACTTTCACCCAAATCACAATAAAAAGGAAAAAAAAAATCTTTACAGAAGCAGACTTTCTCATCTTTCTCCCATGGAATGGCTGATGGGTTCAAACTGCTTTTTTGTCAGTAACAAGTACTTAACCATTGCACCACCAGGTCTCCTTGGATCATGTGCAGATGGGCTCACATCCACCCTAATGATCACAAGAGAAATCCACATGACAGAGAAGGAGCAGAACGAGATGTGAGGTTCATTAGTCACAATTTTAAGTATGGGGGATACGGGATGGTTGTATATAATGCTTTTGATGTTTTATCTCCTAATTCTATATGAAGTTTCTTGTGTATGGTGTTCATCAAGACTTGGAGGCTGTCATCATTCAAACTTCTTGACTGGGAATCACATACACATTTTAAGCACAAAGCTAGAAATTAAAAAAAAAAAAAATGGTGCTCATAGAAGTCAGGTCAAAATTTGGATGCAAACATGAAAACATTTTTATTTGGAAATTGTACACAAATTCAATATTTAACATCATTGTATACCATATGTCTCAATTTCAAATTATAATGATATACAGTAAATAAACTGGATTGATTTCTTTAAAAAAAAATGTTGCTCTTATAATATTCTCATGGCTGAACTAGACTCCCTCCATAACCTATACATCTTGTAATAGCTATTTAAATAACAAAAGCCAAAGGGATATATGCTTGTATCTACAGCTTGGCTCATAAAACAGATATTAAAACACATACAAGTAAATGTGAGTTAAGGGATGAAGAGAAATCACTTCTGAATTGATTATCATACCACTCATCCCTAACACTAAACTTTAGACTGAATCTAAAGGAAAAGCGTGGTAGATTAAAGATGGACACAAATTCTTTGCTACTCCTCCTATCCAAGGGTAGATTCTAATTTTCCTCCCTATGAATCTGGCCTGAGTTTAGTGAGTTACTTGGCCAACAGAATGCGACAGAAGTGACATTCTAGGTAATGGAAAACTTCCAGCTTCTGTCGAGGCTTCTTGGAATATTTGCTTTAGAATTCCTGAGTTCCTTGTAAGAAATCCAACTATCATTAATAGTTAAGGCCAGCCTTCTAGTCATCTCCATCAGGTGCCAGACATGTGAGTAAAGCAATCTTGGGTTCTTCAGACCAATCTTTCTGAGAACTGAATACTACCACGTGACCTCTATCAATGGCACACGAAACAGATCAATCACCAAAATTCCAAAACTCATGACCAAAAAAATAGTGAGAGAAAATAAAAGTTTTTGTTTTAAGTCACTAAGTGTTGAGGTAATTTATTAAGTAGGAATAGTTACCTGGAACAGGAAGGAATCCAAAATTCCAAATGCAAACTTGCACAGCACTATGCTCTGGCAAAGAATAATCTTGGATTCAGCTGACAACCAACAGAATCTACATGATTCATGATGCTGAATGGGCAGCACTGGTCAGCAGCGAATTATTTTTCATTAGAAAAGGGAAATGTATCAAGATTAGTTAGTTGGAAGAAAATGTGTGATGCCAGTGATGTCAAGGGAATGTCCTTCAATTTACCAAGACCTTGTGAAGATAAATAAAAGGGCAGAAACTATAGAATGTTTTCACTTTTACTACCACAAAATTAAAGCAAATCAGAACAGAGTATGATCAGAAGAAGCAGAGGATCCAACTGAGACTAATACACATGTACCATGTAAATCCCCTTAGCAATAAGATATTCTTAGGTTAAAGGTATCGTAATGAAAAAGTATGTAGTCATTACATTATGTAGTCATTAAGTATGTAGCTAGTTCCTTGGGTGTTGGGGGTCTGGGAAGGAGTGAGGGAGTCATTTCTGCAGCAGACAAAAACATTTCCAAGAAGAATATGAGTTGTACATAAAAGTTTAACAAAGACTTCATGCTCCAGAATTTTGGGGGTATGGCAAAACTGTGATGTCCCTTGACTTGGATGAGGTCAGTAAAGAAAATAAGAAGTTGAATGTTTCATGCATAGAGGGTGTGCTACCTGGCCTGTAATTGCTGTTAATTTAAAAAAAAATAAAAAAAACCTCACTGCCGTTGAGTCGGATCCGACTCATAGTGACCCCTCCTTGGGTTTCAGAGATGGTATCACTATGGAAGTAGACTGCCCAATTTTCCTTCCAAGGAGTGGCTGGTGGGTTTGAACTGCCAGCCTTCTGGTTAGCTGTCAAATGCTTTAGGCACTATGCCACCAATTGCTGCTACTAGGTAGAAGGAAATCTTACACAGAGTGAGATATATGAACTAGCACCTATACAAAGCAATAAGCTTGCAGTTCCTTTATTTAACCTATGGTGGAAAACTCACTAAAACCTGTGACATGCAGATAACACAACCTTGCTTACTGAAAATGAAGACAACTTGAATCATTTATTGATGAAGGTCAAAGATTACATCTTCAGTATGAATTACACCCGAACATGTAGAAAACAATCTTCACAACTGATCTGATAAACATCATGATAAGGAGTTCTGGCAAGATGGCGGAGTAGGCACAAGGACTGAACAGACGCTCTTCAACCAAGAAAAGGGAAACCAATTAACACAGACACAGAAGATAATCTTGGACCCCTGAGCCTTGAAGGGAAGGATACAAAAGTGGACTAAACCCCAACTAGCAGAAGAATTTGTGTGAAAATACCAAAAAAGGAGACACACGGATCTGCGGTCTGGCAGCGGACTGAGTGACCCTGACAGCACAGACGACACGGCTTGGAGATTCCTGAGTGGTGGTAGGACCTAAGAATTAACCCCAAAATTACCCTACTAGCCAGGGACTCCACGAAAGACTGTGCACGGTGGCTGGGGAACAAAC
>NW_006921598.1:13197616-13208490 GCF_000298275.1 Orycteropus afer afer
AAAAAAAAAAAAAAATGTGGCATATAACAGAGTCCCTCCTCAAGACATCAGACTTCCTTTTCATTCAAGGATGTTTTGGGGTTGTGATCTTGCTCAGATTTAGGAATTGGCTAAGGGCCATAACTCTGTGATGGTGATTCAAGTCTGACTTCTGTTCACCAGACCTAGAACTTTTTTCTCTATACAAACCCAGCAAGGCTTTAGTAGGCTGCCCATCTATTTCACTTTTAAGTAACCCATGATTACTTAGTCAATGTCAAAGATCTCCAAAGCTCAAACCATTCTGATTATTGCTTTTCTCTGGGCCTATTATGGTAACTGCACCTACCTTTATTCTAGTGATTCAGTGCCACAACTTAGCTCCTACCACTCTAGGATCCAATTATCCGTGTTGAATTAAGGAAACCCAGTTCACTGGCAGTTCACTCTGTATTCCTGGCCTACAGAGAATAGCCACCACCGAACACTTCATGGATGCTGGAGCTCCCCTCTTAAGTATATTTCTCACTGCCTTGATGAAGATAATGTCCTCTGGACCTTCTTGAGAGACATATGTAAGGAGTAGATGATCAGGTTTTATATGATAGTTCCATTCTAGTATTACAAATCCTTTCATTATTTGAATACCTTCTGCACTATACTAAGGAAGGTATAATATTTCATCTTGATTTAGTGTGTAGGCTACCTGTGGCTTCAGGTTTTGGTCAACCAACCAAGTCAACTGTTAGAGCCACTCCCAACTGTTCAAGCTAACACACTGATTCTTGAATCTCTGGTTAAATATTAATTCCATAACAATGAATTCAGCCCAGTCTAATATTCACATTTCTTCACTCTGACCCAATACTTTTAAGATCCACTCCCATGCATGTTTCCCATGTTTCTGTTAATATAAATTGGCAAAATATTGCAATTCTTTTGGCATATATTGCATATCATCTCGGGTAACATTTTTTTCCTTTAATAATAGGACTAGAACCCCAAACCAAACCAAACATACTGCCATCGAGTCAAACCCAAATCATAGCGACCCCTCCTTGGGTTTCCAAGGCACTATCACTGTGGAAGTAGAAGGTCCAACCTTCCTTCCGAGGAGTGGACCCGGTAAGGCAAATAACTCAGGAGAGACAGAGAGACTAATCTCTGACAGGAGAGGAAGGGCTTCTTCTACTGGCAAAAGAAACTCCTCAGAATTTAACAGTTGAAGATACCCAACCTCGTTGCAATCTTCCCTTATGTTCTTATCCCAGTTTTAAGGTTTCCACTCCTTCACAATCAGTCCTCTAATATTAACACAATAGACCTTGAGAGAATGGAAGTGCTAAAGTTCAGTTTATCCTGTTATTCAGCCACTCACAGCTTAGACTTTGAATTTTGTTTTCAGAAATCTCAGTGCTGCAACTATGGGAGATAAGTGTTTCTTTTCAAGAAGCTATAGAAGCTATCTGTGAATTAAAAACCCTGAGCTCATCATTTTCTTTCTCCTATTTTAGTGTATGTATAAGCAACACACCATCCCTCCATCCCATTACATTATTTTCATTAAAATGTTTTATACAGTAATATTGAATATAAAAAAACTCTTAAAATAAAAAATTTTTAAAAAATTAAATAAAATGTTTTATATAGCAAACAGTTGTCTAAAGCCTTGCTTTCTACAGGCACTTGATTACAGGTGTCTACAGGTAGAAATTTAAGTGACTGTTTTACCTCTACATGCCGTGAACTCCCACGGTCCTGTTTTATGACTAGAAACAGGATCATTATTCCTCTAAATATAACCAAATCACAAAATCAACTTCAGAAAACCTAGAACCAATTCAGAGGCAATTCAGAAAACCCTTCTTCAAGGTTCTGTTCCTCTTGAACTACTTCCAGTACCAAAATCTGTGTCAGCTGAGGTTTGATCAAGATTTATATAGGAATTTAACCTTACCAATTGTGGGAGGTGGTTAAACAGTCTATATATAAAGTCTGTTACTTATACATCTGGTGCCCAGCTAAAACTTAGCAAGGCAGGTACTCTGGAAGAAAAGACAAGTGGAAAAGAACAAAGACAATAGAATCGGAAAGAACAACATGGACCCCACAAGGATGAACTGGAACCCACTTCTGTCCCTCATTACTTCCTAATGATATGGGTGACCTACAGGAGAAGCTGGTACCCTTCACTACACATGACCCAGGATTCAGTGAAGCATAAGGAAGAGTCTGGCAAGGGCTGAAAGGGCTACAAACACGACTGCTACTCCCCACCCTCAAGGTGAGCCAGCAGAGGAACAAGAAGTGTGTCCAAGATGCAATAGTGTCTAATCATATACTAATCTTCTAGAAGTAAACATGGCTGTGCTAGTTTACTTGCACTTTCCAATTCTCACAGAAATGTTGCATGTGGTGAACTCGTAATCTGAAACCATACAGGCAAAGGAATGCTGGGATTCTCAATCTAAATTGCAGTACTAAACCACCAATCTGCCCCACCTCTCCGACATTTGCAATCCACTCCAGCATTTTTCTGTTCTTAGAATATACTAATTCACTTTTACCTGAGGGCCTATACCTGTGTTCCCTCTACCTGAAATGCTCTTTCCCCAGATAACTGCATACCTAACTTTTCTCATCATTCACTTTTCTACATACATATCACCTCTTCTCCTATATTAAGTATCTCTTGCTCCTGGTCACTCTCTGTAATTGATATTTTTCATATTTTAGCTGCATCCACTCCCCCTTTCTCCCTTTGCTAACAGTAGATAGATATTTGTGCATGTATCCATCCACTCCCATGCAGGTCTCCTTGCCCAGCTCTACAAATGGGCACTGACTAGCTTAAGTTAATTAGCAGATTTTATTCCCAACCTCAGCCATTGATTTAGAGATAAGCATGAGACCAAAGCTAGTAATTCACAGACCTGTGACATAAATGCTGTGACAGAAGCCCTGCTGCATATGATCAAGGAAGCATGTAACTTTGACTTCTACTGGCAGACATCCTCCAATCCTGAAGGGGACACAGCCCAAAAAGGAAGCTATCACTGTGGACTGCAGAACAGAAAGTGGAGACAAATTGGGCCAATGTTGACACTGTTTATCTCCTGGATCAACGAACCCAAAAACTTTCCCTATCTTTGTATTTTCCAGCTACTTGAACAAATAAATTCCCATGTTGCTTAAGCCACTCTGGGGTTTTTGCTATTTTTTAAAAAAATCATCTCCAATGATACACCCCCTAACACATTATACTGTTTTACTTTCTTCAAAGCAAGGGTCACTATCTGTAATTATCTTGGCTATCTGTTTACTTTTTATTGTCTCTTTTTCAATCAGTGTCTACACAGTTTGTAAACTCATGCAAGTATTTTATTCCAAACTCCTAGAGAAACACCAAGCACACATAAGAACTCAAAAAAAAAAAAAAAAACCTACTAAATGAATGAGTGGAGTCACTCTAGAGTAAGTCTTCTCTTTCTGTAGAAAGTAAAAAGCAGAAATGGTACTAATACTGCCATGCAAAAAAAAATGTCATGTTTCACTTCTGTTGGGCCACTAATACCAAACTTGCTTTACTTTTGTTCTTCTTTGATCATTTTGCTTAGAGTTGAGCTCTACATGCAGTATGTGTGAGTATACAATAATTGCTAAATGGCTAGCATGTCTGGTGTCATAAAGCATCACAGGTGTTCAATTGAAAATTTACAGCTGATGACTAAGATTACTATGAAAAGAAACAGCTAGCCTTTTAATGTTTCTCAATTCCCTAAGCAAGAGGTATTGATTTTCTACTTAAGCATCCTAGGAACAGCCATTGTTTTCCATTAAAGGGTCTTTAAAGAGCCTCTAAAAATTTCATCACCTGGCTACTAGTGTTACAGTTTGGAAAATGAAAGTAACAACCATAGGGACTACAGCTAATCCTTAGGAAAATAAAGAAATAACCTGTTCATCCACCTTCAGGATTTATTTTTAATTTTCCTTCGGTTTTTTATCACTTGGGTTTTATGCAGCTTAGAGAAATACAGAGTACAAAGGTCCACAGTTTCTGAAATCCATGCTTCCTCATGCAATTTTTGATGTGCCAGGAGATACAGTAACTACCAGAAACCTGGTGGTATCCAACTGTGTGGCTCTAATGCAGGACTTCTGTGCAGGACATCATTGCTAATATCTTGATTTTTCTCTCCTATTTTATAAAGCCCTAAGCATTGTGAGATTGTTATAAAGTCCCTAAGCAATATATGATGTGTGATAAACAGAAACAATGCTAAATAACACTTACCTGAAAGTTGAGCCAGTCCAATAAGAATTCAGATTTTTAGGTACATGCATTCAAATAATTTCCTCTTAAAACTGTTCTGGTTACCTATATGCTGCTGTGATAGAAATATACCCCAAATATGATGGCTTGAACAAACAGGAGTTTATTCTCTTACAGTTCAGGAGGCTAGAAGTCCAAGTTCAAAATGCCAGGTTCTAGGGGCTGGATGAAAGCCCCTCAGCCTTGGACTTCAGGTCTACCTCTTGCTCCCGGCCCACTGAAGCTAGAGGAATCTCTTCACTCAGGCAGCTACTGGCTGCTGAGGCTAACAAGCCCAAGGTCAACAAATAAAATGGCACAGTCCTGATGTCACCAAACCACACAGCAGGCCACTGATTCAAGGCCACTGAAAGTCCCAGGATCAGCAGAGCATGGCAGGCTGCTGAACAATGACTCAGCTACACACAGGGTTCAAGCATGCCATAAGATAGAGACCATTCTCCAAAGCTTCTCCTTATATGCAGGAAGCAGACTGCATTCCTAAGGCAGCTACTCAGCTGCTCACAGTAGATTCCACCATGGAATTGATTACCAGTCTCATCATGGGGAATAAATAGTACATTCAGCTGCCCAGCCACTCAACCAAGCCCAGCCAAGTTGACACACAAAGTTAACTACCACAATTCCACCCCTTGTCAACTTGGCACCTGCATAGATCTTCAATGGGTGGCATCTGTACAGATCTCCTTCACCGGGTGGCTCTAATCCCCTAGTTCCTAAGTGGTGACCTCACCCCCTTTGCCTGGTGGGCCCTGTTCCTCTACCTCTTGGGCATGGTAGCCCTGCCCCCTCTCTCTTGGGCAGTGGCTATGGCTCCATCCTGCTGGCCCACATGAACGAGCAGCCCTGTGCTCCAAACCAAGTTGGTGATGGTATAACTCTTTGAAAACTAGGGGGCCATGGTGGTTCCACTCCCAGAGGCCATGGTCCTACCCTTCGAGACTGCGGCAGCTCTGCTTCCCATTTCCTTGGTCTCTCCACTTCTGACGATTAATGCTGAAGGCAACCCACTCCACCAGAAATCTTCCTGCTCAAAAAGCACTCAGCTTTCTTGCTCCATGGGCCAGCCAACTCCGTTTCAAGCCAGTCTCTTCTACCAATTAATGCCCGAAGGCAACCCACTCCACCAGGAAGCCGCCTACCCAATGGCACCCAGCTTTCTCCTCCATGGGCTGGTAAGGCTGTTGCTGTGTCATACCAGTCTCTGGGCTCTGCTACTGCCATCTCTCATGTTGGTCTCTCTGCTCTGCTCCTGCTGTCTCTCATGCCATATGCCAGGGTCTCTCTGTCAGGGTCTTGAGTGAAGGACACACTCCACTCCTGTTTCCACATTTTAGGTATCTGTCAGAGCAGCAACCTATTCCCAGTCCCATATTCTGTTCTCATTACCTCTGTGCTGCTCAGACAGAAATATACCACAAATGTGATGGCTTGAAAAAACAGGAGTTTATTCTCCTACAGTTTGGGAGGCTAGAAGTCCAAAGTCAAAATGCCATGCTCTAGGGGCTGGGTAAAAGCCCCTCAGCCTTGGACTTCAGCTCTACCTCTTGCTCCCAGCCCACTGAAGCTGGAGACATTTCTTCACTCAGGCAGCTACTGGCTGCTGAGGCTGACAAGCCCAAAGTCAACAAATAAAATGGCACAGTCCCAATGTTACCAAACCACACAGCAGGCCATTAATTCAAGTCCATTGAAAGTCTCAAGATTGGCAGAGCATGGCAAGCTTCTGAACAATGACTCAGCTACATGCAGGGTTCAAGCATGCCATAAGCTAGAGACCATTCCCCAAGCTTCTCCTTATATGCAGGAAGCAGACCACATTCTTAAGGTAGCTACTCAGCTGCTCATAGTAGATTCCACCATGGAGTTAATTACCAGTCTCATCATGGGGAATATTACATCCAACTGCCCAGCCAAGTTGACACACAAAGTTAACTACCACAAAATCATATGCCCACTAAATGCCCAACAAAGATGAATGTATAAATAAACAATGGTACATACATATAATGGAATAGTATACAATTATAAAAAATAATAATGAATCTATGAAACACCTCATAACATGGATGAACCTAGAGGGCATTATGCTGAGTGAAATTAGTCAATTACAACAGGACAAATATCGTATGGGATCATTACTATAAAATATCAAGGAAAGACTTACAAAAAGAAACATTTTTTGAAGACTACAAGGGATGGGAGGGAAAAGGGAAAGTAAATCATTAACAAGAGAGTACATACATTAACTTGGGTGAAGGGAAAGGTAAGGAGGAGATCAGCACAAATGATCAAGGCAAAGGAAGACACTAGGAGGAGCGTAAGAGTTAAAGGCAATAAAGGTAAATACTATCACATACACAATCCTGCACTAACATAATAACAATCTATGAGTGGATATGTAGATAAACATGCAAACTGAACAGGAGTGGGAAGGCGAATGGGTCTATATGCATGAATATATATACAGGTTTGACAGAGGATATTTCTACATATGTATTTATATGCGCTGCAATATATCCATGAATATAGTAGAACGTACAGAGGGCACAGATATGAAAATTTCTTAGCCATAATCAAATACCTTGAGGGAAGGAGTCCCTGGGCCTGGGGGCTCAGGACCATAGTCTGGGGGGGCATCAAGATCAATTGTCATTAACATTGTCCATAAAGACAACATTCTACATCCTACTTTGGTGATAAGAGACTGGGCTCTTAAAAGCTCGTGAGCAGCCCTCTAAAATGCAGCTATTGGTCTCTCCTTGTCAGGAGCAAAGAAGAGTGAAAATAATCAAAGATGCATGGAAAAAATTAGTCCTAAGGACTAATGGACCATATGAACTCCAATCTCCACAATGCTGAGGCCCGAAGAACTAGATAGTGCCTAGCTACAATTGCTGATTGCTCAGAAAAGGAACACTATAAGAGGTCCTGGATAGAGCGGGAGAAATATGTGGAACAAAACTCAAAATCATTTAAAAAAAAAAAGAAAAAGAAAAAAAAAAGACAAGGTATACTGGTCTGATAGAGACTGGTGGAACCCCTGACACTATTGCTCTTGATTATCATCCTTCAAGCCTGGAACTGAACTCAACCCTGTGATTGAACTTTCACCCAAACAGACAGGCCTATAAGGTGAACATAACCACCAGGGAGGTATGTGCTCCTTAGAATAATCAACCACACAAGTTCAAAAGGGCAGCATTTGCCCAGGGATAAAGCTAAGAAGGCAGAAAAAAACAAGAAAGAAGAAGGATTAGAAACAATAAACACAGGGAAGAAGTGAGAAGAGTGCTGTTACATTGTGGGGATTGCAATCAATGTCACAAAACAAAATGGGTATGAATTGTTGGATGGAAAAATCAATTTGCTCTGTAAACTTTCACCCAAATCACAACAAAAAGTTAACAACAAAAACAAAAACAACAAAAAGACCCAATGAGAGAAAAAGGAAAAAAAAAAAAAACATATGTCCATATAGTTTCCTCTTTTAACCATGGCTTAAAAGAAACAATATAAATTCCTCTAAATCCTACATGTAACAGGCTGGAACGGATAAGATAGAATGTGAGGTTACTGAAATGATCAACTTCATTGATTCCAGACAAAGGCTACACTAAACTATACCACACAGATGGATTTCAATACTATGTCCAAAGACCCCTAAGGAAAGTCTGGTTTTAACACCTCTTCTTCTTTCCCAACCAAAAAATTTCTTAAATCACTTATAATCCTATCTGTGAGAGTAGCTTTTAGAATTAAATGAGACGAGGTGCATAAAAAGTGTCTAACTCAGTACCTATTCAGGGAATGCCATTAAAACTAGAAAACTCCTTCTTTTTCTTCCCCTGTTGATCATTTCCTCTTTTTTGTGTGATTACAGAGAATGAGATAAGCTATGATTTGTACTTAAAAAATATTTGTATGAATAACTATTACCTGTTCTTATTGTCTTATTTAGGATTTGTAGCCTATATAGACTAAGACAATATATTTGAAAGTACTTCCTAAAAAAAAAAAAAAAGTGTAAAAATGGAAGGTAATATTCATATAATTGAAATAAGTAAACATGTCTACTTTTTAACTTGTTCCCCCCACCCTCACCAACAATAAAGCATTGTATTCTAAGATATATACCTAATAAATGTTTTCATTAACAGGTGGTAGTTCTAGTTTCTTTTAGTGGACCCTCGATTTATCTTCCCGTATGATTTATGCCTTCATCTTGGCACTGCAGAAAATCACTTGTGTGATTTTTGTCTGAGAGATGTTTTCAGAATTCAAAGTAACAGTGCTTTGTCAGAGCTGTGGTAAGGAACAAATAAGATAATCTGTGTGAGATAAACTGGAAAGTGCTCTGCAATTGAAGTTATTGATACTTTGGGGATATTAGCTGTGAAAACAGGCTTTGCCATCTGTAGTAGTAATGGTAACACATTTTTATTCCTGTTACTAATAATAATGACTAAAATTTACTGAGCACTTACTATGAAGTCCGCACTGTGTTGAGTGTGTCACATATATTAACATATTTCATCCCCACAACAACCCTTTGAGTAGGTCAAATTAATATCTTCATTTTAGAGATGAAGAGGCTAATGCAGAGAAAGTTTAACTAGAAAGAAGACGTTAACTCAGAGATTCATTACCTTGCTGAACAAGGGTCAAAAGTGGTAGAAAGAAAAGTAATATGCCATTAGCAAAGATAGTGGGGTGTAGGTGGAAGTCAGAGAACTACTGTTTCTGTACTTAGACTTAGACTCTAGCAAACATTGCTGGTACCTGTATCACATCACTTCTGCCCACCTCTGAGTTCAATGGCAGATGTGGAAGACACTTTTATGTGGGTATGGACTCTGCTGTACTGATAGAGTCCCACTTCAAGCCCAAAATGTTCATCTGTCCACATTCTGCCAGGGTCACTTGGCCCTCTCTCAGGGGCAGCTGGGAACTTAACACCCTCATAGGACAGGTCGTAACTAGTGGGGGCCAGGAACCAATGAATAAATGCCCCAGCCTCAATCATTCAGGGGGGTTGTCTTGGGAGGTCTTCTGTACATCTCTTAGAGGAATCAGCTGAACTGAGCCTTGTGGCTTATTGCAGAGACAGATAAGGCATCCGTAATGAGCTTTCCTCCTTCCCTGCTTCACTGTCCCTACTCCCTGACTCCTGCTTTCTGACCTTCTCCAAGGTCTTTATCTCAAGCTCTGCTTTGGGGAACCCAAACTAAGATATAGTACACATTTGACCTTTTAAATAAATGATACATGTTATTGCTGTTATTGTTAAGTGTTGCTGAGTTGGTTATGCCTCATAATAGCCTATGTATAACAGGAAAAAATGTTGTCCTATATAACCCAATCACATTTATCAACATTAAGCAACATGCTCATTACATGGTTCTGAAAAGTTTTAATAATTTGTTTTTAAAATCTTAGGAACCAGCAGGAGATACGGGGACAGTTAGATTGTGGAGCTTTTAAAAACTATTTTTAGCACTTGCTGAAATGTTTCATACTAAAGAGAAAATTCTTTCACTCAACAAGACACTGATTAGATCTTTAGGTACTGTTCCTATAGCAACACACCACTCTGCAATATTCTATTATTTTATAAGCCCACCTCCTCAACCAGGCACTAGAGTTCATTAGACATGGCTACCCTTTCCAATTCTCCACTAAATGACATTCTTCCTATTTTTAGTTTATATCCACAATTTTTCCCTTATTTCCTTTCATTTTAATTTCAGGGGTGAATTTTAATTAATTAAAAACATTTTGCTAAAGTTATTCTGTATATTGATCAAAGATGTTTAACAATATTAAGAATAATGATAATAACAGCAATTCCTCATTAACCTAATATTCAAGACCTTCTTCTACAAAAGGAGCTCTGGTAGCATCATGCCTAAGGCACTTGACTGCTAACCAGAAGGCTGGCGGTTCAAACCCACCAGCCACTCCTCGGAAGAAAGATGGGGCAATCTACTTCCATAGTGATACTGCCTTGGAAACCCAAGGAGGGGTCGCTATGAGTTGGGTCCGACTCCACGGCATATAACAACAACAACAACAACAACATCTTCTACAAATGTACTCCAACTTACCTTTATAGGCATAGAGGAATAAAAATGTGACAAGTCACAGGAGTGGAAAATCCTGCTTCCAGAATGACTCAGTCATTCAGTAAATATAAGTACCATCTATAACCCAGAAACTATGTTTGGTGCTAGTGATGCAACATTGAACAATGTAGACATGGTCCTTGGCTCAAGGAGTTTACAGTCTGGAGGAGGCAAACAAATAAGTCATTAACGAGAGGATATAACTAGTGTTGTACTGTAGAGGGCAAAGTAGTTATTACAGAGGCTACCATAATCAAGGGACAGGGAATATCTTCCAGAGGAAATGATATAAGCTGATACTCAAAGCATGAGTGCAGTTTAACCATGGGAATGGGAGAAGATAGAGAAGGGTAGCCTGCTAGGCAAGGGCAATATGTAGAAGACTTGGAGGCAGAAGTCATGAAAGAAGTTAGGTATGATAAGAATGAAGAATG
>NW_006921598.1:13211774-13218708 GCF_000298275.1 Orycteropus afer afer
GTGTGTTCCATCTGGTGAAGTCCCAAGTGTACAGCCTCCGTTTGTGTTGTTGAAAAAGAGGTGTTTGCAATGAACAAGTCGTTGGTCTTGCAAAATTCTACCATGCGAGTTCCAGCATTATTTCTGCCACCAAGGCCAAATTTTCCAACTACCGGTGATTCTTCTTTGTTTCCAACTTTTGCATTCCAATCACTAGTGATAATTAACACATCCTGATTGCCTACTCTCTAAAATTTATTTGTAACCCCAAAATCAATACTTGTGGCACTCTTACATAGTCACTCTCAGACTCCACACAGAGGCAAAAAACTTGAGTCATCCAACACATATGTTCCCAGCTGAGGCTGAACAAAGTGACACTGCATTATTGTTTCAGCTCTCATACCATAAATAAGTTTTCTTTGCTTGGTCTATTTAGTGCCCTGTTTCTCACATTTTTGTGGGGTCATTTTTTTTTGGTGCTTCTGCTGTTTTAAATGGCTCAAAAGGTGGTGTTAAGTGCTGTCTAATTTTCCTAAGTACAAGAAGGTTGTACTGTGCCTTATGGAGAAAACACATGTGTTAGATAAGCTTCACTTAGGCATGAGTTATAGTGCTTTTGGCCATGAGTTCAATGTTAATGAATCAATAATACATATTAAATAAAGTGTCTTTAAATAGAAACACACATAAAATAAGGTTATGCATTGATTAACTGACAAGAATGTGACCAAAGGCTCACAGGCCTAACCGTATATTTCCCCTAGAAACAATAGTTCAGTATTCAGTAATTCAGCATTCATAGTGACTTTATAGAACATGATTAAAGCAGATAATGAGAATCAATTGTATTTAAGCCACAGGAAACTAGACACCTCTCTAAGCCTCATTTTCCCCATCCATAAAATGAAGAAAATTTTCCCCAACCATAAAATGAAGAAAATAGTCCCTAGCTCATAAAGTATTCTAGGGTTTAGATTGGATAATTCAGGTACAACATTTAGGACATTATCTAACAGAGAGAAAGAAATAAATAAATGTTAGCTATTATTATTAATTTTTAGAATAAAAACAGAATGTAGTGTCATAAAAAACTAAGGAAAGAGGAAGTGTCAAGAAAATAGTCATGATTCATAGTGTTAAATGCTACCAAGAATTTGTAAGTCCATGTAGGACCTGTAAGAACCTTAGGAAATCAGGAGATCTGGTAGTATAGTGGTTAATAAGTCTTTTGGCCACTAACCAAAAGGTTGGAGGTTCTAAACCCACCAACTACTCCATGGACGAAAAAATGAGACAGTCTGCTTTCATAAAGATTTGCACTTGGGAAACCAATGGGGGTCGCTATGAGTCTCAATCAACTCAATGGAAGTGAGTAATGCCCTTCTTTGTTTCTATTTCAATGGTAGGCATCACAGCTGGAATGTGGATCACTCCATTTTTTCCTGGCAGGATAGTTCTTTGACTGTATACAGGAGACCATAGTATAAACAGCCACAGAATATTTGGTTGGCTGGTTTGTCTGCCCCATTTGCAATGATTTCCCCATCTACTTACTGTAAATGCCTTTTTCTCAATCTGACATTGTAGGAGCCCAGAATGCATTTGAATAATACTTTCCTCCTGTAGCCTTGTTGTTTGGACCAAGAGTAAACAACTGACCCCAAGTTTGACTAATGAAGATATAATCTCCAACAACTCACACTAGGTAACAAGAAAGAGGAGTAATTGCCCTTTCTGGAGGCAGTAGGCTTTAGCTAAAACTTAAATTTGGGTGCTATTAGCACTCATATTTTCTGTCCTTTTGGACCAGAGAACTAGAGGAAGTCAATCAGTAAAAAGAGAGAGTAGGGCAGCCAGGCAGAGAAGGGAAGACAAAGAAGGCTCTTACAGTGTTCAATTTCTGGTTCCAGTTCTATTTTAAGGTCTGGGTCATGTAATTCCCAGGATGCAGTGTATTCCACAGGTCAGTACTTTATTGTTACAGGTGTCTCCAGGGACACTGTGTCTGAGACTGGTATTTGGCCAGTGAGTACATGAAGAATATGATATTTGTTGCTAGAAAATAGCTTAAAAATCATCTAATCCAACTCCTTCTTTTGAAAGGAGCCTGCTCTTGTGATCCATGAGACACTTTTGTGTCTTTGCTACCTTAAAGTAGCTCAAAAGAGTTTATTATTTCAACCAAAAGAATCAGAACCCTGTACAGGAGGCTTAGGAAAGAATTGTATCTACAGTGAAGAAAATGATTCCCTGTGGAATTTGGCCTTGATAAATCCTGGATCTAATATCAGAGAATGTGCTAGAATAGAAGGCAAGTACTAGAGGCTGCTATTAGGACATGGAGCTTGCAGAGTTCTTCAGTCGTGAAATTTGATGCTTTTTAATTAGTAGTTGTTTAGGGGGAGAGGAATTAGAAGTAAGGCAAGTAGTTTAGATGAGAATATTACAGAAATAGTGAGGGAATCATTTCCTAATTTCTTTCCTCTCAACTTAATGTTAATCAAAAACTCCAAAGTATGCATCTCAAATATGATTTATTCTCAGATCTTTATTCAGACTGCATTATACCACTTCTTGGAAAATCAGTTATTTTGTGATTTCAGAGAAACATTCATCAAACGAATGAAAATCCAGGAGTTTCTTCTCAATCTCCTCTGCTATGAATATTCAAAATAAACATACATCATAAAGATAAAGTCCTATTATCCTGCGTATAGAATAAACAGAGTTGAATACAAGCCAAGTCACAAAAAACAGTTGGGGGTCCCATGTCTGCCACTCACTAACAATGTTATTTTTCACAAAGGGCTTAAATTCTCCAGACTGGTTTCTTCATATTTCAAAAGAAGGAGTTGGATTAGATGATTTTTAAGCTATTTTCTAGCAACAAATATCATATTCTTCATGTACTCACTGGCCAAATACCAGTCTCAGACACAGTGTCCCTGGAGACACCTGTAACAATAAAGTACTGACCTGTGGAATACACTGCATCCTGGGAATTACATGACCCAGAGCCATGTCCTCCCTGCTGTGACCCAGCCTCTTTGCAGCTACTTCACTCTGCAGCTAAAACCATATTTTAGCAACTATGCCTGTACCTGAAAATATAGTATAGTTTAGCCTTAATGACCAGGTCTATAATCAAGACTGAAAGTCTATTGGGTTAATAGTGATTTCCTAACTATATTTGCTTAATAGCATGTTGGGTACTAAGAATTGAGAATCAGTGTAGGAGTGGCAGAAATACCACAGTTAATCCAGTTTAAGAGTCACATTTATTTTCCATATTTTATCAAGCCCAAAATTAAAATGCATTTAGAATTGCTAATGTCCAACCTTAACTCCCACACATGTGCACATACACATCAATATGTGTATAACATATTGTAACTGTGGCTTGAAAAGAATTATAGGACCAGAGTGAAGTACTGTTTTAAGATATGTTGGGGCTATTGCAGCACTATTCACAATAGCCAAAAAGAGGAAGTAACCTAAATGTTCATCAAGAGATAAATGGATAAACAAAATGTGGTACATACATAAAACAGAATACTACTCTGCCAGTAAGAGAAATGAAATCTTGATGCACACTACAGTGTGAATGGACCTTGAAGACATTATGCTGAGTGAAATAAGTCAATCACAAAAGGACATATATTGTATGACCTCTGTTCTGGTTACCTAGTGCCTCTGTGACAGGAATATACCACAAATGGGATGGCCTTAACAAACTGTAAGTTTCTCTTACAGTTTGGGAGGCTAGAAGCCCAAGTTCAAAGTGCCAGGCTCTAGGGACTGGGTGAAAGCCCCTCAACCTAGGGCTTCAGCTCTGCCTCTTGCTCCTGGCCCACTGAAGCTAGAGGCATCTCTTCACCCTGGCAGCTACTGGCTGCTGAGGCTAACAAGCCCAAGATTGACAAATAAAATGGCACAATCCTGATGTTACCAAACCACACAGCAGGACATTAATTCAAGTCCAATGTAAGTCCCAACGTCAGCAGAGCATGGCAAGCTGCTGAACAATGACATGGCTACATGCAGTGTCCAAGTGTGCCATAAGCTAGAGACCATTTCCAAAGCTGCTTCTTATATACGGGAAGCAGACCACATACCCAAAGTAGCTACTCAGCTGCTTGTTGTAGATCCCATGAAGTTGATTGACAGTCTCATCATGGGGAATAACTACCACCAGCTGCCTAGCTACTCAACCAGGCCCAGCCAAGATGACACACAAACATAACCACCACAACCTCACTTACATTTTAAAAAAAATGTAAAAAAAAAACCAAGAAAAGGTAAATGTATAGAGACTAAAGTGTACTAGTGATTACAGGGGCAGGGTAGAGGCAAGGGAAAGTGGGGGAGGGGTTATTGCTTATGGAATACTGAGTTTCAATTTAAGATGATAGAAAAATCACAGTGATTAAGGGTAGGGTTGCATAGCTGATTATTGTAATTGTTGTCAATAAGTTGTATACCTGTAAAAACTTGGCAAAAGTTGTGCAATACATATATTTACCAAACAAAGAAAAAGAGTAGCTACTGAGGCTGCTTACCCAAACTCAGTGCTGTGGAACTGATTCTGATTCGTAACAACTCTAGAGGACAACGTAGAACTGCCCAGAAGGTTTCCAAGGCTGTACATTTTTACAGAAGCCAACTGCTTCATCTTTCTCCCACAGAGTGGCTGGTGGGTTCAAACTGCTGACCTTTTTGGTTAACAGCTGAATGCATTAACCACTGCACCACCAGAGCTCCTTTAAGTCTGCTTGTGTACAACTAAACACCTCACAGGATTTGGTTTCTTAGTTTGGCAGTTAAGTCATGGCTTCATAAGACATCCCAGTTAATTAACCTAATAATGTGTTCAGTGTTTCTGTTCTACCTCCTGGTTTATTGCATAGTGCCTAGGGTCTCAAAAGTTTGCAACTGGCCATCCAAGGCACAACAATTGGTCCCTATTCACCTATAGCAACAGAGGAAGAAGCAAAGACAGGAATAGAAGGAGAAAATTAAATCTGTAGCTTATTGCCTCCATGAACAACTGCCTCCTTTAATTTGAGACCAGAACTGGATGGTAACCAAATACCATTATGGTACATTTTAAGCAAAGATTCTATAGAAAATCAGATCAAAAGTGAGAAAATACAGAACAGAATTGAAAATTCTCAAAGAATGTAGACTCTCTAGAGGGAACCATGAAAGCTGGAAGAACCCCTGAAACTATTGCCCTGAGATAGTCTTTAAAAATTAAACCTTAAGTCAAAAATATACTCTAAAGTCTTCTTAAAATGAAACAATAGTTAAGCTTAATTAGTAAAGAATGTTTGCCTTAAGTACTGCGCTTTTTGTAGATCTAGCTACATGAAATCAAATAGACAACAACAAGCAGAACGATTCAACAGGAACCTCAAGGGGCAGTGAGTTTTCATTAATGGTAGAAAACAGCTCAGAAAGCAAAGGTGAGACTCGCTCCACAACTTATCAATGTTACTGAATTGTACATCCAGAAATTGTTGAATTGGTGTATAATTTGTTGGGTATAATCTCAACAACAATAACAAAAAAAATAAACAAAATAAATTATTTTTTAAAAAAATACACTTAGAGGAACCTAAAAAAAAAGAAAGAAATGTTGGGTTGCCAGAACTCTTCATGACCCAGAGGAAAGTAATGTGTGCAAAACATGGACACTAACAAATAAGTTGAGACATGAATCAAAGATTCAAACTCTTAATGTGAAAAAAAATTTAGAAATACCATAATCAATTTATTTTTCTTATATTTTCTTTGCATGAATGTACAATGGGTCATATATGAGAAAAATCTATATCTAAATATGTCTAAAGGAACCCTTACAATTAGCATGAAATAAAAATTATAAGGGAGAGAGGACTTCCTGTTAGATGGCAGAATAAGGCAGACAAGCTACACAGACCTTCTTCAACAAAGAAAAAATAAACCAATTGATAGAGATACAGAAGATAATCCTGGAGCCCTGAACTTTGAAAAGAAGTATACAGAAGTAGATTAGGCACCAACTAGTGGAAAAACCTGAATGAAAACAGTGAGTACAGAGATGGATGGAGCTGTGGACTGTCAGCTACTGTGACAGCACCAATAGCCTGAATATTTCCAAGTGGTGTTGGGACCTAAGAATTGACCTAAAGATCAGCCCTGGTCATCAAAGTCTGCAGGGATGACTGGTGGCCAATGACGAGGAAATAAATAGCAAGGAGGGAGACAAACTGAGCTGTGGACTTTCAACCACTTGCACCTACCTTCAGACAGTGCAGCCATTTTAATTGTTTACAAGTGGTGGCCATTTTGGATATTTAAAGTGACCAAGGGTGCAGTCATTTTGAATGTTTGCAAGAGGTGGCCATTTTTTATATTTAAAGTGAGAGCATTCTTATTTGGATTCCAGGGACCTAAGAAACAGCTCTGCTTGCTAAGGGCAGCAGGGACATATGAAAGGCTGACAATAGGAAAGGAGATAGGTGGTGGGTGTGTAAGTGTTGCTAGCTAGCAAAGAGAAGAGCACAGTACCTCGCTTACTTAGACACCAACCAAAGAAAACTAAAACCTTGGGCAAATCACTCCAACATACAATCACCATTTAAATATAAACACAAAAACATCACAATGTCTTGGAGACAACAGACCATCACAGTCCACACAAAGAAGCAAGATAAAGCAGGAGAAACAGGAGACCAGGATACAGACCCAGATCACATCCCTGAGGATAAAGCAGAATTGGAACTCCCTGATAAGAATTCAAAAGAATTATATTGAGGTACCTTTAATGCACTGAGGGACAAATCAAGGAAAACGCTGACAAAATTGAGGAAAACACAGAAAAAAATGCTAGAACAATTTCAAAAGACAAAACAAGAACAAAATGACAAAATAAATGAAAAATTAGAAAATAAAATGAAATAAAAATAAA
>NW_006921598.1:13218808-13220186 GCF_000298275.1 Orycteropus afer afer
ATATAATGAACCTTGTAAGTTATTTATTTAAAAAAAAAAAAAAAAAACTTGCTGCCATTGAGTCGATTCCAACTCACAGCAACCCCTCCTTTTCCAAGGCAGTATCTCTACGGTACCTCTACGGAAGTAGATTGCCTACTCTTCCTTCTGTGGAGTGGCTGGTGGGTTTGAATTGCCAGACTTCTGGTTAGCAATCAAATGCCTCAGACACTACACCACCAGGACTCCCAGCCATGTATTAGCTAGGGAAATTTCAGTGCTATAATATCCAATTCTCAAAATCTGAATGGTTTAACATAATAAAAGTCCATTTTTTGCTTACTTAATTATCCAGCACAGATTTTCCTGGTTGCTTCCTCCATGTGTTTCAAGGAATCAGTATCCTCCCATCTTTTGTCTTAATCATCTCTGGGACTCTGAGTTCTTGGAAATCAAGCGAAAGATGAGGGTAGATTATAAAAATATAACCACTTACTGGACAGGTTCTCCTAATCAACAACTCTACACTATGGAAAGGGTATTGTGAATTTTTAGTGGACAACTATGAGTTTTTATTTTATTTTAAGAGGAATAGAAATGGTTTCAAGATGGGTCACAGCAATATTAGGTTTGCATTTGTAAAAATCACTCTGGATTTTGGGTGGAAAATGAATTAGAGTCAGCTAAACAGTTATTGATACACAACAACAACAAACAGTTATTGAAGTAATCTAGGATGAAATAATTATGGCATGGACTAGAATGAGGCAATTGAGAGAAAGACATTTAAAATGGGTAAAAATTAGTGACTGGAATGTGGAAGAGGAATCAAGAATGATGACAATGTTCAGCTGAAAGTTAGATATACAGATCTGGAGCTCAGATGAGGACCAAAGATACAAATTATGGGAGTAACAGCATATAGATGCTACCTGAAGCCATGGGAATGGGTAACATTTCATAGAAAGTGCATAACCTGAGATAAGAAAGAGTCCATAGAAAAATTAATGAGTCACCTCTCTTTATTCACAGATTCCATATTTTTGAATTTGCCTGTTGTTGTTATTGTTGTTAGGTGCCGTCGAGTCGTTTCCGACTCATAGCGACCCCATGCACAGCAGAAGGAAACACTACCCGATCCCGCGCCAGCCCCACAATCCCTGCTATACTTGAGCCCATCATCGCAGCCACTGTGTCAATCCATCTCGTTGAAGGCCTTCCCGTCTTGTGTCGGCCCTCCACCCTACCAAGCATGACATCCTTCTCCAGGGAATGGTCCCTTCTGACAACATGACCAAAATAGGTGAGACGAAGTCTGGCCATTCTCGCTTCCAAGGAGCATTTCGGGTGCACTTCCTCCAGGACAGATCTGTTAGTTCTTTTAGAAGTCCATGGTACT
>NW_006921598.1:13226586-13228166 GCF_000298275.1 Orycteropus afer afer
AGAATTAGTGAGCTTAAAGACAGACACCTCAATACTTCCTTGAAAAAGGGCCAATCAGAAAAAAGATCAAAATAAAAGAAACCCTAAGGTTCATGTAGGATACCATCAAAAGGAATAACCTAGTTGTAATTGGAATTCCAGAACAGGAAGAGAAAAATAAAACCACAGAGAAAATTGTCAAAGATTTGTTGCAAGAGAATTTCCTTGGTATGATGAAAGATGAGAATATATCCATTCAATAACTCCAGTGAACCCCAAACAGGATAGAACCCAAAAGAAAATCACCAGGACATATGATTATCAAACTCACCAAAACCAAAGATAAAGAAAGAATCCTGAAAGCAGCACAAGAAAAATGAAAAGTTACATACAAGGGGCAACCTCTAAGACTAAACTCGGAGTTCTTAACACAAACAATGTAGGTGAAAAGACAATGGGAGGTTTATATAAAAAACAGAAGGAAAAAAAATTCCAACCAAGACTTCTATATCCAACAAAATTGTCCCTCAAATATGATGGTGAAATTAGGACATTTCCAGATAAGCAGAAATTAAGGGAACTTGTCCAAACCAGAACAACATTACAAAAGATGATAAAGGGAGTCCTTTGCAAAGAGAACCAACAACATCAAATGACAATTGACCATTAACACACATGATGACATAACCCAGACACTAACCCAGTTATGGAAGTATCCGAAGTAAATAAGCCTACAAGATTGTAAACAGGGAACCAGAGACATCAACTGACAAATGAGGAGAGCTACAAACTAAAAAGAGGGAAAAAACTGTGCAGTTACAGAACTTCTAAATGGTAGGGAAGTCAAGACAACTTCAAGATAGAACAGATTGTTCTAAACTTGGGAAGAAAATTATAAATCACATGGTAACCTCAGACAAAAATGACAAATCTTCAAAGCAAAATAAAAAAGAGGACAAACACAAATATTTAGCAAATACTAACACAACAGCAACGAAGGAAGTGATAACATAATTCATAAACAAAATGAGCTCAGCACAGAAAATTACATGGAACAAAGAAATCAGCAACACCATGAAAAAGGACATAACAAAATGAGAGCAACAAAATCATATGTCAATAATTACACTGAATGTCAATGGATTAAACATACCACTCAAGAGACAGAGAGTCGCAGACTGGATCGGAAAACATAACCCATCAATATGCTGTCTGGAAGAGACACACCTTAGAGAGAAAGACAAAAATAGACTAAAAATTAAAGGTGGCAAAAGATATATCAAGCGAATGGCAACCATACAGGAGCAGGAGTGGCAATATTAATTTCTGATCAAATTGACTTTAATACAAAACCACCATAAGAGACAAGGAAGGACATTATGTAATGATTAAAGGATCAATTGAACAAGAGGACATAACAATAATAAATATTTATGCACCCAATGAAAGAGCTCCAAAATACAGAAACCAGACTCTAACAGAACTGAAAAGATGACTCTACAGTGATATTGTTGTTGTTGTTGTTGTTATGTGCCGTCGAGTCGGCCCCGACTCATAGCGACCCCTCCTTGGGTTTCCGAGGCAGTATCACAGTGATATTA
>NW_006921598.1:13229808-13231491 GCF_000298275.1 Orycteropus afer afer
GAATAGAAGGGACATCCCTCAACATAATAAGGGTCATATATGCAAAACCAACAGCCAACATTATTCTCAATGGAGAGAGACTGAAACCATTCCCCTCATGAACAGGAACCAGACAAGGATGCCCTCTATTACCACTTCTGTTCAACATTGTATTAGAAGTCCTAGCCAGGGCAATAAAGCAATAAAGGGAAATCAAAGGCATCCAAATTGGTAAAGAAGTAAAACTATGCCTGATTGCTGATAATATGATCCTATACATAGAAAACCCAAAAAGGCTCAGCCAAAAAAAAAAAAAAAAACTGCTGGAACTAATTGAGAGATTTAGCATAGAGGTAGGATACAAGATCAACATCCAAAAATCAGTTGGATTCCTCTACACAAGCAAAGAGATTGCTGAAAAGGAAATAAGGAAATCAATACCATTTACAATAGTTACCAAAAAAATAAAATACTTTGGAATAAATCTCACTAGGGACACAAAAGACCTGTACAAAGAAAACTACAAAACACTCCTTCAAGAAACCATAAGTGAGCTACATGAATGGAAGAACATACTCTGCTCATGGATAGGAAGATTGAACATTGTGAAAATGTCAATACTACCCAGAGAAATCTATACATTGAATGTAATCCCAATCCAGATCCCATCAACATTCTTTAAGGATATGGAAAAATCAGTCACTAACTTTATGTGGAAAGGAAAGAGACCTCAGGTAAGTAAAGCACTACTGAAGAAGAAAAACAAAGTAGGAGGTCTCACATTCCCAGATCTCAAAACCTACTATACAGTCATAGTAGTCAAAACAGCCTGGTATTGGTACAAAAATGGACACATAGACCAGTGGAATAGAATTGAGAACCCAGAAATAGATCCATCTCCCTACAGTCAGCTGATTTTTGACAAAGGGCTGAAATCTATCAAATGGGGAAGACATGATCTCTTTAACAAATGGTGCTGGCAAAACTGGATATCCATTTGCAGAAAATAAAACAAGATCCATACCTCACACCATACACAAAAACTAACTCCAGATGGACCAAAGGCTTACATGTGAAACCTAAAACTATAAAGTTCCTCAAGTCAAAACTAGGTGCAAATTTAGGGGCCCTAATTTATGGCATAAATAGACTGTCAAGCATAACCCAAAATCCACAAACAGATGAATGGGACCTTCCAAAAATTAATTTCTATGTGCTTCCAAGCACTTCTCCAAAAGAGTAAAAACATTTAACAAAATCCTAGCCAACAGAATCCAACAACATATCAAAAAAATAATGTATCCTGACCAAGATGGATTCATACTTGGTATGCAAGGATGGTTCAAAATCAGAAAAACAATCAATGTAATCTACCACATAAACAAAAGAAAAGAAAAAACATATGATTATATTAATTGACACAGAAAAGGCATTTGATAAACTCCAACACCCATTGCTATTCAGAACTCTCAGTAAAATAGGGATAGAAGGGAAATTCCTCAACATAATAAAGAGCATATATGCAAAGCCAACAGCCAACATCATTATTAATGGAGAAAGACTCAAGGCATTCCCCTTACAAATGGGAACCAGACAGGGATGCCCTCTATCACCACTTCTAGTTAACATTTTATTGGAAGTCCTGGCCAGGCCAATAAGGCAAGAAAGAGAAATAAAAGGCATACAAATTGACAAAGAGGAAGT
>NW_006921598.1:13232311-13233126 GCF_000298275.1 Orycteropus afer afer
TGAAAGTCCAGAAATAGACCCATCCATCTATGGACAGCTGATCTTTGACAAAGGTCCAAAAGTCATTAAATGGGGAACAAATGGCCTCTTTAACAAATGGTGCTGGCAAAATTAGATATTCACTTGCAGAAAAATGAAACAAGACCCATACCTAACCCCATACACAAAAACAAACTCAAGCTGGATCAAAGACTTAAATGTAAAACCCAAAACTATAAAATTTGTCAAACATAAAATAGGGGCAAATCTAGGAGCCCTAATTTATGGCATAAATAGACTATCAAACATAACCCAGAATGCACAGGAGGTTGAAGAGAAGCTAGATGACTGGGACCTTTTAAAAATTAAATTCTTAATGTGCATTGAAAGATTTTGTCAAAAGGATAAAAAGAGAACCTACAGATTGGGAGAAAATATTTGCCTATGACATATCTGACAATGGAGTTATCTCCAAAATCTGTAGAAAACTTCAACACCTCAGCACCAAAAAGACAAACAACCCAGTTCAAAACTGGGCTAAAAACTTGAACAGACATTTCACTAAAGACAATATGCTGGGAGCCAACAAACACATGAGGAATTCCTCGTGATCTTTAGTCATTAGAGAGATATGAATCAAAACAACGATGACGTATCATTTCACCCCAGCAATAATAGCAAAGTTCAACAGGACGGATAATAACAAATGCTGACAAGGTTGCGGAGAGATCGGAACTCTTGTACACTGCTGGTGGAATTATAAAATGGTACAACCATTGTGGCAAATGGTATGGTGTTTCCTTAAAAAACTGAAAATAGAAATACCATTTGACCCA
>NW_006921598.1:13233826-13235349 GCF_000298275.1 Orycteropus afer afer
CCGCAATCTTTACAGAAACAACAGAGGACAGGAATAGAGCAATCCTTCACAGAGAGCCAGACTCTGTAGGAGAGAGATCCAATGGATCTACCAACTCAGGACCATAGTACTGGGGGACACCAGACTCAATTGGCACAATAAAATAAATTAAAATCTTGTTCCACAACCTACATTGGTGAGTAGCAACTGTGGTCTTAAAAGCTTTCAAGTGGCCATGTAAGATGCAGCTAATGGTCACCTATCGTAGGAAGCTCAGAAAAGTGACAAAAAAAAAAAAAAAGGACATTTGGAAGCTATCAGCCCTAGGACATGATAGACCTCAAGACCAGGAGAACTAGATGGTTCCTGGCTACCAATGCCAACCACTCAGGAAAGGATCAAATCTGGAGATCCTGGACAGAGTGGGAGGAAAAACATGGAACAAAATCCAAAAACACAATAATGACCAGACTTACTAGTCAGATGCAATCTGATGGTATGCCCAATACTATGACCCTGGGATACACTTTGGGCTGGAATAAATCTCACTCCTGTGACTGGCTCTCAGCTCAATAGTAAACAAGATGTACATACTGACCATTCAACCCAGGATGACGCACCCACATACCCTATGGAGATGCATCCCTTGGAGCAATCGACCATGGGGCACAAGAGGAGCAACATTTTCATGGAGGAAATGCAAGACACACAGGAGTGCATAACTATGAGGGGCACAGGGTGGGGAGGGGAGGAGAGAAAAAAAAATAAAAATAAAAGTACCATGCACTCTCCCCTCTCCCCAACGTATACTACCTTGCCGAGAATGCAGTTTTACTTTTTGAGAAAACATATAAAAGCAAATATATTGATTCTAATATATTTAAAAGCTGGATTTTTGTTATTAAACACAAAAATGTCTACATAAATTTGAAAATTATTACTAAACTGAATCAAAATTAAATGACTTATGCAGTGATATTGATTTATAAAAGAGTAAAAACAGAACCTACAGATGGGGAAAAAATATTCAGCAATGACATATCTGACAAGGGACTTATCTCTAAAATTATAGAAAACTCCAACACCTCAACAACAAAAAGATTAACAATCCAATTTAAAAATTGGCTGTTGTTGTTGTTATGTGCTGCCAACTCGGACCCAACTCATAGCGACCCTTCCTTGGGTTTCCAAGGCGATAACACTATGGAAGTAGATTGCCCAACCTTCCTTCCGAGGAGTGGCTGATAGGTTTGAACCACCAGCCTTCTGGTTAGCAGTCAAGTTCCTTAGGCACTACACTACCAGAGCTCCCCAAAAAATGGGCAGAAGACATGAATAGACACTTCATCAAAGAGAATATTCAGGTGGCCAACAATACATGAAGAAATGCTCACAATCATTAGCCATCAGCAAGATGCAAATGAAAACAACAATGAGATACCATCTTGTCCCAGCACTAGTAGCAAAGTTCAACAAGACAGAAAATAGTAAATGGTAGCAAGGATGTGGAAAGGCTGGGACTCTCATACATTGCTGGTGGGACC
>NW_006921598.1:13251878-13253809 GCF_000298275.1 Orycteropus afer afer
CTCCTCATGTCAACCCACTACCCACTGACATCAAGTCAATTCCAGTTCATGGTGATCTTATAAGACAGACTAGAATCATCCCTACAGAGTTTTTAAGGCTGTAAATCTTTACAGAAGCAGACTGCCTCATCTTTCCCATGGAACAAATGGTAGGTTTGAACTCCCAACCTGTTGGTTAGCAGCCAAAAGCTTTAACCACTATACCACCAGAGCTTTTTCCCCATCTCAAGATCCTTGATTTAATCATATCTACAAAGCCCCTTTTGCTGTTTATGGTAACATGTTCATATGTTCTGGGATTAGAAAGTGGGCATGGGGTGGGAGCATTATTCTGCCTATCATAAGCTGGTCACATTGCAACCTAGATGCCAAAGGGGCAGGGATGCCACATCTTCTGACCTCCTTTAACTCCACAAGAGGAAGAAAGAATCACCATCAGTTGACCAAGGCCTATCCCTGCAAGGCCAGACATGCCACCTCCCTCCAGCCCTTTCACCAACCCTAACACCAACAATTCCTCCCACAGCACCCACCACCTATCTGCTGGGTTCAATAATTCACTGCAGTGGCCACACAGAACTCACAGATTATAGGGTTTATTAGGGAAGCACCAGGCTACAATTCAAGTTCAGGAACAATGCTCAGTCTCTCTCAGCCCACCATCTCTCAGCCAACAATTTCTCTCAGTCTTTCTCCCATAAATGTGTGTCTTGTGGTGTCTCTCTCAGCAGTGTGTGTCTCTCAGTCTCTCTCTCTCTCTCAGCAGCACATGTCTCTCAGGAGCGTGTTTCTTTCAGCAGTATGTCTTTCTCAGCCAGCAGTCAGAGAGACCCCTTCTGTCTCTAGAAGGGCTCCTTTTGAGCCTGGCAGAGTGAAAAAACTAACCAATCCCAACATCAGAATTCTATATACCTGAGAGAGAGTGACCTTCCCAGGAAATTACTTCATGCTGCTCTGAATAGAAATACCCCAGGTGGATAACTTTAACAATCAGGAGCTACTCAGTTGCTCACAGCAAATTCCACCATGGAGTTTACAAAGACTTTTGGCTAGAAAAGCCATGCTATGTAATTGGCCTCACCACACCAGGAAAAATATGAGACTCTGTTAGCAAAGCAGAAGGGTAGGAAAAGCTACTGGGCAAGCAACTATCAGTGTCTGCTACCCTCCATCCATAAATATTCCATTTACCCCTCACCGTTTCCATGCCCTCCCCTCTACAAGTATTAAGAAAGGAAAATATGTACATGGCTTGTGTTTAATTGTGAATAAATCTTTCTTTCACCTTTCATTGAAGAAGATAATTTTATTGCAATAGAGATAAAAGTCAGACTTTTAAATATGCATGCTATTTTCTTTGTACCATCATAAAAGTATAAAAATATATAGAAGCTAAAATTGGAATAGAGAAAAGAGGTAAGAATCTGCCAAGGTTACAGGCCAGCAAATCTTATCTGGACACTAACCTGGATCCCATTTCCTCACCCACTTAGATGGTATCTTTGCTCCAAGGTGTATTGCACAAACATTATTTTGGTTTTGACATCATTTCACTCACTCCATTTCATCTTAACCCACAGATCTTTTTCAAAAACTAAGAGTGGTTACTTCCTCCATCTTTTTCAAGTAATATACTTTAATATCCACACTACTGGCTTAGAAGTACCCATAGTCGAAGGATCTGAATATCCCTGGAATCTATGAAGTGAAGCTACCTTTCACATAGTTCTCTTTTATTTCAGCTGACCTGTCTTCTTTTATTCTCTCTCCCTCTCCCATCTGACTTTCCTTCTCACATCCACCGACAAGCCTCCACAACAACTTAGCCAACTTAACAAAATAACACTCAAATTCATTAAAATTTTGATGTGACATCATCGTTTGTAGTCACTTTCTTCAGAAGGCAAGGGTAATGTGCTCTCTCTCTCTCT
>NW_006921598.1:13254264-13254828 GCF_000298275.1 Orycteropus afer afer
TCCTTATTCATTGTCTAGCTTTGATGTTTGTTCTCCAGCATATAAGGTGACTGAAATTACCATGGTATGGGTTAGGCACACTTTAGTCTTCAAAGTGACATCTTTACTCTATAACACTTTAAAGAGGTTTTTGCAGCAGATTTGCCCAATACAATACATCATTTGACTTGTTGACTGTAGGTTCCATAGGTGTTAATTGTAGATACAAGTAAATGAAATCCTTGACAATTTTGATCTTTTCTCTATTTGTTGTGATGGTATTAATTGGTTCAAATATGAGGAAGATTTTGTTGGTTTGTTTTTTTTTTATGTTCAGGTGTAATGCATACTGCATACTGTAGTCTTTGATCTTCATCAGTAAATGCTTCAAGTTCTCTTCACTTTCAGCAAGCAAAACTGTGTCATCTGCATATTGTAGGTTGTTAGTAAGTTTTCCTTCAAACTTTATTTGGTATTTTTCTTTGCATAGTCATTTCTCAGATAATTTGCTCAGCATACAGACTGAATAAGTACGGTGAAAAGATACAACCCTGATACACACCTTTCCTGATTTTAAGCTATACA
>NW_006921598.1:13255423-13262919 GCF_000298275.1 Orycteropus afer afer
ACACACACACACACACACACACACCCCAAATACTAGCAGAGTCTCTGGTGGACAGGTTTCAGAGTTTACATACTAGTAAGGCATACTAGGAAAAAGGGCCTGATGAATGACTTCTGAAACACTGGTCAGTGAAAAACTTATGAAGAGCAGTAGAACATTTTCTGATATAATGCTGGAAGATGAGCCCCTCAATTAGAAGGCATTCAGAATACAACTGGGGAAGAGCTGTCTCCTCAAAATAAAGTCAACCTTAGTGACGTGGTTGTAGGAAATCTTTCAGGACCTTCACTTACCGATGTGGCACAACTCAAACTTAGAAGAAACAACTATAAATATCCATTAATAACTGTAACATGGAATAAACAAAATATGAATTAAGGAAAATTGTCAAAAATGAAATGGAAAGCTTGAAGATTTATATCCTAGGCATTTGTGAGCTGAAATGGACTAGTATCAGCATTTTTGAATCAGACAATCACATGGTCTATTATGCCAGGAATGACAAATTAAAGAGGAATGTTATCACATTCATTGTCAAAAAGAAGATTTTAAGATCTATTCTGAAGTACAATACTGTCAGTGACAGGATAATCTATACAGATACAAGGAATACCAGTCAATATGACTACTATTCAAATTTACACATAAACTATTAATATTAAAGATGAAGAAGTTGAAGATTTTACCAACTTCTCCAGTCTGAACTTGATCAAGTATGAAATCCAATGCATTGACAATTACTGATGATTGGAATATGAAAGTTGGAAACATAAAAGGACTGGTAGATGAAAAATAGGGCCTTAGTGATAGAAACAATATCAGAGATGGTGTGATAGGATTTTGTGAGACCAATAACTTATTCATTGGAGATAACTATTTCAACAACATAAGTGACTCTACATGTAGAAATCACCAGATAGAATCCACAGGAATCAAATCAAATGCATCTCTGCTAAAAGATGATGGAGAAGTTCAATATCATCAGTCAGAAAAAGGCCCAGGGAAGAATGTGGAACACACCATCAATTGCTCATATGTAAATTCAAATTGAAGTTGAAGAAAATTAAAACAAATCCATGAGAGTCAAGATAAAACCTTGAGGATAACCAACCTGAATTCACAGGCTATCTAAAGAATAGATTTGATGCAATGGACATTAATGACCAAAGACCAGATAAGTTGTGGGATGACATCAAGGACAAATATGAAGAAAGCAAAAGGTCACCAAAAAGGACAGGAAAGAGAAGATCAAAATAGATGTCAGAAGAGACTGTGAAGCTTGCTTTTGAACATGGAGTGCTATAGCTAAAGGAAGGAGCTCTGGTAGCAGAGTGCCTAAGGCACTTGACTGCTAACCAGAAGGCTGGCGGTTCAATCCCACCAGCCACTTCTTGGAAGGAAGATGGGGCAATCTACTTCCATAGTGATACTGCCTCGGAAACCCAAGGAGGGGTCGCTATGAGTCAGGTCCGACTTGACGGCACCTAACAACAACAACAACAGCTAAAGAAAGAAATGATGAAGTAACAGAGCTGAAGAGGATATTTCAAAGTGCAGCTCAAGAAAATAAAGTATTGGAGGACTTCCACTAAGACAGTGGAATAGGCAGACAAGCTCCACAAACCCTCTTCAACAAGGAAAAGAGAAACCAACTGACACAGATACAGATGACAATCCTGGAGCCCTGAGCTTTGAAAGAAAGTATACAGAAGTGGATTAAACAACTAGTAGAAGAACCTGCATGAAATCAGTGAATAAGGAGATAAATGGAGCTGCAGGCTGTCAGAGATTCTGATATTTCCAAGTGGTGCTGGGACTTGATAATTAACCTAAAAATCGGCGCTGCTCACCAAGGGCTTCATGGATGACGGCACTGGTGGTTGATATCTAAAAAGGGAAACAGCAAAAAAGGAGATAAACTGAGCTGTGGACTTTTGGGTGGCCAGAAAGTGCAGCCATTTTGAACATTTACAAGTGGTTCAGAAATTTTGGATATTTAAAACAATAGCACTGTCATTCAGAATACAGGGACCTAAGAATAGGCTCTGCTTGCTGAGGACAGCTTGGATATACTGTAGGCTGATGACTGCAAAGCTAACAGAGATCTGTGCAGCCACTCTCATTCTCTACCACATCCACCAGGAGACAGGTGATAACCATATGAGTGCTGCCAACTAGCGAATAGAAAAGCACACTACCCTGCTTACTCAGATACATCTAAACAAAACAAAGAAAATGAAAATCTTCAGCAAATCACTCCAACATACAATCGCCAATTAAATATAAACACAAAAGTGTCACAATGTCTTGGAGACAACAGACCATCACAGTACACACAAACAAGCAAGATAAAGCAGTAGAAACAAGGGACCAGGATACATCCCAGACCTAGAACACATCCCTGAGGAATATGCAGCATTGGAACTCCCTGATAAGGAATTCAAAAGAATTATATTTAGGTCCCTTCAATGCATTGAGAGACAGATCAAGGAAAACACTGACAAAAATTCAGGGAAACACAGACAAACCCCTAGAACAATTTCAGAAGACAATACAAGAACAAGATAACAAAATAAATGAAAAATTAGAAATGATACAAAATCTACAGACAGAAATCCAGAAGATTAATACTAAATTTTCAGAAATAATAACACATTGAATAGGCAAAGGAGTAGAACTGAATCAATAGAAGACAGAATTAGTGAGATTGAAGACAAATACCTGAATAATTCTTTGGAAAGGGATCAGTCAGAAAATAATCAAAACAAAGTGAAGAAAGGCTAAGATTCATGTGGGATACCATTAAGAGGAATAACCTATGTGTAATCAGAATTCCAGACAGGAAGAGACAAATAAAACCACAGAGAAAATTGTCTAGGATTTGTTGGAAGAGAATTTCCCTGATATTATGGAAGACAAGAATATACCCATTCAAGAAGTCCAATGAACTCTAAACAGGATAGACCCCCAAAAGAAAATCACCAAGACATATCATCATCAAATTCACCAAAACCAAAGACAAAGAAAGAAACCTGAAAGCAGCACAGGAAAAAAAAAAAAGTTACCTACAAGGGGCAACTAAAAAGGCTAAGCTCTGATTTCTTGGCACAAAACATGCAAGCAAGAAGGTAATGGGATGGTATATACAAAACTCTGAAAGAAAAATTTCCAGCCAAGAATTATATACCCAGAAAAATTGTCCCTCAAATATGACAGTGAAATTAGGACAGTTCCAGATAAGCAAAAATGAAGGGAATCTGTTAAAACCAGACCAACCTTCCAAGAGATGCTAAAGGGAGTCCTTTGGACAGAGAACCAATAACATCAAACATCAACCAACAATTAATACACATGATCACATAACCCAGACACCAACCCAGTTATGGAAGTATCCAAAGTAAAATAAGCTTACAAGATTGTAAACAAGGAACCAGAGACATCAATTACCAAATGAGAACAATTAAAAACAAAAAGAGGCAAAAAACTGTGTAGTTACAGAACTTCTAAATAGTAAGGAAGTCAAGACAATTGCAAGATAGAACAGACTGTCCTAAACTTGGGAAGAAAATTATAAATCACAGCATAACCTCAAAGAAAAATGATAAACCTTCACAGCAAAATAAAACAGTGGACAAGAAAAAATATTTAGCAAATACTAAAACAATAACAGCAAAGGAAAAGATAACATGATTCATAAACAAAATGAGTTCGGCACTGAAAATATCAGCAACACTATGAGAAAACACATAACAAAATGATAGCAACAAATTTATACTTGTTGATAATTACACTAAATATAAATGGATTAAATGCACCACTCAAGAGATGGAGAGTTGCAGACTGGATGAGGAAACATTACCCATCAGTATGCTGCCTACAAGAGAAATACCTTACAGTTAAAGACAAAAATAGACTAAAAACAAAGGTTGCAAAAAGATTTATCAAGCAACAGCAATCAAAAAAGAGCAGGAGTGGCAATACTAATTTCTGATCAAATTAACTTTAAGACAAAAACCACCCTAAGAGACAAGAAAGGACATTATATAATGGTTAAAGGATCAATTGAACAACAGGACATAACAATAATAAATATCTATGCACCCAATGAAAGACCCCAAAAATATATAAACCAGACTTTGTTGTTGATATCACCACTTCTATTCAACATTGTACTGGAAGTCCTAGCCAGGGCCATAAGGCAAGAAAGGGAAATCAAAGGCATCCGAACTGGTAAGGAAGAAGTCAAACTATCCCTATTTGCTGATGATATGATCCTATACATAAAAAACCCAAGAGACTCAGCAAAAAATAAAATAAAATAAAATAAACCTACTGGAACTAATTGAGAGATTTAGCATAGTGGCAGGATACAAGATTAACAACCAAAAATCAGTTGGATTCCTCTACACCAGCAAAGAGACTACTGAAAAGGAAGTAAGGAAATCAATACTATTTACAATAGCTGCCAAAAAAATAAAATACTTAGGAACAAATCTTAACAGGGACACAAAAGACCTATACAAAGAAAACTACAAAACACTCCTTCGAGAAACCATAAGAGATCTACATAAATGGAAGAACATACCATGCTCCTTGATAGGAAGACTGAACATTGTGAAAATGTCAGTTCTACCCAAAGCAATCTATACATTCAATGTAATCCCAATCCAGATTCCATCAACATTCTTTAAGGATATGGAAAAATCAATCACTAATTTTATGTGGAAAGGAAAGAGAACTCAGATAAGCAAACCACTATCGAAGAAGAACAAAGTTGGAGGTCTCACACTCCAGGATCTCAAAACCTACCATACGGCCATAGTAGTTAAAACAGCTTGGTATTTGTACATGACAGACACATAGACGAGTGGGATAGAATTGAGAACCCAGAAATAGATCCATCTACCTATGGTCAGCTGATCTTTGACAAAGGGCTGAAATCCATTAAATGGGAGATTGCCTCTTTAACAAATGGTATTGGCAAACTGGATATCCATTTGCAGAAATATGAAACAAGATCTGTACCTTACACCATACACAAAAACTAACTCCCGATGGATCAAAGGCTTAAATGTGAAACCTAAAACTATAAAGTTCCTCAAGGAAAATCAACCAAAAAAAACCAAACTCAGTGCCATAGAGTCAGATCCAACTCATAGCGACCCCTCCTTGCGTTTCCAAGGCGATACTACTATGGAAGTAGATAGCCCAACCTTCCTTCCAAGGAGTGGCTAGTGGGTTTGAACAGCCAGCCTTCTGATTAGCAGTCGAATGCCTTAGGCGCTACACCACCAGAGCTCCTATAAACAAACACACTAAAGTTTAAATACTATTCCAGGTTATACATGATGGTATTAACTAGTTGGTGATCAAATCCTTATAATTATATAATGTTTTGTAATTTATGAAACATTTTACAAATACTCAAATACTGCTTAACTTGATAGTCACATTAAATGGAACATATTATGCTCATTTCACAGATGAGAAAATAGAGGATTTAAGAAATTAATCCTCTTGTCTAAGAACACAGTTAGCAAGTAGCAGAACCATTCTGTCCTACATTGCCTGAATCCCAGTTCATGCCTACTACCTCATCCTAATTATAAATAGCATTTGCTTTCCCTCCCAGAAGCATCTTGATTTGGACAATAAGTTCAGTCAGTGGCTATCCTATACTTAAGTCTTCTCCTAGAATATCTACTGTATTTTCTTCTACAAGAGCTCAGAAAAGAGAGTGATACTGTGAGCTGATATAGTCAGAGAAGACTCCACCTAGGAGGAAAAACTCAAGCTAGAACCTGGAGAACAATAAAAACTGGAAAAAAAAGTTTTAAAGGAGGAGGATGATATACCAGAAAGGAAAACTGAAGTGAACAAAAAATATAAGCTAATGAGTCTTAAATGCATCGTGAAGACTTTAGGGATCCACTGAAGGATTTTAAGCAAGGCAACAATAATAAATAGATTCGCATTGTAAAAAAAAAAAAAAAATACGCTAGCAACAATATGCATAATAGGCTGAAAGATGTGAAACTGGAGACAGATACACTAAAATCTTCTGAAATACTTTCAGATATACTTTCATATCCTATAGCTATGTCTCCACACTGTTTGAATTAGTGATATCACCCTCTTCATGGGCTAAGAAGATGCCACCCATAAGGAGATATTAATCAATTTTTCTTAGTTCTGGCAAAACAATAATCCAGAAAATTAGCCTTTATCTAAAAACCGCAGGTTTCTAAATTCAAAAACAAATATACATGCACCCGCACACACACACACACACACACACATCCTTTTACACAGCAAAATTCAAATCTAGAAATCTGAACATTAAATTTTACAATAAGCTATATATAGGAGGAATTCAAAAGATATGAAACAGAGGAAGCCTCGGTCAGGCAAAAGTAAGAAGGCATCTACAAAAAGAGGTGGGTAAAGAGAGAGGTTAGCAAAGGGTGAAAGCTTAGAGGGGAGGATGCTACAGCTTGGTTCTCAAGTACATTGGAGCTAATGGCCTGCTTCCAAACTAATTTTAAGGAAAGCTGTAAGACCATCGGAGAAAGTTTCACATTTAGCACCACATATCTACAGAGGTTAGGGAGAAATTGCACAGCACTGGCAGAGGTGAGGCTCTGGAGAAATGGCCTGAGCTAATACTTCTAGATCTCCTCAGTTTGAGCAGGTGGGAAAATATCTGTAAATTCCCTTGTGTCCCTCAGGAAACATGTAACCATTAAAAACATGGGTTAAACCCACACATCTCTAGTCAAGTGATTTATTGCATATGGAATACTGAGTTTGGGGTTAGGTGATGGAAAAATTGTATTGACTAAGGATATGGTTGCACAACCAATTTATGTAATTGTACAATTGTGTACAATAAATTGCGTACCTGTAATAAGTAAAACTGACTAAAGTTGTGATAGGTATAATTACAACAACGACCGAAAAAAAAAAAAAGAGTAACTTCTGAGGCTGCTTTTATACAACCAAACATCTCATGGGATTTAATTTCTTGGTTTGGAAGCTCAGGGTAATAGTTTCATTGGACATGCCAGTTAAATGGCCTAATATCATGCTTTGTGTTTCTGTTCTACATTCTAGTTCATTGTGTAGTTCTTACGGTCTTAAAAGCTTGCAAGAGACCATCCAAGGTACAGTTGGTCTCGATTCACCTGTAGGAACAGAGGAAGAGGGGGAATCATTAATAGAAGGAAATGAAATGAGTGGCTAATTGCCTCCATGAACAACTACCTACTTTGCCAGGAGACCAAAAGAATGGATGGTAACCAGCTACCATTACTGGGCATTTTGATCAAAGATCCTATGATGCAGAATGTAGAACAGAATTTCAAATTCTCATGGAATGTACATTTTCCAGAGCTAAGGAGGTGGGATAAACCCCTGAAACTGGCCTTGAGATAATCTTTAAATCTTAATCCTTAAACAAAAAATACTCCCTTAAATCTTCTTAAAACCAGACAATA
>NW_006921598.1:13263159-13273768 GCF_000298275.1 Orycteropus afer afer
GTTGTTGTTGTTGTTGTTTGCCATCAAGTCGGACACGACTCATAGCGACCCCTCCTTGGGTTTCCGAGGAGGTATCACCACAGAAGTAGATGGCCCAACCTTCCTTCCGAGGAGAGGCTGGTAGGTTTGAACCACCAGCCTTCTGGTCAGCAGTCAAGTGGCTTAGGCACTAAGCTACCAGAGCTCCTATTCTCAACAACAGCAACAATAAAATAGATCATTTTTTTAAAATGGATGGAGCAGCAAAAACTCAAGCTTGGAAATAAGTGGCTAATCCTGGACATGAGTCAATTTCCAGGGTCATAAGCAATGGATGCCAGTGTACACAGAACAGGTGGACCCAGTAACTCCAGAAAAATCAGTGAGGCCATAAGACAATTGACATCAAAGAACATGACAAGAAAACCAAAAGCCAGTGAGGATCCAGAGGAAGGTCAGAATCACTGTGCACAGATTTGAGTTCCTCTCTCCCTTACTCTTACAAGATCATGTATGCAAGTGCCACTGTGGTGGTTAAATTTGTGTGTCAACTTGGCTAGGCCTGGTTGAGTGGCTGGGAAGCTGGATGTAGTTATTCCCCATGGTGAGACTGGTAATCAACTCCATGGTGGAATCTACTGTGAGCAGCTGAGTAGCTGCCTTAGGGTTGTGGTCTGCTTCCTGTATATAAGGAAAAGCCTTAGGGAATGGTCTCTAGCTTATGGCACGCTTAAACCCTGCATGTAGCTGTGTTGTTGTTCAGCAGCATGCCATGCTCTGCCAACCTTGGGACTTTCAACGGACTTGAAATAATGGCCTGCTGTATGGTTTGGTAACATTGGGACTGTGCCTTTTTACTTGTCAACCTCGGGCTTGTCAGCCTCAGCAGCCAGTAGCTGAGTGAAGAAAAGCCTCTAGCTTCAGTGGGCTGGGAGCAGGAGGCAGAGCGAAAGCCCAAGATTGAGGGACTTTCACCCAGCCCCTGGAGCCTGGTGCTTTGAACTTGGACTTAAAGCTTTCAAATTGTTAGAGAATAAACTCCTGTTTCTTCAACCCATCCCATTTGTGGTATATTCCTGTCAGAGCGGCACTAGGTAACCAGAACAGCTACCATATACACAGATACTACCACAGCAAGGAGAAGAGGGGAAGGAAGGAACTCTGTAAGTCCAATTTACCCAAAAGAAACTTTTTAAACTTTGGGGAGAAAAAAATCTTTTAAAACCAGAAGAAATTGAGCAATCTTTAATGGGGAAGTTCTTGTTGTTGTTCTTCTTGTTTTTAGTTTCCAAACTAGCAGGATGAGATTTAAGAGCAATAAAGAGAAATAAAGAATCTTCACACTTTTGGGTACGTATAAATGTCTGTTAAATTCTAACCCAACTCCCAGGTAATACATGAAATAGATCTGAACTAAAAAGGTGGCAGTGTGGATGGAGCAAAGAATGTTCAAGAATCCAATGGGGTGTAAGAGGTGTAGGAAAGGCACAAGTCCAGAGAACTCCATGGTTTCAGTTTTGATGTCTTACTTGATGGTAATACTATTCATTGAAATGTGCCTTGGCCTCCTTAGAGATCAGTATTTAGTGGAGGAGCTGCTAGCTATAAAGAATCTGCCTGATTAGAATGAAGGAGAAAGAGAGCAAATAACCTCTTTTCTTCTCCCCAAATTTACCACCCCTCTCAGGAGGGGACACTGGTGGATTCCCTTCCAAAACTTCTAGCCTAAGCCAGAGCCTGTAGCTCAGCTGGAAAAAAACTGTAATAAGGTTTCATTAATGACTCAGATATAAAAAGAAATAAACTAGAAAATTTAACTTATAAGAGATGAATTGCTCTCCAAGTACACAGAACACAATTATGGGGTTTACACTAACTTTACTAAAAGTAATTTAGTCTTTGTCCTTGAGAAATAACTCTAAACCCTTAAAATCTCCTGAGTACTTAAGATGTCTTTGTTACATAAAAGGAGCTCTTGTGATGTGGAGGTTAAGGCATCTGGCTGCTAATCAGAAGATTGGTGATTCAAGTCTACCAGCTGGTCTGCAGAAGAAAGATGAAGCAATCTGCTCCCATAAAGATTTATAGCCCTTGAAATTTAATGGGGGTCTCTATGAGTCAGAATAGACTCAATGGCAGTGAGGTAGTTTTGGTTTTGGTTTTGGATTTGTTTGTTTGTTGAGTTTTGTTATATGTAGGCTTCCAGACCACATCTGAGAGTTAAATGACTGATTGGGGTTGCCAGGCTGGAAAGAGCACTGCATATCAGCTGACCTCAGGGGAGGTGGACTGATTAAATCAATCATGGCTATATAATTATGTCCCAATAGTCTCTAGACATGGGAGCTCCATGGACTTCCTGATTGGTGACAGATACAGATGCACATGGAAGGGTAATGTGACCCTTGTTGGATCATGGAGCCTCCATGTTCAGAATCTTCCCAGATTTTGCTCTATGTGTCTCTTAATTTGTATCCTTTTTCCTATAATAAAATTGTAATCATAAGTGTAGCACTCTCAGTAAGTTCTCTGGGTCATTCCAGTGAATTATCAGACCCAAGAGAGTAGTGGGATCCAGCAGGTCAGAAGTGAGGGACGCTGGGGACTCTTATGCTTATGGCTGGTATCCTTAGGGGATAGAGCAGACCCCCAAATTTGTAGCCAGCAACTCAGATGTCAGAGAGCCAGGAAGATCTTGAGCTTGTGCCTGGCATCCTGAAAGGGTAGTGGGAAAACCCAAAATTTTTAGCCAGCACGTCAGAAGTGAGGGTATCATGGGAACTCCCAATCTTGTGACTGGCATTTAGGGCCTTGAGCCAACTTAGTCTGGAGGACTGTATCCTTTACCTTGTGAGATTGATCTAGCTCTGGGTTAGGACCAGAAATAGAACTGCTGGTGTACAACTCCTATCAGAGAAGTGAGGACTTGATATAGCAGCAATTGGTATCAGAAAAGTGGTATTTTGTCTTTTCCACTCACCACAATCCATTCTGGGTTCATACGGTGGGTACCATCTTGATTCATGCCTAGATATCTACTCTCCTTAAAATCTCAAAATTCCTCTCCTTCCTGTTCTTACACTCTGAGCTAGAAAAATGGGTGTAGGTATGTGAGGTAGTACACCTCTGACTTCTGCTTTTGCATCTTCCCAAATGCCTAGCTATGGCCTGAAAGCAGATGAACTACAGAATGCAACATTCATTATAAATGGTGGATTTGTGTCTTCTTCACCCTCTCTGCCTTCATACCCACTGCCTTCGAGTCGGATCCAACTCATAGCAACCCCTCCTTGGGTTTCTGAGGTAGTATCACTGCAGAAGTAGATTGCCCAACCTTCACAAGCATCAAAATGCAATGCCACTACAGATCTTGAGAGCCAGAAATCACGGACAAAGACTGCATTCAGTTGCTTCCATAAACAGAAGTAAATTTTACCAAATTTTCATTGTTGTTGTTATGTGCCGTTGAGTGGGACCCAACTCATAGCCACCCCTGCTTGGGTTTCCAAGACGGTATGACTACAGAAGTAGATTGCCCAACCTTCCTTCTGAGGAGTGGCTGGTTAGACAATAATAATGTTAACTGCATAATGTCATTGGACATTTTTTTTTTTTTAGTACAACGATATGTTTATCATTCAGCCAAAGTATAATTTAGGTTAAGTTGCCCCCTAGAGGTAGTCAGGGGGAAAAAAAAAACTGAAGTATCAAGAAATAGCAAGGAAAAGTCCAAATGAAATACTAGCAAATTGAAAATGCAGAAATAGATAATAGGATCCTTACAATTTACATATTTCATTTTTTGTAAACAAATATTTTTAAAATATTTTCAAATATTTTTAAATAGGAAATAAAATTCCCTAATCATCTATTGTATATAAACATCTACTCAAATTACTAAGATAAAATTCTACTACAAAGTAATAGAACATAAACAAGACCACAGAACTTTTTAAGAGCAGTTTACTTTCCTTAAAGTAAATATCAATTTCTAAGCGTATATTTGACTTAATAGCCTATATGCTGATTTAATTTTGTCATGTTGTTGTTACAGTTTCTAAAGTTCTGCTTCTATGTAATTAAGAAATCTCCCTAACTACACTCACTGACCCAATTTAAAAATTTTAAGTTTCAATCAAGGGAAACAGGAATGGTCCAGAAATAAGCTGCTTTAAGTAGTATGTAAGGCATCTGGAATTTTCCATTCTCATATAAGAATCTAGTGCTATCCTAGCACTCAAGTGAGAGTTTTAAAGGAAAGAAAAAGACCATTTAATGATCACTGAAGACAGTGGGCCAGCAATGCTCTTGACTGCAATTTAGAATAGGAAGTAGCCTGCAGAGAAAAATGGGTTTGGCTCAATTGCAATTATTGATATTCTCAATCAAGCAGCATTATTGATTTAAAAAAATAATAATAATGCCAGGTATAGGAGAAATGTTCAGAAGCTCAAACTGAAAAAAAAAAAAAAAAAGATTCAGAGAAAAGTGGCATTACACTGATAAATGTAATACATGATAAATATTTATAATTTATGAAAAAATAAGTCTTAGAGTGAATGAGCTGGTAGAAGGGACAAGGTTGGTAATTTGGGGGGTAATGATTAAATGCCTAAGGCATTTGACTGCTAACCAGAAGGCTGGCAGTTCAAACCCACCAGCCACTCCTGGGAAGGAAGGTTGGGCACTCTACTTCCATAGTGATACTGCCTCGGAAACCCAAGGAGGAGTCACTATGAGTGAGGTCAGAGTTGACGGCACATAACAACAACTACAACATAAGGTGAACAATAACACTAAGAAGGTACACACTCCTTAGAACAATCAAACATTAAAGATCAAAAGGGCAGCTTTTGCCCAAGGACAAAGTTCAGAAAGCAGTATAGAATAGGAAAACAGAAGAAATGGAAATGAGAAACACAGGGAGGAGGTAGAATGAGTGATGTTACATTGTGGGGACTGCAATCAAAGGCAAGAAACAAAATGTGTATGAACTGTTGAATGGAAAACTGATTTGCTCTGTAAATCTTCATCAAAATCACAATAAAAGCTTTTTTCAGAAAAAGAAGTTTATATTCTATTGTATTTTATTCATATACAATTATGTCAGACATCTCAATAAATTTGTAAGATCAACAGCTAACCCGCACAGTCCATACCTGTCGATGGTGTCACAAGACTGATTAATATACGTCATTTAGTGCAACTTATAAGAGACTTGTATGGAGAATAACCATCAATATTTAAAATTGAAAAATAACTTCAGTTTAGATAACTTCAGATTACAAAGAACATAAATGAATATAATTCATCCTAAATTTTCTAAACTTCTAGATTTAACCCAAATTACAATTTGATAGATGACAAACTTCCAAGCCTCATATTTTACCTGAGGTCCTACAAGTAGCCTAATTGTGAATTATGTAAATAGCACCTGGAAAGCCCACATCAACTAAAGATTTTCCAAATTCCTGTCATGATCCCTAAAATCACAGCATCAGAAAATGTCACTCTGAGTTCACAAAACTTTTTCAGATGTCATTGTAATGGCAAAATCTTTGTGGCATTAGAGAACAAAGGATGGTTTTTCACCCATACTACATGTCAATTGTGGTTTGGCCATGTACTCTGCTCCATATATTCTCACTCCAGGACCCAGGGTGACAGAACAGTCTTCATTTCAAACATTGCCAGGCTTGCCAGGCAATGTAATAAAGGAAAAAAGTTCTGGAAGGTCTCACACTAGTATTTAAATGCCTATCATTTCTGCTCACAATTCATCACCTAGAATCCATTCAACCACAAGGGAGCCAGGAAAATCAATCCTACCCAGGGAGTTGTTAATGTTGTTAAGTGCCGTCGAGTCGTTTCCGACTCATAGCGACCCCATGCACAGCAGAACGAAACACTGCCCGATCCCGTGCCAGCCCCACAATCCCTGCTATACTTGAGCTCATCATTGCAGCCACCATGTCAATGCATCTCGTTGAAGGCCTCCCCCTCTTTCGTCGACCCTCCACCCTACCAAGCATGACATCCTTCTCCAGGAAATGGTCCCTTCTTACATGACCAAAATAGGTGAGACGGAGTCTGGCCATTCTTGCTTCCAAGGAGCATTCTGGCTGCACTTCCTCCAGGACAGATCTGTCTGGAGAGATTTCCAGGGAGAGGAAATGGAAATATTTGAGGAATAACTTTAATGACCCCCCATTGGATTATTAGCAGATTTCTGCTATCATAAAATATCTTGCAAAGAATAGCCTTCTCATCTATCACTTTGCAAGTTGTTCTGGTTACCTAGTGCTGCTCTGACAGGAGTATACCACAAATGGGATGGCTTTAACAAACAGGAGTTTATTCTCTCACAGTTTGGAGGCTTTAAGTCCAAGTTCAAAGTGCCAGGCTCTAGGGGCTGGGTGAAAGCCCCTCGACCTTGGGCTTCAGCTCTGCCTCTTGCTCTCAGCCCACTGAAACTAGAGGCTTTTCTTCACTGAGGCAGCTACTGTCTGCTGAGGCTAACAAGCCCAAGGTCGACAAATAAAATGGCACAGTCCTGATGTTACCAAACCACATGGCCTGCCATTAATTCAAGTCCATTGTAAGTCCCAAGGTCGGCAGAGCACGGTGGCTGCTGAACAACGACATGGCTACATGCAGGGTTCAAGCATTCCATAAGCTAGAGATCATTCCCTAAGGCTTCTGCTTATACATAGGAAGCAGACTACATCCCTAAGGCAGCTCACAGTAAATAGTAAATAGGAAGAAGACTACATCCCTAAGGCTGCTCACAGTAGATTCCACCATGGAGTTGATTACCAGTCTCATCATGGGGAATACTACATCCAGCTGCCCAGACACTCAACCAGGCCCAGCCAAGTTGACACACGAACTGAACAACCACATAAGTACAGCTATAAAATAAATTGCTAGAAATAGCATTGCTGGACCAAAGGTGATATCCATTTATAATTTTGATAGATATCGTCAGATATAATTGCTTTGTAATTAACTATATAGTCCATTTAAAATTTGACATGCAAAATTTCAAATTATGCATGAAATTTTTAGAATACCTCAATTGAATAAATCTCAATAGATTCATGAGCTGTGCATACAAATAACTGTATTATGTGGCCATTTATGATAAATCTCATAAATGTACTAGAATTGGTACTACATATTGGGAGCTGTTCAGAGCAAGAATGGATTACATCTAGCTAAAACAATGTGTTAAGACTTTATGGAGAGGAGGTGGAGAAAAAAATGAATGACATCCTGCTAACACACTCTGCCCAATCCCTTCACAACAGAGACCCAGAAAAACTGAGTGAAACAGATACAAATAATTATCTTTGAATTCTGAGCATCTAATGAGAAGATAATTAGATCTAGCACAGATTGAAAAAGGGAGACAGAGCAAGGTGTAACCATTTTAAACACAGAGGCATCAGACACATCAGACGTAGACAAGAAGGGGAAAAAAAAACATGGGGCCCACATGGCAATAAAGACACAGTGTAGACTGGGAGGTGAACTGAAATTATGCGAGAGCCGGGAGAGAAAGGTGCTGGGAAGAGGGTCAAACTTACAGTTGCACAGGTGGCCAGAGTGAGGAAGGAGTAAGACAAAGGGAATGAAATAACTCAACACTAGTAAACCAAACCGGATCCTGCTGTCAAATCTATTATGACTCATAGACATCTTTTTTGAAACATAGGGGAACTGCCTCCTGGAGTTTCTGGAATTGTGGATCTCTGCAGAAGCAGTATGCATCATCTTTCTCCTATGGCACAACTAGTGGGTTCAAGCCACTGACCTTTTGACTGATGGCTGAGTGTTTTAACCACTATGCCACAGTGTTTTGGGCTGAGGACCCACACAAAGGGAAAAGCCTGTGTCCAATTGGTTGAAGAAATTAGGCTCAGAACAATCTCTTGCTTGACTGAATCTGAGCAAAAGCTGAATAAAATGGCTGTGAGTGCCACCAGTGCGCCAGACTTGCATTCAAAAAAAAGAAAAAAAAAAACTCACTGCCATCAAGTCGATCTGACCTCTCCTTGGGTTTCTGAGGTGGTATCTCTATGGAAGCAGCTTTTCCAGTCTTCTTTCCCTGGAGTGGCTGGTAGGTTTGAACCTCCAGTCTTCTGGTTAGCAGTCAAATGCCTTAGGCACTACACCACCAGAGCTCCCAACAGAAATTGAAGAAATACACTCTACGACCTAACAAACACACATCTTAGGGGTAAATATTCTTTCCACACCCTCTAGCAGATAGACAGAGCTCCCTCTAGCCCTTGAAGCTTGCCAGAGCCTGAGGTACTGACACTTCCATTTCACACTGAACACATGAGGTACACCACGGCAGCCTCCTCTCTCAGAAATGCCCACTCGCTCCAGGTACCTCCCACCTCTACAAGGAGAAAGGCCTGTGTTGGGGCAGTTGGGGAGGATAGGCTCATGGCAGCCTTCACTAGAATGTGAGCAGGAGCTGGATAAACAATTGTGTGTGCCCAGAAGGGTTCCAGACCCATGCCAGTGAATCACAACTGGTAAGCCACAATCTTTGCTCCAAAAACTACAGCTTTCCATTGAATAGGGGCAAAACCTCTCCTTGCCACTACCAAACTGGGTGCCGGGAAAGTCCCACCCAGATCCCCAGACCCCTTCCTCTATAGCCTAGCAACCCTCACCAATCCACTCCAAACACACAGACCCAGGGGCTGCAGCTCTCCCTTTCTGTGCTTACATCACTAGCTGATCTTTCTCACACTGAGCACAAGAGGCACATACCAGAGGGCTTCTAACTTGGAAGTGCCCACTCATACCAGGCTTCTTTGACCTCTGCAGGTACACACTTTGATGGACCAGTGGTTTCTGCCACAACTACCTGCTCCCAGGGCTACTAGCTGACCATAAGTACAAAAATCCCTCCTTCTCAGTATTCCCAGCTTCCCCTTATTTTTCTCCTTTTCTTTTACCCAATTTTTCTTCCTTTTCATCTACTCATTTCTCCTCCTCTTCTTCTTCTTTCATTTTTACCAATCTTTCATCTCATCCAACCTGATTTTTCTTCTTCTTTTTTTCTTTTTCTCTACATCATCTTTTTTTATTTTTATTCTATATTTTCCTCTTTTCCAGTTCTTCTTCCCTTTGGTTGAAAAATAATAACTTCAAAATGTCTCAGAGATGAGCCAAACAATAGACAGGTATATGGGGTGAACATTTACATCCAATCATGGGAGAACAGAAAGGCAGTGTTTGCGGAGCAAGATAGTTTGGGGGGCAGGAGTGCATAGGAGGGAAGGATACAGGGAAGAGGTAACTATAGAGAGGGAGTGGCAAGAGAGCTATTATGTTGAACAGGTAACAGAAATACCTGATAAGGAATTCAAGAGATACATATATAGGACATCCAAGAGCTCAAGGAAAACATAAACATAATCAAGGAAAGGACAAACAATACCCTTTAAGAATTCAGGAAAATCACACAAGAGAAAAATGACAAAATAAATAGACAATTAGAAATCATACAAAAACAGCAATTAGAAATCCAGAGGATGAACACTAAAATTAAAAAGATAGCTAACACATTGGAAAGACAAAAGAGTAGAATTAAACTGATTTAAGAATGTATTTCCCAGCTAGAAGACAAATCCCTTGACATCAACTTGTATGAGGAAAAATAAAGAGACATGAAGAAAATCTAAGATGCACGTGGGATGATATCAAAAGAAATAACAAACATCTGATTGGAATTCTAGAACAACAGGAGGCAAGAGAAAAAGAAGAAAGAAAAAAAAAAAACAGAGAAAACCGTCTAAGTCTTGCTAGCAGAAAACTTCCTCAATATCATGAAAGACAAAAAGATAAAAAGATATCCATCCAAGAAGCTCAACAAACCCTATACAAGATAGACCCAAAGAGAAAGTCATCAAGACATATAATTATAATACTGCATCCCTGAGCCTTGAAGCGAAGGATATAGAAGTGGACTAAACCCCAACTAGCAGAATTTTCATGAAAATACCAAAAAAGGAGACATATGGAGCTGCGTTCTGGCAGCGATCCTGAGCAAGCCTGATGGCATGGCACAGTCAGCTTGGAGAGGGCTGAGTAGTGGTAAGATCTAAGAATTAACCTAAAAATCAGCCCTGCTAGCCAGGGACGGCACAGAGGACTGCTCTCGTGGCTGGGGAATAAAACACAAAGCACCAGCGAAGAGAAAGGCAGGCTGAGCTGTGGACTTTTGCCTGTCTGAAGGATGCTGCCATTTTGAATGTTTATAAGTGCCTTGACCATTTTGGATATTTAAAAGACAGTGTCCTCTGAGATTCCAGGGAAATAAGAACAGGTTCTGCTTGCCAGTAACCCCAAGGACAGTCCAGACCTGGACAACTAGAAAGGTGCGATATTCCCCTTGTTACTTTTACACCCCACACCCCTTGGTGAATGGAGGTGTGGCCATCCCCCACTCCCACTCACCTTCTGGGCCCACAGGAACTCCATGCCAGTCTGTGTGCTCAGGCAGAACCCTCCCCCGATTTTTTCTTTATTTTTTTTTTCTCTTTCTTTTTTCTGGTTTTTAGTTTCTTGACTTTGTCTGTTTTAAAAGTACTATTATTAATAATAC
>NW_006921598.1:13274653-13275247 GCF_000298275.1 Orycteropus afer afer
TGCAATAGAAGACAGAATTAATGACATTGAAGACAAATACCTGAATACTTCTTTGGAAAGGGATCAATCTGAAAAACAATCAAAAAAATAATAATAATAATGAAAAAACCCTAAGGTTCATGTGGGATACCATCAAAAGGAATAACCTACGTGTCACTGGAATTCCAGAACAGGAAGAGAAAAATAATAGCACTGAGAAAATTGTCCAAGATCTGTCGGAGGAAAACTTCCCTAATATGATGAAAGATGAGAATATATCCACTCAGGAAGTCCAACAAAACACAAACAGGATAGACTCCAAAAGAAAATCACCAAGATATACCATGATCAAACTCACCAAAACCAAGGACAAAGATAGAATGCTGAAAGCAGCATGGGAAAAACAAAAAGTTACTTACAAAGGACAGTCAGTAAGAATAAGCTCTGATTTCTCAGCAGAAACCATGCAAGCAAGAAGCCAATGGGATGGTATATATAAAACCCTGAAAGAGAAAAACTTTAAACCAAGAATTATATACCCAGCAAAATTGTCCCTCAAATATGATGGTGAAATTAGGAGATTTCCAGATAAGCAGAAACTAAGAGAATTTGTTA
>NW_006921598.1:13283884-13285217 GCF_000298275.1 Orycteropus afer afer
GACGGCACATAACAACAACAACAACAACCAAAACCAAAGACAAAGAATCTTGAGAGCAGGTCAGGAAAAATATTGCCTATGAAGGGCAACTAATAAGAGGAAACTCCAACTTCTTAGCAGAAATCATTCAGGAAAGAAGGCAATGGGATGACATACACAAAGCCTTGAAGGAAAAGAACTGCCAACAAAGAATTATATACCCAAAAAAAACTGTCCCTCAAATATGATGGTGAAATTAAGACATTCTCAGACAAACAGAAATTAGGGAAATGTGTAAAAACCAGAGAAACCCTAAAAGAAATGCTAAAGAGTCTTTCCAACTGAAAAACAACAATGAAAGACAACTTTAGACTAAAAAACATGATAATACTATTCAGGAACCAACCCAGGAAAAGAATTCTTATAACTAAAATAAATTTACAAAATAGAAAATAGAGAACCAGAGGAGTCAATCTTAAATGACACCAACTACAAAGCAAAGAGAGGGAATTAATAATATAATTACAAACTTCCAAATGGAGAGGAATGCAGGATGATATTATTATATAGAGGAGACTGTTGCAAACTTAAGGAGATATGATTCTATTACAGGGTAACCACAAAGAAAATTAACAAATCTTCTAACTAAAATAAGAAAGAATGAAATCACAAAGACTTAGTAAACAAAAAATCAACAACAATGAAGGGAAAGAAAACCCAATAACAAAATGAACTCAGCACAAAAGATATTTGGAACAAAGAAAGCATCAATGTCACAACAAAAAAACATGAAAGAATGCAGCAATGAATTTATACCTATCATTAACTATACTGAATGTGAATGGATTAAATGCACCAGTCAAGAGAAACAGAGTGGCAGATTGGATAAGAAAAGAAGACTCATCAATATGCTGCCTACTAGAGCGACTTTAGACACCAAGAAAAAAATAAATTAAAAATCAAGGGATAGAAAAAAATATAAATATGTCAAGCTAATGACAACCAAAGAAGTAGCAGGAGTGGCAACATTAATTTCTGATAAAATAGACTTCAAGATGAAAACCAGCATAAAGAAGAAGGAAAGGCATTATACAATAAAAGGATCAATAAACCAAGAGGACATAACCATAATAAATGTCTGTACACCCAATGAAAGAGCTCCAAAATATATAAAGCAAACATTAACTGAATTGAAAGGGGAAACAGGCAATTCTACAATAGTAGCAGGAGAATTTAACACACCAATTTTGATGAAGGACACAGCAACTAGAGAAAAACTCAACAAAGATAACGAAGATCTAAACAACACAATAAACAAACTCAACATCATATACCTATACAGAATACCCAACAA
>NW_006921598.1:13286387-13287168 GCF_000298275.1 Orycteropus afer afer
AAAAAAAAAAAAAACTCTCCACACACAAAAAAAATCCTTGCCCAGGCTTCACTGAAGAATTCTATCAAATGTTCAGAGAACAGCTGATACCTATCCTACTCAAACTACTCCAGAACACAGAAAAATATGGAATCCACCCAAATTCATGTTATAAAGTAAGCATAACTCTGACACCAAATCAAGCAAAGACACCATTACAAAGGAAAACTACAAATCAATATCCCTCATGAATGTAGACACAAAAATCTTCAACAAAATCCTAGCCAATAGACTCCAACAACATATCAAAAGAATAATACAACATGACCAAATGGAATTCATACCACATATTCAAGGATGGTTCAACACATTAGAAAAACAACCAACATAATCCATCACATAAGTAAAATAAAGGAAAAGAACCACATGATCATATCAATCAATGCAGAAAAGGCATTTGATAAAATCCAACACCCATTCTTGATTTTTTTTAGAAAAAAAAAAAGCTCTCAGAAAAAATAAGTATAGAAGGAAAATTCCTCAATATAATAAAGGGCATATACACAAAAAACAACAGCAAATATTATTCCCAGTGGAAAGAGATTGAAAGCATTCCCCTTGTGAATGGGAACCAGACAAAGATGCCCTCTATCATCACTTCTGTTCAATGCTGTATTAGAAGTTCTAGCCAGGACAATGAGGCAAGAAAGGGAAATAAAATGCATCCAAATTGGTAAGGAAAAAGTAAAATTATCCCTATTTGCAGGCGATATGAGCCTATACATAGAAAACTCAAGAGACT
>NW_006921598.1:13288083-13288617 GCF_000298275.1 Orycteropus afer afer
TACAAAAAACCAAACTCAAGATGGACCAAAGACCTAAATGTAAAACCCAAAACTATAAAGTTCATCAGAGATAAAATAGGGACAAACCTAGGAACTCTGATATATGGCATAAATAGGCTATCAAGCACGAACAGCAGAGGATAAACTAGATGAATGGGACTTCCTAAAAATTAAATTCTTATGTGCATCAAAAGGCTTCTCCAAAAGAGTAAAAAGAGTACCTATAGATTGGGGGGGGGGATATTAGGCAACACCATATACGACAAGGGATTTATCTCTAAAATTTATAGAAAATATGAACACCTTAACATCAAAAAGACAAACAATCCAATTTAAAAATGGACAAAAAATATGAACAGGCACTTCTGAAAAGAAGATATTCTGGCAAACTAATGTAGAAATGCCCCTGATCATTACCAATTAAAGAGATGTAAATCAAAACAACACTGAGATACCATCTCACCCCAGCAATAATAGCAAAGTTTAACAAGACAGAAAACAACAAATGCTGGCAAGGGTGTGGAAAGATTGGAA
>NW_006921598.1:13289757-13301658 GCF_000298275.1 Orycteropus afer afer
TGTTGATTTGGGTGAAGGGAAAGGCAATATAACAAAAGTGAGAGACTAGCAGAGTATCACTAAGGAAAAGGAGGACACTGAGAGGTGCACAGGAGGTACAGACACCAAGGAAAATACTATCGTATACACCATACTGCATTATCAGTAACAACAAGCACTAATCTATGAGTGGATACATAAGTAGACAGGCAAGAAGATCAGGTGTGGGTAGACAAATGGAAATATACCCATGACCATATATGGGTTTGACAGAAGATATTCCTACACATGTATTTGTATGTGCTATAAAAATGTCCATAAATGTTATGGAGCTAACAGGGACAACGTTAGAATAACTTCTTAGCCACAAGCAACCATCTTGAGGGAATGAGTCACTAGGCTAGTGGGCTTGGGACCATGGTCACAGGGGAGATCAAGTCCAATTGGCATTACATAGTGTACAAAAACATTGTTTTACATGCTACTTTGACTAGTAGTGACTGGGATCTTAAAAGATTGTGAGCAGTAATCTAAGATGCAACAATTGATCTCCCCTTCTCCAGGCCAAAGAATAATCCAGAAAAGCAAAGATTAATTGAAACAATTAGTACAAGGGACTAGTGGACCATGGGAATTCAGCCCATATGGCCCGGAGACCAGAAATAGATGGTGCCAACTAAGACTGCCAACCACTCAGAAAGGGATTAAAATAGGAGATCCTGGATAAAGTGGGTGAAAAATGTGAAACAAAACTCAAAATCATTAAAAAAAAAAAAAGATTAGGCTTAGTGGTCTGACAGAGACTGGTGAAATTTCCAGGACTATGGCCCCTAGTCACTCTTTGGGCCTGGAATTGCACTCACTCTCATGGCTTCCAGCCAAACAACAGACAGGCCTAGAAGGTGAACAATTACACCAGGTAGACTCACTCCTTCGAACAATCAACTATGGGACATCAGAAGAGCAATATTTGCACAGAGAGATAGTTCAGAGGACAGGAATGCACAGGAAAGAAGGACACAGGAAAAAGGTAACCATAGGGAGGAAATGGGAAGAGAGCTATTAGATTGTGGGGATTGCAATCAATGTCATGAAACAAAATGTGTATGAAATTTACTCTGTAAATTTTCACCCAAATCACATTGTTCTCCCTCTCTATCAAGGATCTCCTACATAGATCCCTTTCCAAGTGGATGACGGTGGTAGCCGGGCACCATCTACTTCTTCTGGTCTCATAGTCATATAGGCTGCAGATCGGATGCTGTACCAGTGGCTAGGACTAATTGTTTCCATGAATTTTGGTTTTCTTCATTCTTCTTTGCTCTGGATGAGGAGAGACCCATCGTTGCAACTAGATGACAGCTTGCTAGCTCATCAAAGCACTATTAACAATAGCAAAGAGATGGAAACAACCTAAGTGCCCATGAACAGATGAATGGATAACCAAACTATAGTACATACACACAATGGAATATTAATTTTAAAAGAAGAAAAATTAATTTAAGTAATTTAATAGAAATAGATTTTATTTTATTGACTGCTTTAGTTACCTAGTACTACCGTAACAAAAAATACCACAGTGGGTAGTTTTAAAGAACAAGAATTTATTGTTTCAGAATTTTGAAGTCAAAAATCCACATCAGGGTATGGCCTCTGAGGGAGGATCCTTTCTTGCCAATAGCCCTAGGCATTCCTTGGCACTTCTGGGATTGCCGAATCATCTGCCTCCATCTACACATGGTGCCTGTCTTCCCCATTTTTACCTCTGTGTCTATTCTCCTTTTGTTATAACCCGGAAGTGATGAGGTTTAAGACCCACCCTACTCTGGTACAGCTTCATTAACACAACAAAAGAAAATCTCCCTTCTTAACATATTCATACTTACATGTGCAGGGGTTAGGATTTCAACACATATTTTGAAAGGACATATTCAGTCCATAACATTGACTTTTGACTATCTTTCAAAGCTCATACAGATAGATCACATAAAATTATCCTTGAACAGATTGGCACATAGTAATCATCCCTTTAAACAGGAATTACTTTGTCTGAACTTATAAGTAATATAAATATTCCAATTTAAGGTAATTTCTAATTTTTCTCCCTAGTAAACGTTATAATCCTTTTTTAAATTTCCTTTTTGTTTAATTCTATGTTTATTCCAGTCAGGAAATAGAAATCACACCAGTTATTTAAACAGGGAAAACTTAATATAGACAATTGTTAACTAGTATGGTTTTGTTATATATTACTATATAACAAATTATCCCAAAAACTAGTAGCCTAAAGCAACAGACAGATTATTATCTCACTTAGTTTCTGAGGGTCAGAAATCTAGGAGCAACTTAGCAGAGTGAGTCTGACTCAGCATCTTTCCTGAATATAATATAGTCCTCACTCCCACCACTTGGTCCTCAGAGAGCAGCCCTGCCCAGGTGTTGTGTTTTCCCCAGGCCCCATGCAACTCCAGTAACTCAATAATGATGACCATGTAGCAAGACCCTATTAATTACTGTTTTAGTTTTTAAAATATTGATTATTTAACTAGAGCATCAAAATCATTATTTTTTTAATTTCATGTGAAGAATGCTAGGAGGAAGACAGTCCTGGCAATCTGCTTCCAAAAGGTCACAGCCTTGAAAATTCTATGGAGCAGTTCAACTCTGCACACGTGGGGTCAACATGAGTTGGAATAGACTTCATGGCAACTAGTAACAACAGAGAAAATACAGAGAAAGAGTTCTCATACTGGATTTTCAGGCAAAAAGAATCTAGTTTTTAAAAGTCAGGATTAATTTGCATAATACTAGGGGCCTCTGAACAAGGAGCAGGACTGAAAAGATGGCAGGTTTGGTTAAATCTTAAGTTAAAACCATTGAAGGGTTGAATTGTTAATTCTGTTGACAAATGTAGAGTCTTTTTGGTGGAAGAACATTGACAAAGAAGAAAAGCGATTCTAGATACAAAGTCAACCAAGAGTCTCATTCTTTTGTTAGGTTCCAATGCTTATATAGATTATATAGAATAGAACTTCTCCAGTTATTTGCAAATTCAGCCCTTATGGTGGAGAACAAAAATAACATTTCTAAAGATTGGTTCAGCCTTCATTTTGTGTCAATTGTTGAAGATTACCTTAGTAAAACAAGCATTATTAATCCTCAGTATTCCTGGCCATCAAGCATCCTTGAAGATAAGTAGTCTGACATCAGAATGGTGTTTATATTCATTCATTCACTATACTTCACTCACTCACTCACCCATTCACTCATTCATTTACTAAAAATTTGTTGAGAACCTCCTATATGCCTTGCACCACATCGAGCATTGGGAGGCTACATCACTGAACAACACACTGCCTCTGATCCTAAGGAGTACACAGCCTCATGCACCAGACAGACAAGCAACTGGGTAATTACAATGCAGAGTACTGTATCTGTGCTGTCAAGCTGATTCTGACTCATAGCAACCCTATATGACAAAGTAGTGTTGTCCCACAGAATGTGCAAGGAGCTCTGCTAGCATAGTGCCTAAGGCATTTGACTCGTAACCAGAAGGATGGTGGTTCAAACCCACCAGCCACTCCGCAGAAGAAAGACTGGGCAATCTACTTCTGTAAAGATTTACTGCCTTAGAAATCCAAAGGGGGTCACTATGAGTCGGAATCAACTCAATGACAGTGAGTTTGGTTTTTTCTTTTGGAATCTTCACAGGAGCAGATTGCCAGGTCTTTCCCCTATGGAACAGCTGGGGATCTTTTGGTTAGCAGTGGAGCACTTAACCAATGCACCACCAAGGCTCCTTTTGGGATAGGATAGTGATCATCAGCCTTATCAGATCCGACATTGTTTTATATAAATAACATATTTTATAATGCTATCCTGAAATAAATTTGTAGATAATATAAGCTATCAACATACATACTTTTTAAAAAAATCATTATATGTCCCCTAAATATAAAGAAGAATTAAAAGAAAAATAATATATAATATAATTTCCATATGCAAATGTCCAGGCAAGACTACATTAGAAGATATTATGAATTAGATGCTTGCATATTTCTACCCCTTAGAATCACTGTGAATGAGAGAGTTAAAAATCCTGACCAATTCAGCCTCACAAACTACAAGCATTACTGCAGTCAGAAATACGATTTTTCTGAAACAAACAACTCTTAGGAAAATTCCAAATCAAAAAAAAAAAAAAAGTGTCATCTTCACTAAATTTATGTAGTAGCTGCATTCCTGGAAAATTCAGAGTTTATTTTAGTCATGCAAAAGCTATATTGTATTTATATGTAAAATGAATTGAGTTTTAGGCTAGACACATAGAAACATGTCTTTAACTATACATGGCCAGTAGGGCGCTCTGGTAGCATAGTGGCTAAGGCACTCGACTGCTAACCAGAAGGCTGGCAGTTCAAACCCCAAATCCACCAGCCACTCCTCGGAAGGAAGATGGGGCAATCTACTTCCCCAGTGATACTGCCTTGGAAACCCAAGGAGGGGTCGCTATGACTCGGGTCGACTTGACGGCACATAATAACAACAAGAGCAGGGCATTCAAAGTCATAGGAAATACAGTGCACTTCTTCATTTGTGAGATAATGTCTTAAATTATAGGATGTCAGTATCCTGGTCCTCCCACATTAAATTCCAGTAACATCTTCAATTATGTGATTGTGTTAATCATCTCCTTTAATCTTCAAACTATTTCTCAGGGGGTGGTACTGGGCCCACTGAGAACCACCATGCCAGGGGGTTAGTACAGGTGCTGAGAAAACACCAAAGCCTTAGGAAAGGCTAAATGAAAAAACTGCATTCTCACCTCAGACTGATAGAAATTCAGAGTGAGGGCACAGAGCAAACTGGTGAAACGGGGTCAAAGACAAAAGAAAGCACAGCATATTCACGACACTACATGGGGCAATCTACTTCTGTAGTGATACTGCCTCGGAAACCCAAGGAGGGGTCGCTTTGAGTGAGCTCTGACTTGACGGCACATAACAACAACAACATACAGTTCAGTAGAGTTAGGAGCTGGAGCCCTGTTAAATAGTTTCTATGTTACCAAAAACATGAAGGAAAGAAATCAAATCTAAAAGTCAAGTTTGAATGGTACATAAAGTAGGGTGCCGTTCTAACTGCCTTCCAAAGTTTATGGACACTATTAAACAGACCATGAAAAATACTGCTGCACAATTCTCAATTTGAAGATATTATCAGAAGACATCAAAAAGAAATTGACCTGTTAGATTTAGAAATTGAGTTTCTCATTGAATTAACACAAGAGTAGCAAAACAAATGTAATATTATCATCTTTCTCCTATCTCATTTGGCATTAGATTCACTTCCTCTCTCGCCTCTAGGGCAGAAGTGCTCCTGCCTTTTTATCAGGGCTGCTCCCTGAGCAGCAGACTGTAGACAAGAGGTCACAAACTGGTAACTTGCCACATGTAATGCAAAAACAGGTTTGTTTTCCCCACAGTTTTACCTACTCAATGAATTTTTTAATTTGAATTAGTTTCCCAACTTCTCTGGAGATATGAGATCTGGCAACAGTAGGTCTGCATGTCTTCATGTCAACCATCTGGTGAAGCTAAGGAGAGGCTGACCACTTTACACAGGGTGTATACACCCCAGTTTTCCAGCCCCTTACTCAATAATCCCTAACACAAAGGTCGAGTATCAGTTTCCATCGTATTACTCAGTGTTTTTCTTATATTTGATCAGTGATGGCAACACCCCAGAAAATTGGTCTCAGACCGCATCTCGTTTAGCCGCACTTGTAAGAAACTGCAAGCCATCTTCCCTCTCCCTCCCTGTCTCTTAGCGATCACCTTCCCCGCCCCATCAGGTATTAACCCATCTCATTAGGCTAGCCCGGGCTATTAAGTGCCCTAACCAACAGTGTTTTTATCAGAGCCAACACAAGTAGTTCCAAAAAGCGATGCCCAGGACCCCCTCCCTAGCAGCCAGGGACCATTGAGTCTGAAACCATTCACTTAGCCTTCCAGGGGTTACATAGACCCTGTCCCCAATTCCCCAGACTCGGATAGAAATATTCCCCCAAGAAATGGGTGAATTTAGCAGATATTTTGGATCCATTCCAGCCCCACCGCCCATTGGATTGAACTGCTAGCAACATTTTGTAAGCCTGGGAGTACTTTCATCTATTGTATTGTAAATCTTCTCTCTCTCTCTTGATTCTCTTTTCTCCTACTCTGAATAAAGCTCATGCCAGTAATGACAACCCCCCCCCCCGCAGATTTTTTGGTTTCTCTGAATCTATCCAAAGGGAAATTCCAAATTTCCTGGAAAATTCCCAAGACAATTTGGTACAGATTGTTGAATGGTAATCCCCAAAAAGATATGTCCATGTCCTAATTCCCAAAAACTTTGAATGTCACCTTATTTGAAAAATAAGTCTCTACAGGTGTAATTAAATTAAGGATCTTGAGATGAGAGTTCATCCTGAATGTATATAGCTCAATGTTGGATCCGGCTCATAGGGACTCCTCCTTGGGTTTCCGAGGTGGGATCACTATGGGAGTAGATTGCCCAACCTTCCTTCCAAGGAGTGGCTGGTAGGTTTGAACCGCCAGCCCTCTGGTTAGCAGTCAAATGCCTTAAGCACTACACCCCCTAAATCCAATGATAAGTGTCATTATAAGACCTTAAAACTTAGCTGGGTAGATAAGTCTGAGAGATAATTCTTTCTTTTCTAGACTTGTAATATCTACTAGGCTCCCTCTTACTTAGTCAAAATATCCACAAAATAAAAGTTCACTTTTATTATCTGCCAAGTGCAGAGAACAGCATGTTAAACCATTAGGACACTATTAGTCAAGTAATAACTTCCCTGTCCCTTTTACTCACCTCCCACTGCACCCCCTATACAAGCACAGAAGAGTCAGAAACTGTAAGTAAGATGGAGGCAGACTGGGGATGGAAAAAGAGAGCATGGTGAGGAAAGAGATACGAAGCTCTTCATGCCCTCCTTTCCCTACTGTATCCTTCCTATGGGCAGCAGGCCCGAGCTGGGCGTGGAGAGGACTCATCTTTAAATTGGATTCAAAGTTCTTATTATTACATGAGACTGGACATTTTAATTTATCAAAGATTATTGTTTATAGTACCTAAGAATGACCCAAAACAAAGCCATGACTGCCCAAGTTTTATCCAGGAGCAGAGGAAGAACTAGCCCCTTGTTTAAATTTAAAGGGGTAGTTGAAGAAGCAAAGTTGCTCTATGATCATATCTCACAAGTCACATTTATGTGATATAACAGTTACATTTCATTTAAAAGTTGTCAGCTATTTCCATTTCTATGTGGGGAGAATACTAGTCACTTTGTGCAGAACTTTGTGTTCTGGGAAGAACCTTTTAGTGGTCCCTTTTAGTTTTAAAATTAAATTGCCCCCATGGGACATGGGGAAGAGAATAGTGGCATGTAACATATCATTTTTCTGATTGGCAAGGGTGTAGGGGTTCCCGTTTTGTACACAGCTCAAGCTGAATCACCTCTGTGGTAGTAAAAGTTGTGTGTCAGCTTGGCTGGGCCTGGTTTTGAGTAGTTGGGCAGCTGATTATAGTTATTCTCCCTGAAGAGACTGGCAAACAACTCCATGATGAAATCTGCCACAAGCAGCTGAGCAGCTGCTTTAGGAATGTAGTCTGCTTCCAGTATATAAGGAGAAGCTTTGGGAATGGTCTGTAGATTTTGGCATGCCTTAATCTTGCATGTAGCCAAGTCGTCATTCAGCAGCCTGCCATGTTGTCTGCCGATCTTTGGACAGTCTCTGGACTTGAACTAGTTGTCTACCATGGTGTTTGATAATATTGGGACTGTGCCATTTTATTTATTGACCTTGGGTTTGTCAGCCTCAGCAGCCAGCACTGCCTGAGTGAAGAGACAGACACCTCTAGCTCCAGTGGGCCGGGAGAAGGAGGCAGAGCTAAAGCCCAAGGTCGAGGGTCTTTCACCCAACCCCCTAGAGCTTGGCACTTTAAACTCAGATTTCTAGCCTCCAAAACTTAAGAGAATAAACTCCTATTTGTTAAAGCCACCCATTTGTGGTAATTTCTATTAGAACTGCACTAGAAGTAACCAAAACATGCTCCTACCTAGTGTTCCTCAAGTCAATGGATATGTCCAATTTGAAGATTTCTGATGACAGGTGGAAGTTCTGAAAGGGAAGGGATGAAGATCCTCAGCCTTAGTTCTGAAATTATTTCTACATGTCAGGATGGACAGGGGTATACCTAACTTAGACCAAATAATAGAGGCATGGATCAAAGCCCCTGCAGTAAAACAAAATAACCATAGAAGTGAAAGAAAACAGGGCCAGGGCCAAGAGTTGAAGAGGGAACATTAGTGCAGGTCTTTTAGCTAGATGTCTATTGGGCAGAGAGCTTAGTGCCTAGCAGGGTGTAATAAGCAAAATGAAGAATATGTGTCATTAGACTGCCTGAAGTAACTTTGGGAGCCTAGTGTAGTGAGAAATGTAGAAGAGAGAGAAAAAAGAAATCCAAATTAGGAAAAGAGCTTTGAAAATCAGGTAAATTGACAAGTAAACAAAAGTTTCCCAAACAAGAGAGCAAAAAGATGGGACTCAATGCTTATGAAGATGAATCTGTCATTGGCCTTTGGATGGATTAAAGGAGAAAAATACACATGAAGCAAGAGTTATAAACAGAATCATTTTCATGTTATAGTTATGCAGTTAAAATGGCCTGGAACAAGGATGATAGAAATAGGAATGAAGAGGAAGTGTGAACTCAAGAAACTTCCCACACAGATAGTAAATCTTAACTAGTTGTCATCAAATCAATTCCAACTGATAGTGACCCCACTGTGTCAGAGAAGAACAGTGCTCCATGGTGTTTTCAATGACTGATTTTTTGGAAATAGATCATCTGTCTTCTGAGGTACCTCTGGGTGGCCTCAAACCTCCACCCTTTCTGTTAGCTGCCAAGTACATTAACCATTTGAACCACCAAAGTCATAGTGACATTGAATACAAGTGAAGGAAGAAAGAAGGAAAAGAAATAGGAGAAAGAAAAAATAAAGACAACTCCAAGTTTTCTCTCTTGGGAGGATAGTGAAGGAAAAATTGCCAGGAAAAAAAAATATTAGGAAAGGTGTGAAATAGACAAACAAATAAGACTATTGGATATACTATCTAATGCGCCCTTCCAGATTACTTGATTCTTTAAGTACATGCACCTTTCATTGTTTTTGTACCATTTTACAACCCCAAGTAATAGAAAATTTATAGTAATCCGATTATTTTGTCTCTGCTAATTTAAATGCAAATGAATTTTACCAATGGAAAACAATTTATTATTACACTGTGGACAATAACCATTTTTGCAAAATTCATAAATTTATTTCAACAATCCTAATTGTTGTTATATGTTTTGTTCTCATTTTCCTTTGAGCTTTAACATCTTACTAGCTTTCTTATTAATTAAAAACATAAAATATTTGACACATATTTATTTTATGTTTGCATAAAAGTTATGATTTCACCTGTTTTTAAAAGTTATCTAACAGCAATTTAGATGGGGTAAAGATGCCATTCCTAGTTTCAGACATGGACTGCTGTCTTGGAGGTTCTGATTGAAGATGTCTTATAGGTAATGGCAAAAGTCGGAGTTAGTGATAAAGAATGTGGATTGCAACCACATAATTAAAGTTAAAAATTATTATGAGTTGAATTGTGTTCCTCTAAAATATATGATGAAGTTCTAGCCCCTATACCACTTGTTTGGAGAAACAGGGTTTCCTTTGCAGATGTTATCAATTGAGTTAATAAAGTCATACCATAGTAGGGTTGGTCTTAATCCTAATCCCTTCTTAGTGGTATTTCACAAGAGAGAATGATAGAGAAACAGAGTCACACACACACACAGGTGGGAAGACCAATGACATATGAAGAAGATACATATACAAGCAAAGAAATACCAGGGATTGCCAGCAACTACCAGAAACTGGGACAGAGGCATGGAACAGTTTCTCTCTCAAAGCCCCCGTGAGGAAATCAATGTGGCTAAGACCCTGATTTGGATTGATAACCTCCAGAACTGTGAGAAAATACTTTCTATTCTTTAAAGCCATCCACTTTGTGGTGTTTTGTTATGGTAGCCCTAGGAAACTAGGGATAAATGCTCCAAACAATGAGCTCAGTAACAGAAAAGAAAAGGAGAAATGAGGCCAAGACTAGGCATAAGGAATACTCAGAATTAGGAAGATTAACACAAGACTGGGGATATGACCAAGGATTTGAGCAGTAAGAGAACAGTCATTTTTGTTGAGCACTGAAAAAGTACAGAATAAGGATGAAAATAGGGTGTAAAGAAGCAAATGTGCTCAAGATACATAAACTATTCATTTGAGGAATCTGCTACCAAAGGAAGGAAAAACATGAAGCTATCTGGGAATGAGCGAGTGGTTTGCTTTGGCTTATTTTCACTTCATATTTTCTTTCTTTTCTAAAATATAGGGAAAATATAGTTGAAAGGAGAAGGAAAATTTTTCTTTCATCTCCGTTCCATTTTTCATTCTGAGAGTTTGAGACATACGTTGGTAAATTTAGGACTAATAATTGAATTGTGCTCATTAAAATAATTTTATTAAAGCTTTCAAATAACTAGGATACAGTTAGGGCAATTGCTAATAGTAGTTAGCAACAAAGGAAATATTACCAACAAAAGTTGTCTAACAATGTCATTATCTGCCAACCCAGCATTAGATGTCATTTGCCTATTAAATTTACCACAATAGAAATTCAGAAGCAGTTAAATAGAGCAGCATAGTTTTTACTTAACATTTATAATTAGAAGGGGTATCCGCATAGTATGGACAAAGAGTCCTTCGTTCCTCAAGGCAGAAAATACTATGGAAGGATTTGGAAAGGAATTGTCTCCTCTATATAATACTGCAGTTATACAAGCACATGAGTATCTGGATAAAAATTTAGAAATTACATATATTAAATTTAACTTTTATAGCAATGCATGATTTATATTTGAGGTCAGTAACAATAACTAGCATCTATTAAGTATTTAAAGAGCTCTGGTAGTACACTGATTAAGCGTTCAACTACTAACAAAAAAATTGGCAGTTGAAACTCACTAGCTACTCCATGGGAAAAAGATGTGGCAGTCCGCTTACATAAAGATTACAGCTTTGTGTAACCACTTTCACAAAACAATATGTGAATGAACTGCTGAATGTGAAATGAATCTTCTTTGTAAAATTTCACCCAAATCACAATAAAAAGTCAAAAAATAAAATTTAATGGGACCCTTAAAAAAATTTTGGAAATCCTATGGAGCAGTGCTACTCTGTCTATTTTTAAAGGGTTGCCATGAGTCAGAATCAACTCTACAACAATAAGTTTGGTAGCTTGGTTTTATTGGAATTATTATGAGGAAATAAATTAACTCATTTGTGTAAGGCCTAACACATAGTAACAATATTAAAACCAAATCCATTTGGTCAAGTCTATTCCAACCCATAGGGAGCTCTGGTAGCATAGTGGCTAAGACACTTGCTTGCTAACCAGATGGCTGGTGGTTCAAACCCACCAGCCACCCCTTGGAAGGAAGGTTGGGCAATCCTACTTCTGTAGTGATACTGCCTTGGAAACCCAAGGAGGGATCGTTATGAGTCAGGTTTGACTCGACGGCACATAACAACAACAACAACATTCCAACCCATAGAGACCCTATTGGAAAAAGTAGATCTACTCCAAAGTGCTTACTCACTGATCTGCACTGAACACTTTCCCTTGTTACCCTCCTGAGAGGGACTGGGTCTCCAGGAGCAAGGCAAGCACGGGCATACCACAGAGTAGCAGGCCAGAAGAGCAGGAGAAAGGGGTAAAACCCAGGAAGCCAAAGAGAAGAGCAATCAGC
>NW_006921598.1:13306082-13308465 GCF_000298275.1 Orycteropus afer afer
CACACACACACACACCCCAGATCTATGATCTTGTGTAATATAATTACATAAGTGTATTTCTCATAGAAAAAAAATATATATGATATGCATCAAAATGCTTCTTCTGTATTTGGTGGGATAAAAATTCTATCAGTTGACAGACATTCACTGTTCAGAAGACTCCTGCATTCATTTGAGTCTCTGCATTATAAATAGGATCTTGAGGTTTTGCTGTCCTCATAAATGTACAGTATGAGCACAATTTTAAGCTCATAGTCTTGTCTAACATGTGGTGATCCATTATCATCCTCTGGAAGCAGATGTCTGCTACTTAGCTTTTAAGAGTTATGACATTGATTACTAAATTGTGAACATTAATATAATAGCTTTTATCAAACATTTGGATAATTGCAATCACTAAGATTAATGCCACAATTAATAGCAATTATCTGTGAAATAAATGCTAAAACAGAAAACCTGAAGGAAATGTCACAGTTTGTAAGACCAATTAGTTGCCAAGTCCTTTTGATTCTGCTCTTACCACCTCGATCGTGTTCCTGCCTCCCTCTCCGTTCTCTCTGTCACCTCTCTCACTCAGAGTCCAGAGCCTCAAGCCATCTTTCTGGAAATTGTATTGGTCTTATAATTAACTCCTCCGACATACCGCCTACAACTTCTCCCTACTGCAATCCATTTCATATTCTATTCCTAGAAATCTTCCAGAATCACACTGCTCTAATTATATCACTCTGCTACACAAAACTCTTCCATGTCTACCCATTGCTTGCAGAATGAACACTACGTTCTCCAGTCTATCATCTAAGCATTCCATGGACTGGTCCTATTAGATTCCCCAACCTCATTTCTCAAACTTGCTCTTCCCTAACCTTTAATCCAAACAACTTCCTCTTCTTCATATGCACTCTCCCATCTCTAGCTCTTTCCTTACACTACTCATTACCTAGAATGGCTTTTCCTCTCCATCTCTAAAGTAACCCCTCCATAAAAATCCAACTAAGATTGACCTTCTCCTTGAAGACCTTCATCCCACCTAATACCACTATTTATGCCTTTGACCCCTTGCAGTATTTTATTTCTTCCTTTCCTATGAAATTTTGTCACTTTTCACTTTGATTGTAATTATTTGTATACATGTATAATCTACCCCAACAGAAAGGAATTTTATCTGATTTCTGCACTCATTCCACAAATATATATTGAGCACCAACTATCTGCCAAGCATAGTTCTTGATGCTGAGGACATAGTAATGATAGACACAATTCCTGCCCTCATGCTGCTTAAAACCAGTTGTTGTTGAATACATTCCAGGTCATGGTGACCCAGTAAGTGTTAGAGTAGAATTGTGCTCCATAGAGTTTTCAGTGGGTGACTTTCAGGAAGTAGACCACAGGGCATTTGTCCTGAGGCACCTAGAAGTTGACTCAAACCTCCAACCTGTGAGAAATTGTGGCCATGACCCATGAACATGCATAGGGTTGCCAGACAATGTTTCTATAAACATATCTGTATGTGCTGTAAGAATGTCTGGGTGTATAGTAGAGCTAACAAGGGACAAGATTGTGGTGGCTTCTTGGTCACAACCAGTTACCCATAGGGAGTGAGTAGTTGGACCTGGGTGCTCAGGACCATGGTTGCAAGGGACATTAAGCTCAATTGGCATAACATACTACACAAAAACATTATTCTACATCCTACTTTGGTGAGTAGCAACTGGGGTCTTAAAAGCTTGCAAGCGGCCATTTAGATGCAACAATGAGTCTCTCCTCATCCAGAGCCAAGAAGAATGAAGAAAACCAAAGACGCATGGAAACAACTAGTGCAAGGGACTAGCAGACCATGTGATCCTCAACCTATATGACCATGAGACCAGAAGAACTAGATGGTGCCTGGCTACCACTGCCAGCCACTTGGAGGGGGACTGGTGCAAGAGATCCTGGATGGATTGGGAAAACAATGTGGAATGAAACTCAAAATCATTTAAAAAAAAAAAAAAAAAGACCAGGTTTGCTGGTCTGATAGAGCCTAATAAGACCCCTGAGACTATGGTCCCTAGTTATCCTTCAGATCTGGAACTGAGCTCACTCCTGTAGCTTCAGCCAAAGAATAGACAGGCATATGAGGTGAACATATGAGGTAGATACACTCCTTGGAGCAATCAATCGGGGGAGAACAGAAGGGAAGTGTCTGCACAGGGAGACAGGTTAGGGGGTGGGAGTGCATGGGAGGGAATGACACAGGGAAGAGGTAACTATGGGGAGAAGGTGGTAAAAGAGCTGTTACATTGTGGGAATTGCAGTCAATGTCATGAAACAAAATGTGTATGAACTGCTGTATGGAAAATGAATTTGCTCTGTAAATTTTCATCCAAATCACAATAAAAAA
>NW_006921598.1:13309045-13318182 GCF_000298275.1 Orycteropus afer afer
AAAAGGGCATTTGGAAGCAATCAGCCATAGGACACAATGGCCCTCAAGACCAGAAGAACTAGATGGTGCCCAGCTACCAATGCCAACCACTTACAAAAGATCAAATCTGGAGATCCTGGATAGAGTGGGAGGGAAAACGTGGAACAAAATCTAAAAACTCAGTAATGACCAGAGTTACTGGTCAGATGAAATCTGGTGAGAACCCCGATACTGTGGCTCTGGAATATATTCTGCACCTGGAATAAAATGCAGCCCCAAAGGCTGGCTCTCAGCCCAATAGTTAACAAGATGTACACACAGACCACTCAACCCAGGATGATGCACCCACATACTCTATGGTAATACATTCCTTAGAGCAATAGACTGTGAGACACCAGAAGACCAACATTGAAATTAAGGAAATGCAGGACAAACAGGAGTGCATAAATATGAGGGGAAGGGTTACAGGGTAGGGAGGAGAGGAGACTGGGTTAGGGTTGGACATGGTAAATGGGGAATGAAACTAAACGTACATGTAACATTGAATGTAAAACAAGCTCTTAAAATAAAAAATAAAAAAAACTAAAGTCCAAATTAAGAGGGATAATCATGGGGGGAAAAAAAGTTGAAAATAGAAATACCGCTCTATCCAGCAATCCCACCACTAGGAATATATCCTAAAGAAGTGAGATTGAGGACACAAATAGATATGTGTACACCCATGTTCATTGCAGCCCTATTGACAATAGCAAAGAGATGGAAACAACCTAAATCCCCATCAATGGAAGAATTGATAACCAAGCTGTGGTACACGCACACAATGGAATACTACGCAACATTAAAAAGTAATGAAGGATCCATGAATCACCTCATAATGTAGACTAACTTGGCGGACATTATTCTAAGTGAAATAAGTTTGGTCAGAGAAGAACAAATATTGTGTGAGTCCATTATTATAAAAAGTCAAGGAAAAAAGAAGTGAGAGCCAGGACATGAATAGATATATGCAACCCATATTCATCACAGCACTATTCACAATAGCAAAGAAATGGAAACAATCTAAGTGCCCATCAGTGAAGGAATGGATAACAAACTGTGGCACATACACACAATGGAATACTATGCAACATAGAAGAAAAATGTAGACTCCAGGAAACACCACATAATGTGGATGAATTTGGAGGACATTAGGCTGAGTGAAATAAGTCAATCACAGAAGGACAAATATTGGATTAGTCTACTATTATAAAATCTCAAGGGAAGGTTTACATATGGAAGGAAACTTTCTTTGTTGGTTGCCAGGGATAAGGAAGAGGAGGGAAAATTGCTAGACAGATAAGAGACAAGTATTGATTTGGGTGAAGGGAAAGGCATATACCAAAATGGTGTGACCAACACAATAACACTAAGGAAAAGGAAGACACAGAGAGGTGCACCAGATGTACAGACAACAAATATAAACACTTTCACATACACAATACTGCATTATCAGTAATAATGAACATTAATCTACAGGAAGATACATAAGTAGACAGGGTGAGTGATCAGGTATGTCTAGGCAAAAGGATATATTCCCATGACCATATATAAGTTTGGCAGATGATATTTCTACATATGTACTTGTATGTGTTATAAGAATGTCCATATAAATAAAACTAACAGGGGGCAAAGTTATGATAACTTTTTAGCCACAGCCTACCACCCATGAGGGAGCAAGTTGTTGGGCCTGTGGGCTCAGGACCATCAAGCTCAATTGGCATAATATACTACACAAAAATATACTATACAAAAAATTCTTCTGCATCCTACTTTGGCAAGTAGCAACTGGGGTCTCAAAAGCTTCCAAGTGGCCATCTAGATGCAACAATTGGTGTCTCCTCATCTGGAGGAAGAAGAAGGAAAAAAAACAAAGACACATGGAAACAATTATTCCAAGGGACTAGTGGATGACGCAAACCTCAGCCTGCATGACCCTGAGACCAGAAGAACTAGATGGTGCCCAGCTACCAGTATCAACCACTCAGAAAGGATCTATCCAGGAGATTCTGGATAGAATGTGAGAAACATGTAGAACAAAACTCAAAATCATTAAAAAAAAGACCAGACTTACTGGTCTGATAGAGACTGGTGAAACCCCCAAGTCCATCACCCCTAGTCACCTTTCAGGCCTGGAATTGAACTCATTCCTGTGGCCTCCACCCAAACAATAAAAGGCATATAAGGTAAACATTCACACCAGGTAGTTATATTCCTTAGAACAATCAATTGTGGGAGATCAGAAAGGCAATATTTGCACAAGGAGATAGCTCAAGGGGCAGGAATGCGGGTAAGAATGACACAATGAAAAAGTAACCACAGGGAGGAAGTGGGAATAGAGCTGTTATATTATTGGGACTGGGATTGTGGTAGTTAAAGTTACATGTCAACTTGGCTGGGCCTGGTTGAGTGGCTGGGCAGCTGGATGAAGTTATTCCCCATGGTGAGATTCTACTGGAGCAGCTGAGTAGCCGCTTTATGGATGTGGGCTGCTTCCAGTATATAAGCAGCAGCATTGAGGAAGGTCTCCAACTTCTTGGCATGCTTGAACTCTGCATGTACCCAAGTCATTGTTCAGCAGCCTGCCAAGCCCTGCCGATCTTAGGACTTCTTCTGGACTTGAATTAGTGGCCTGCCGTGTTGTTTGGTGACATTGGGACTGTGCCTTTGTACTTGGTGACCTTGGGTTTGTCAGCCTCAGCAGCCAGCAGCTGAGTGAAAAAAAGCCTCTAGCTTTAGCAGGCCGGGAGCAGGAGGCAGAGCTGAAGCCCAAAGTTGAGGGGCTTTCACCCAGCCCCTAGAGCCTGGCACTTTGAACTCAGACTTCCAGCCTCCAAAACTGTAAAAGAATAAACTCTTGTTTGTTAAAACATCCCATTTGTGGTATTTCTGTTAGAGTGGCACGAGGTAACCAAAACAGTGATCAATGTCATGAAACAAAACGTGTACGGACTGCTGTATGGAAAATGAATTTGCTTTGTAAACTTTCATCCAAATCACAATTAAAAAAAAAAAAGTATGTCCATGATAAAATATATATTAGGTTTCATATGTTGTTGTTGTTGTCAGGTGCCATCAAATCATTTCCAACTCATAGTGACCCTGTGTATATCAGAACAAAACACTGCCCTGTTCTGCACCATCCCCACAGCCATTGCCATGTCTGAGCCCATTATCCCAGCCATTGTGTCAATCCATCTCATTGAAGGTCTTTCCCTTTCTCTTTGACCCTCTACTTTGCCAAGCATGGTACCCTGGTCCAGGGACTGGTCCCTTCTGACACCTGAACCAAGTTACATGAGACAAAGCCTAGCCATTCTCACTTCTAAGGAGCATTCCAGCTGTACTTCCTTCAAGACAGATTTTTTTTTTTTGTTCTTCTAGAAACCCAACACCAAAATTCAAATGCATCAATTCTTCTGTGATCTTCCATATTCACTGTCCACCTCAACTGCATATGTAGCAATTGAAAATACAATGGTTTAGGTTTGGTGCACCTCTTCTAAGTGGTATCTTTGCTCTTTAACACTTTTCAGAACTCTTTTGCAGCAGATTTACCCAATGCAATACATCATTTGATTTCTTGATTGCTGCTGCCATAGGTGTTGATTGTAGATCCTAGTAAAATGAAATCCCTGACAACTTCAATTTTTTTCTCATGATGTTACTGGACCAATAAGCAACATCATGCAATTTATCATGATGTTGCTTATTGGTCCAGTTGTGAGGACTTTTTTTTTCTTTACATTGAGATGTAATCCACACTGAACATTGTAGTCTTTGATCTTCATCAGTAAGTGTTCAAGTCTTCTTTGTTTTTAGCAAGTAAGGTTATGTCATCTACAGATTGCAGGTTGTTAATGTTGTTGTTGTTGTTGTTGTTGTTATGTGCCGTCGAGTCAGATCCAACTCATAGCAACCCCTCCTTGGGTTTCCAAGGTGGTATCACTACAGAAGTAGATTGCCCAACCTTCCTTCTGAGGAGTGGCTGGTGGGTTTGAACCACCAGCCTTCTGGTTGTTAATGAGTCTTCTTCAAATCCTGATGCCATGCTCTTCTTCATATAGTCCAGCTTCTTGGATTATTTGTTGAGATTGAATAAGTATGGTGAAAGGGTACAAACCTAACACACACCTTTCCTGATTTTAAACTATGCAGTATCCCATTGTTCTCTTCAAATGACTGCCTCTTGGTCTATGCACAGGTTTCTCATGAGCACAAATGAGTGCTGTGCAATTCCCATTCCTAGCAAAGTTATCCATAATTTATTATGACCCCCACAGTTAAATGCCTTTGCATAATCAATAAAACACCAGTAAAAATCTTCTGGTATTCTTTGCTTGCAGCCAAGGTCTATCTGACATCAGCAATGATATCCCTATTCTACATCGTCTTCTGAATCCAGCTTGAATTCTAACAATTTACTCTCAATATACTGCTGTAACCATTTTTTAATTATCTTCAGCAAAATTTTTTTGCAGGTAATATTAATGGTATTGTTTTATAATTTCTGCATTCTATTGGATTACCTTTCTTTGGAATGGGCACAAATATGAATCTCTTCCAGTCAATTGATTAGGTAGCTGTCTTCCAAATTTCTTGGCATAAACAAGTGAGCACCTCCAGCACTGCATCCATATGTTGAAACATCTCAGTGGATATTCCATCAATTCCTTAGGCTTTGTTTTTCACCAATTCTTTCAGTACACCTTGGACTTCTTTCAATATGTTACCTGCTGAAATGATGGAACATCAACCAATTCTTTTTGGTACAGTGACTCACTGTATTCCTTCCACCTTCTTTTGATGCTTCCTACATCATTCCATATTTCGCCCACAGAGTCCTTCAATATACTGCCATAGGTGTTGACTGTAGATCAAGGCTTTAATTTTTCTTCAGTTGTTTACGCTTGAGAAATGCCAAGCATGTTATTCACTTTTCATTTCTAACTACAGGTCTTTACACATTTCATCATAATACTTTACTTTGCCTTCTTGAGCTGCCCTTTGAAACCTTCTGTTCAGCTCTTCTATGTCATCATTTGTTTCATTCTCTTTAGCTACTGTCCATTCAAAAAAAGTTTCAAAGTCTTTTCTGACATCCATTTTGATCTTTTCTTCCTCTCCTGTCTTTTTAATGACCATTTGCTTTCTTCATGTATGATATCCTTGATGACATCATTGTTGTTCAACGCATCATATCTATTCTTCAGATAGTCTCCAAATTCAAGTGGGATATACTCAAGATTGTATTTTCACTCTAGTGAACTTGCTTTAATTTTCTTTGGCTGCAACATGAACTTGGATATGAGTAATTGATAGTTTGTTCCACAGTAGGACCTTGGCCTTTTTTTTCTGCCTGATGATATTGAGCTTTTCCTTTATCTCTTTCCAAAGATGTAGTCAATTTGATCCCAGTGTACTCTATCTGGCAAGGTCCACGTGCAGAGTTGCTGTTCATATTGTTGTAAAAAGCATTTGCAATGAATAAGTTATTGGTTTTGCAAAATTCTATCTTGAAATCTCCAGCATCATTTCTATCACCAAGGTCATATTTTCCAACTACTGATGCTGTTTCTTTGTTTTCAACTTTTGCATTCCAAAATTACCAGTAATTATCAATACATATTGATTGTATGTTTGGTTGATTTCAGAATGCAGAAGTTGGTAAAAATCTTAAATTTCTTCATCTTTTGCCTTAGTAGGTGGTGCATAAATTTGAATAATAGTAATATTAACTGATGTTCCTTGTGTTGATGTTCCTTGTGTTGATGTTCCTTGTAGGTATATGGATATTGTCTTATCACCGACAGCACTGTACTTCAGGATAGACCTTGAAATGTTCTCTTCAATGATGAATGTCACACCATTCCTCTTTAATTTGTCATTCCTAGCATTGTAGATTATATGATTATCTGATTCAAAATGGCAATTACCAGTCCATTTAAGCTCACTAATGCCTAGGTTATCAATCTTTACACTTTCCATTTCATTTTTTACAATTTCTAATTTTCTTAGACATACTTCATACATTCCACATTCTGATTATTAATTGATGTCTGTAGCTATTTCTTCTTGTTTTGAGTCATGCCACTTCAGCAAATGAAGGTCTCAAAAGCTTTACTACCTACACAGCTAAGGCTGACTCTACTTTGAGGAGGCAGCTCTTCCCAAATCATATTTTGAGTACCTTCCAGCTGGGGGGCTCATCTTCTGGTACTATATCAGACAATGTTTCACTGCTATTAATAAAGTTTTCAGTGGTCAATTTTCAGAAAGAGACCTGGCCGTGTCCTTCTTCCTAATCTGTCTTAGTCTAGAACTCCACTGAAACCTGTCCACCATGGGTGACCTTGCTGATATTTGAAATACAAGTAGCATAGCTACCACATCACCAAAACATACAAGCCACCACAATGCAACAAACTGACAGAGTAGTGGTGGAGATTTTATATTCATGTACTAAATTTACGCCAACTCAAAAAGGCATCTTATTCAGAATTTCTTCTTGTACATTTCACAAATAGTTTTCTGTTGATGGTATATCAAGAAATGTTTTCACCTAAAGCTAAGTATGTTATGGGTGCTGTTTTGGTTACCTACTGCTACTCTAACATAAAATACCACAAATGGGATGGCTTAAACAAATGGATTTATTCTCTTATAGTTTAGGAGGCTAGAAGTCCAAATTCAAAGTGCCAGCTCTAGGAGCTCAGTGAAGCCCCTTGACCTTGGTCTTCAGCTTTACTTCTCACTCCCAGCCCACTGGAGCTGGAGGCATCTCTTAACTCAGGCAGCTGCTGCTGCTGAGGCTGACAAAATCAAGGTCAACAAGTAAAATGGCAGTCGAAAGATTATCAAGCAACATGGCAGGCCACTAGTTCAAGTCCAGGAACAGTGCCAAGATCGGCAAACAACATGGCAGACCACTCACTGATGACATGACCAAACACAGAATCTAGATGTGCCAAGAATCTCAGAGACATTCTCAAAGTTCTCTTTTTATATACTGGAAGCAGGCCCCATCCCTAAGGCAGCTACTCAATTGCTCCAGTAGATTCCACAATGGAGTTGATTACCAGTCTCATCATGGGGAATAACTACATCCAGCCCAGCCAAGTTGACACAACCTTAACTACCACAAGTACATATTTAAAATATAGTTTTAAAGGCCAAAATAGGCATCTGGTCATACTAACCTTAAGAGCACATTTTTTTCCAACTAAAGATCAATGAACAAGTAAATGCTGAGTTGTTGCTGTTGTTAGGTGCCATTGAGTCAGCTCTGACTCATAGCAACCCTGTGTACAACAGAACGAAACACTGCCCAGTCCTGTGCCACCCTGATGATACTTGCTATACCTGAGCCCATCATTGCAGCTACTGTGTCAATCCATCTTGTTAAGGGCCTTCTTTTTTGTTGACCCTCCCCTTTACCAAGCATGACATCCTTCTTCAGGGAATGGTCCTTTCTGACAACATGATCAAAGTAAGTCAAACAAAGTCTGGCCACTCTTGCTTCCAAGGAGCATTATGACTGCACTTCTTCCAGGACAGATTTGTTAGTTCTTCTGGCAGTTCATTGTACTTTCAGTATCCTTCACCAACACCAAAACTCAAAAGCACCAACTCTTCTTCAGTCTTCCTTGTTCATTGTCCAGCTCTCATATGCATATGAGGCAATTGAAAGTACCATGGCTTGTGTTAGGTGCACTTTAGTCTTCAAAGAGACATCTTTGCTCTTCAGCATTTTACAGAGGTGTTTTGCAACAGATTTGTCCAATGCAATATGTCTTTTGATGTCTTGGCTGCTGTTTCCATTGGTGTTGATTGTGGAACCAAGTAATATGAAATCTTTGACAACTTCAATCTTTTCTGCTTTTATGGTGATGCTGTTTATTGGCCGAGTTGTAAGGATTTTTGTTTTCTTTGTGTTGAGATGTAATCCATACCGCAGATGATAGTCTTTAATCTTCATCACTAAGTGCTTCAAGTCATCCTCACTTTCAGCAAGCAAAATTGTGTCATCTGCATATTGCAGGTTGTTAATGAGTCTTCCTCCAATCTTGATGCCATGCTCTTCTTCATACAATCCAGCTTCTCAGATTATTTGCTCAGCATACAGATTGAATAAATATGGTGAAAGGATGCAACCCTGACACACTCCCTTCTTGATTTTAAACCATGCAGTATCCCCTTGTTCTGTTCAAATGACAGCCTCCTGGTCTATGTACAGGTTCTTCATGAGCACAACTAACTTTTCTGGAATTCCCATTCTTCTCAAATGTTATCCATAATTTGTTTTGATCCACATAATCGAATGCTTTTGCATAGTCAATAAAACACAAGTAAACATCTTTCTGGTATTCTTTGCTTTCAGCCACAATCCATTTAACATCAGCAATGATGTCTCTCATTCCATGTCCTCTCTGAATCCAGCTTGCATTTCTGGAAGTTCTCTGTCAATATACTGCTGCAACCATTTTTGAATGATCCTCAGCAAGATTTTACTTGCGTGTAATATTAATGACATTGTTCAATAATTTCCACATTCTGTTGGAAAACCTTTCTTTGGGACAGGTACAAATATGGATCTCTTCCAAATAGTTGGCTAGGTAGCTGTCTTCCAAATTTCTTGGCATAGACGAGTAAGTGCCTCCAGCACAGCATCCATTTGCTGAAACATCTCAATGGGTATTCCATCAATTCCTGGAGCCTTGTTCTTCGCCAGTTCCTTCAGTGCAGCTTCGACTTCTTCCTTTAATACCATTGGTTCTTGATCATATGCCACTCCTGAAATGGATGAACATCAACCAATTCTTTTTGGTACAATGATTCTGTGTATTCCTTCCATCTTCTTTTGATATTTCCTGCATCATTCAATATTTTGCCCATGTTGTTGTTGTTGTTATGTGCCATGGAGTCAGCCCCGACTCACAGCGACACCTCCTTGGATTGCCAAGGCAGTATCACTATGGAAGTAGATTGCCCAACCTTCCTCCCAAGGAGTGGCTGGTGGGTTTGAACCACCAGCCTTCTAGTTAGCAGTCAAGTGCCTTAGGCACTATGCTACAAGGCTTGAATTTTTTTCCTCAGTTCTTTCAGCTTGAGAAATGCTGAGT
>NW_006921598.1:13331419-13360639 GCF_000298275.1 Orycteropus afer afer
AATGACATGAGACAAAGTATATGTGAACTGCTGTATGAAAAGTGAATTTACTCTGTAAATCTTCACCCAAATCCTAAAAAAATAAATAAAAAGTAAAGATGTCACTTTGAAGACTATGATGCACCTAATCCAACCCATGGTATTTTCAATATTCTCATACAAAAGCTGAACAATGAATAAAACAGACCGAAGAAGAACTGATGCTTTTCATCTATGATGTCAGAGAAGAATATTAAGTATGGACTGTTGAAGGATGAACAAATCTGTCTTAGAAGAAGTACAGCCCAAATGCTCTTTAGAAAGGAGGATGGCAAGACTTTGTCTCAGGTACTCTGATCATGTTCTCAGGAAGGACCAGTCCCTGGAGAAAGACATCATGCTTGGTAAAGTAGAAGATCATCAAAAAAGAGGAAGATCCTCAACGAGATGGACTGACACAGTGGCTACAATAATGGGCCATAATATAGCAACAATTCTGAGGGCAGTGAAGGACCAGACAGTGTTTTGTTCTGTTGTCACTATGAATTGGAACCAACCCAACCGTTCACAACAACAACATATATTATTTCAAAATTATGTTATTTATCAGGCTTTTTTTTATAATACTTGAGATGCCTGATACTTTTTAAAATACTATGACAGAGAACTTTTGTGACTTTTACAATACAATACATGTTCCAAAAGTTTAAGACCTGTGCATGTGCTACAACTATAATTATAACATCATAAACTGATACTTTTGTATTGCATCATTGAAAGTTTTCATCTGTTTGGTCTCTGATGAAGACATAATTGTCAAAATATTATAAAGCTTATGTTTTAAAACATCTTTATTAGTCAGAGTTCAGTTAGAGAAGTAGAGCCACTGCCCTTCTCCTCCATCCCATAACAAGGAATTACCTGATCAAAAATGTCAATAGTGCCAACGCTGAGAAACACTGCTCTACAGTACTTTAAAAAGTAAGGTCTCTTTGCATGTTGCAACAAAATTGGGATCATAAATTGAGTCCAAGGAGCTCTGGTGACACAGTGTTTAAGGCATTGGGCTGCTAATCAAAAGGTTGGCTGCTTGAACCCACCAGTTTGTCCATGGGAGAAAGATGAAGCAGTCTGCTTCAGTAAAGATTTACAGCCTTGGAAACCCCCATGGGGCAGTTCTACTCTATCCCATAGGGTCACTAAGAGTAGGAATTGACTCCATGGCAAAGGGTTTGTTTTTTTGGAAACTGAATCCAGCTGGCTAATTTTAAATATTAATTTTTTCAGCAAAAAAAAAGCAAAGTTTCCCAGCCTCAGCACTATTGAAATTTCATATTTTGGACCCTTCTTGCAGGGGCTGTCCTGTACATTGTAGGATATTTAACAAGTTACCTGGCCTCTGCCCACTAGATACCAGTAGCAACCCCCCACACACAAACTAATTATGATAATCAAAAATGTGTCCAGCCATTGCCAAATATTCCCTGGTGGGGTGAAGGGGAGCAAAATTGCCCACAGTTGAGAATGACTGACATGAAGAATTTGTTGCAGAGATTATGAGAAACAAGTTAAACAGTTTCTGTAGTCTCAGCATCTAATGCTGGACAGCAGGCAGGAAGGGAAGATAGAAGTGGGAGCTGGGGAGACAAGAGCAAACCAGAACCCACAATATCTGGAAACCCACAAGGACAGAGTGAAACCAGGTCTCTTGTTGTTTCTAGCGTTGGTAGTATAGGTGTATTACAGAGCTGGGGCTGTTTGTCACAGAGTTAAACACACACTTGGCCCAAGAGTTGGAGAAGCTGAAGGAAGATCAAGAAGAAGGTTTAGTTGCTGCCTTACACCAAGGAGCTGAGCCAGCATTAAAGCAACAATGAGCTTGACTGCCACCTCGTGAGAGTCCTTGGACAGAGGCATACTGCTAAGCTCCCAGATCACTCTCGGAAATTACAATAAGTGATGGTTATTTTAAGCCACTAAATTTCAAGTAATGTATTAGGTACCAATAGATAGCTAATAAAAGCTGCAACTACTGAAACCATAATTGTAAATGAACTGATGCAATACCTGATACATTCTTTAAAATATAGTAAATTCTGTTGTCCAAAGAAGAGAAGCATCAAAAAGTAGATAATTTAATTAATTGCATCATAATTGAGAATCTCATCTCAATATATCAATTATCAGGTAAATGATAATTACATTTTAAAATAATTAAGACCTTGGAATGAGTCAGCAAAATATGAATTACTGTCTAGCTAGCAAATTTTACATATTTTTAGATTCTATAAAAATCTTTTTATGATATTAATGTATTAAGAACTGCTGCATTTGCATAAACGGAATCACCAATCCCCAGGTGTACCAGATAATAGTTTCCTGAACTTGAAATTCAATATGTAGGCCTACATTTTATTTCAGTGAAAAAATTCCTTTAAAATCTATACCTAAAAGTCCTTGCTTTAAAGAATGACGCACGAGTGCCCTCTTGTGACGGAATAGGCATTTAAATGTGTTTGTAAATGGTTTTTCAGTTGCTTACGAAGTAATTTGTACTAAATCATTTCACAAGCACAAACGCCCTCTATTGCTAGGCCAATTTACATCAGTACCTTTATGTAAAGGAAAAATTTGGCTAATGTTAACGTTGTTGTTGTTGTTATGTGCCGTCGAGTCGGCCCGACTCATAGCGACCCCTCCTTGGGTTTCCAGGCAGTATCACTACGGAAGTAGGACTGCCCAACCTTCCTTCCGAGGTTAATAGACAACATAAATAATTCACACTAAAAATGCTATTCCTTCCATTGCACTTGGTAGTTCAAACAAAAACTGACTAAGAAACATAGAAGCTCTTTCAATTGACCGCTTAACTGACCCCCAAATGCTCTCCATTATCTCTCTGTAACACAGGTACCAAGAGTAACATGAAGTCTCAGGACTGACCAAGGAGGCCCTGGTATGCTGTTACTCTCTAGCTTCCACAGAATAAGGTGTTTGTTTGCCAAGGGTCAGTTGTTTGATCAGAAACCTACTTAGGCCAATGTACTCATTAAAATTATATAATTCAAATAATATTTTTAAAAAATGATCTATTATTATAGAAGAAGGAGTTCTTGTAGCAAAATGAATGGTTAAGAGCCTAGCTACTAACCAAAAGGTCAGACATTCGCACCGTCTCATAAAGATTACAGCCTAGAAAACCCTATGGAGCAGTTCTACTCTGTCCTACAGAGTTGCTGTGAGTCAAAATCAACTCAACAGTTATACAACAGAGGGAAAAGGTAAAAGAAAACTAAGTTAAATGCTTTTGAAACTTCAGAAGAGCTAATTAGGGGTAAAAAATGAAATTATATGCAGGCAAGAAAACTGTAAAAAATCATCACTGAAGTTATAAAAATCTAAAAGAATTCTAAACTCAGTAGCCGCACTCACAATATCAGCAGACTACTGAAAAAAATTGTATACCTACATCAAAAGAATGGCAAAACATTTATATATTTATGCTAGAATAAAATGTTTTAAGTACATATGTATCATCTTGAATGATACCCCACTTTAATCAACTTTTTAATCAAATTCTGAAGGTTTTTTCCCCCAAAAAAAACTATTTGTATTTTATATATATTTAAATAAAAGTTTGTATGTAATATGCATATAGCCAGATTCTCAAATGAGTTGGGTCTGTGTGACTTGAAATGCAGGCAATTTGTCTTTAACATCTGGCATTGACATCTGGGAATATTTGTATGACTTTTGACTCTTAAAGGAACATTTTCCTTACATTATTTACATCACTATTTGGTATAAAAAGTTTATGAAGACAACAACTCTAAAATCTTCACCAAAGGAAGATATTCCAAAACCATTTTAAATAAACCCAAATTATAGCATCAGATAAAAGGGCGTCTATCTCATTTTTACATTATTTTTAATTATTCAGAAAATTGTGAATACAATTAGTCCAAATGAATGTAAATGGCTAATGTTTGTCTGAAATGAAACATTTATCTTAAAAATTTTGATCACCTACTATGTGTTCCTTCTGTTTTTTCCTAGGTGCCTCAGAAACAGTCACTTTAATTAACAGATTTTCATATATATAATAGTTCTACCTTGGACTGTATGACAGAAAATGTATCTGCTAAAGTTACAAACTTTATTTATTCATACATTATTTAATAAATAATTTTTTTATATCTACTATGTGCCAGGCTCTATTCTTAGTGAACCAAACCAAGAATAAAACAGATAAAATTTCTGGCTTTGTAAAGATTACATTTTGTTGGGGGAAACAAATAATAAACCAACAAACAAAACAAATATATAGTGTGTTAGAAGGTGATAAGTGCTACAAAAAAATAAATAAAAGACAAAGGGGGATAGAGACTGTTGGACCAGTTTTGCAATTTTAAATAGGGTCACCTGGGAAAGGCAAACTGGGAAAGTGACATTTAGGCCAGGACTTAAAGGAGGTAAGGGAATGAGAGAGGAAGAAATGTGGGGGAAGAGCAATCCATGCCAACAGAGGGCACAGCACTGACAAGGCCTCGTCATAAAGCACTGTATCTTATAAGTAGAGTGACAATATAATTTACGTGCAAAGCAGGGCATATGTACTTGGCAGCCTGCGCATAAGCTCCAATAACAATAAAACTACAGGTATTTGAAATGTAATAATTCTTGCTTCTGTAGTTCTTTTTATAAAAAGCAACTGGCTACCTTAAAGTGATGAAAAATGTATTTTTGAACAAATTATGACAGTGTGATGTAGAGAAAGGGACAAATATACATGACATTCCAGCTGCAATGTCTGCTTGGCCCTAAACACCATATTAGTGACAATGACAAACTGTCTAAGAAACCTGAAAATAGAGAAATATAGGAGTTCAAATTGAAATATTTGTCTGTTTTCACTAGTTTGTTTTGAAAAAAAATTGAGTACCTACAGTTTTGTTGAGTTCAAATTCATTTAATGACAAATGAATAATCATTGAACCTCACTTTCTGGGAAGTTTTCTGTCCAAGGTATTATTCGTTTGCATAAGTATACATTTACCAAACCACGGTTAATAAAGCAACTTTAAATGAATTGATGGAACAAATGATAATTTTTTTTTTTTAAATACAGTAAGCTCTTATTGTCAAGAGAGCAGGGACCAGCTCCATAGGTGTGGGAAGAGTTTGCTCCATCACTGATCTGTTGGATAATGCTAGGTAAGTCACTTGTCTTTTATGTTTCTATTTTCCCCTTTTAAAAAAAAAAAAAAAATGGAGATAGCTGCCTTACCCACAGTATAATAATATTTGTGTTAGATAACATATGTCAAAGAAAGAATTTTCTATCATCATCATCATCAGTTAACATTTATTGATTATCTACAATAATTAAAGCATTATGACATATGTTTTGGGTGGCTAGGAGCCAGGATACAAAAAAACTGAATAAAATCTGTATAGTATCTGCCCTCTGCATGAAGTAAGATTAGAATTGGGTGAATAATGTATGTGCTTTACAGAAATATACACAATACTAACATTTTCTCTTAAATAAAGCCGAATACTTAATAAAATTTACAGCTGGAATAAATTACTACAGGTGCTGTTTTTTGGAAATAATTTATTGATGATGCAAAAGTTTGCCAGAAACATTGACTGAAAAGAAATGCAAGGCTTATAAAGGTCTGGTAGGAAGCAACTGAGGGGAAACAAGGAATAATGAGAAGAAATAAGAAGTTATTTTACAGGTAAAACTAGAGATGGAACTAAAATAAGATTTCATCTTTTTACGCTGAAAAGGAGTAATTCAGTCTTTGCCATGTTTAACTTAGCTTGACACAGGACAGTAGATCATTAAATGACATAGTATTATTTCAGGGTTCTAGGTTCGGAAACCCAAGGAGGGGTCGCTGTGAGTCGGGTCTGACTCAACGGCACATAACAACAACAACAACAACAGGTTGTGTTAGGTCAGGTACTCACTCAAGAGCATGTTTTCTAGACTGTAAAAGTGTTCATCTTTTTTCAAATTTCTCCTGGAATATTTGAGTAAACTGAAATGAGAGTGAAAGAACTTGTTTACGCTGAAACGTTTCAATAACATAGTAAGGACAATATATAGTCTTTTCTTTCCTTCCATTTTACAAACAACAAGTTTCCGCCCACCAACCAGAAAGTTACTCATGTGAATACAGTTTCTATGGTGGCATAAAGCAAAAGCCAGACTATAATGGGTTAAGGAATGAATAAGAAGTCAGGAATTAAGACTATGAATGTAGTGACTTGTTTCAAGAAGCTTGGCTGGGAAAGGCAGGAGAAAAATAGGGTGGCAGCTTGTTATCATGTTTATATGTTGAAGGAAAGGAGGGTTATAACTAGATGTTTGCTTTTTGTTTCTGAATAAAAATTGTTGCCTCTCGCTACAAATAAGATAATGCTCTCTGATTTGATTTTCCTTCTTTAGAATATGTTATGTTGTGTGTTGTTATATGCCGTCGAATCAGCCCCGACTCATAGCGACCCCTCCTTGGGTTTCCGAGGCAGTATCACTACGGAAGTAGGATTGCCCAACCTTCCTTCCGAGGAGTGGCTGGTGGGTTTGAACCGCCAGCCTTACTGGTTAGCAGTTAAGTGCCTTAGCCACTATGCTACCAGAGCTCCCAGAATATGTTATAGAGATAGAGAAAAGCTTATATTTATTACCTAGCATTAGAAGCGCTGGGTGCCTAGGGCGTTTGACTGCTAACCAGAAGGCTGGTGATTCAAATCCACCAGCCACTCCTCAGAAGGAAGATTGGGCAATCTACTTCTATAGTAATACCACCTCAGAAAATCAAGAAGGGGTCGCTATGAGCCCAAAACGACTTGATGGCAGTGAGTTTGGGTTTTTCTGAGTTTAGGACTCTTGACAAAAATAAAGATTCCAAGATTCTCTACCAGATCCACTGAACCAGAATCTCCAAGAGAGAGGCCTAAAAATCTGCTGTTGTTAACAAGTATCCAGGTGATTCTCATGAGCAAACAATGCTTGGAAAGAATGGTGTAGGGGTGGAAAGTATAAAATCCGGAATCCGAAAGACCCAAGTTCAAGCCTTCTCTATTGTGATATGGCCTTATATGAATTATATTCTACCTCACTCAGTGGTCATTATGGGTGAAGTGTAATAAATGCATATAAAGGGCCTTTTTATACTATACATAAATGTTCAATTTATATTTAACATGTTAAATAATTCTTTTTTTAGCAAAAATGTTACTGGGCCCCCTGGGACCATGAGCAGGGGTCCTTGCCTTCTACTGTCAAAGAACTGAACCAAAACCAAAACCAAACTCATTGCTGTCGAGTCGGATCCAACTCATGGCGACCCCTCCTTGGGTTTCTGAGGCAGTATCATTATGGAAGTAGATTGCCCCATCTTCCTTCTGAGGAGTGGCTGGTGGGTTTCAATTCCCAACCTCCTGGTTAGCAGTCAAATGTCTTAGGCACTACACCATCAGAAAGGCAAAATGTCCACACAAACTCAAGTTTATTAAAGAGAAAGGAAAAGGGATGGTGGGCTCATGAAGGAGAGATGGAGAGGGGCTTTCACCTATGCTAGCCTGCAATCTCTGACCAAACAAAGGATTTCCTAGAGCTTATAAAGGATTTTAGGTAGGGGGAGGGGAGGGCCATCATCTTTATTCATAAAATAGGAGGTTATTTATGAGAAAAAAGTGGGGTTATGAAAATCAGATGTACACATAGGCAGTAGCCAAGATGGATTCTACTGCAAAAGCAGTCAGAACAAAGATGGAATCGATCATGGGGGGCTTCTGGGATGTTTGTCAGGACTTGTTCTGGGATATTGCACAAGTATGATGTCTCTGGACCCAGGTTCAAGTCCCAATGAGAGATTCTTGCTCTTGCCTGCTTCTCCTGGAAGGTCACTTTGTAGGTCACGTTGATTTTTACTGCACATGCTCTCCACCTAGTGGGTGAACTGGTGAGGGACTTGAAAAACAATCTAGAAGATTTATCAGCATTTTGCAGCTGGTCAAGCTTATTTATCTTGCCCAAGCACCTGGCTTGCTAATCATAAGCAGTGCTCTGGTGCCAGCAGCAATAATCATGTGGTGGTCTGCACATAGGCTTAAATTCCAAGTGTACTGAGTCAGGGGTTGTTTAACCTGGGTAGCCTGATTCACCGCCTGTCTCAAAAAGATTTGTTTTAAGAAGTTCCCTTCCCAAGTTCCCAATACCTAGCTGACTGTCAGCCAAAAGTCTAGCAACCTCAACCCAGATTATTTTTAATATAGTTGGACTAACAAAGGTTATATATCCATTCTCTTCTCCTACTAAATGTTCTTGATGGGAGTGAATATTTGAACTTGCCTACTAGGTGTCTTTTTCCCTTGCATCAAGACTATAATAAAACTTTAAAAAGTGCTCTTAACTAAATTGTTTGATAAGATGTCTTTATCACAGTACTGTGAGTTTGTTGAATTTTTTCTATCCCCCTGAGTTATATTTACTTCCTAGCACTAGATTTTTTATTTAGCAACATTCCATATACTCTGATGCTGTCATAAAATGGCCTCTAATAGCTAACCCAGCTGGAAGGACTGAACTGCATAGACTATTATTAGTGAAGAGAACAAGGAATGAAGCAGTGAATTTAAAGTATATTTCATTGCCCTTCTTTCAAGGGTGGGAATCCAGGGCCAGGGACTTAAAGGAATATTAAAGCAAAGCGATAGACAGTTACAATTCAAGAATCCAGGTGCCAAAAACAATCTAAATGAGGGGGAGAGAAGAAATGTAGGTAGAATCTTTCTAATAAGGCTAGAACATATCAAAAAGACATCAGGAATTGAGCAAAGCCCTAAACTGAGAACAAAGTGCAGTACACGAAAATTAGAATAAAAGATCTGAGCTGACCAAGTTGAGTTAATTGGGTCAATAGAGTATCTTTGGCCTGAGGCCACCTTGTTGAATTTAAAGGGCCCTCACTCTAGAGAGCAATGTTGTACTTGACAAAGGAGTGTAAAGCTTGAGAGAGTTGTTGAATATCAGTAATTGAACTGCATTTTGGCTTTGATTTTCCTGCTTCTCCTTCTGCTTATTAGTTTAAATGTCTGCATTCCTTTATTTTCATTTAATAAAGTGGGATTAATTTGGTCACTTTACCAGGCTCAGCTTTATTTTGAACAAGCTTTGCCCTAATGAGCTCAATCGTGGATTAAAGTTGTTACAGAGACTGGGTAAAGCATATCACAGCAGTAATTAGGCACCAAAATAGCAGCATGATAGAAGATCAAAACCAGGTGAGCAGAAAGATAACCGAGATGAAAAGGTCTGGAAAAGGAAAATGGAAACAAAGGCCTAAGAAAGGGGCAAAAGCAATGTCTAGGTTACTGTAATGAAAAATGAAAACATCCTGGAATATGGAGAGGGAATAGGTGAGGGAAATGGAGGGTCAGTGAGATCATGGTAGAAAATAGATACCCAAAGAGGTCTCCCATAACCCTCTTCAAGTACCAGAATTTGTCAAAAACACTTGAAACTGTGACTTCTTTCTTCTGCCCAGAATGCTCTTCTCCCAGGTCTCTAAAGGGTTCCCCCTCTGGACAGGCTAAACTGTTAGGTATGTCTAGGCAAAGGGGAATGTGCCATGACCATGTATCAGTGCGCAAATGATGTTTCTACAAATGTATTCGTATGTGCCATAAGAATGTCCAGGTATATAGTAGAGTTGACAAGGGACAAGGTTGTGGTGACTTTTTGGCCACAACCAGCTACCCTGAGAGAGTGAGTAGTTGCACCTGGGGGCTCCAAACCATGGTCGCAGGGAACATCAAGCTCAATTGGCATAACATACTACACAAAAACATTGTTCTACATCCTACTTTGGTGAGTAGCGACTGGGGTCTTAAAAGCTTCCAAGCAGCCATCTAGATGCAATGATGGGTCTCTCCTCATCCAGAGCAAAGAAGAATGAAAAAAAACAAAGATACATAGAAACAATTAGTCCAAGGGACTAGTAGACCATGTGATCTTCAGCCTATATGACCATGAGACCAGAAAAACTAGATAGTACCCAGCTACCACTGTCAACCACTCGGAGGGGGATCAGTGCAGGAGATCCTGGATAGGATAGGAGAAGAATGTGGAATAAAACTCGAAATCACACAAAAAAAGACCAAGTTTGGTGGTCTGATAGAGCCTGAGGAGACCCCTGAGACTACAGTTTGTAGTTACCCTTCAGGTCTGGAACTGAACTCACTCCTATGGTTTCCAGCCAAATAATAGGCAAGCATATGGGGGGGGGTGAAATTTACATCAGGTAGATATACTCCTTGGAGTGAATAGACAGGCATATGGGGTGAACATTTACATCAGGTATACACTCCTTGGAACAATCAATCACGGGAGAAAAGAAGGAAAGTGTTTGCACAGGGAGACAGCTTAGGGGGGTGGGAATACATGGGAGGGAAGGACATAGGGAAGAGGTAACTATGGGAAGGGAGCTGTTACATTGTGGGGAATTGCAGTCAATGTTATGAAAAAAATGTGTACGATCTGCTGAATGGAAAATGAATTTGCTCTGTAAACTTTCACCAAATCACAATAAAAATTTTAAAAATAAATAAAATAAAAATCTCACCCTCTAACTGCCTTCAGAGATCTTTATCAGATGTCTGTTTCATAGTAAAGTTTTTTCTGGTCACCCTATCTGAAATAGCAACACCTTCACTCACACAACACACACACACACACACACACATGCACAAAGTCCCTTTCCCTTTTTCCAGCTTTCTTGTTTTCTCCTTAGTTCTTATTTAAAACTCACTGCCATCAGGTCAATTCCAACTCACAATGCCTCTAGAAGACAGAGCAGACTGTCCCGTAGGGTCTTCAAGACTGTAAATCTTTACAGAAGCAGACTGCTTCATCTTTCTCCTGTGTGATTTCAAACTATCAACTTTGCAACTGGCAGCCAAACACTTTAACCACAGCATCACTAAGGCTCCCTTTAGTTCTTTTCAGTAGCTCACATAGCATATATTTTATTTATTGATCTTTTGTAGTCTTGTTTACTAAAATGTAAATTCCATGAGGGCAGGGGATTTTTGTTTAGCAATGTATCCTCCTACACCTAAAACAGTGTTAGGCACATACTGCTAGTTAGAACTCAATAATATTCTTTAAAATAAATGTGGAAGAAAAGTGTATTAGCTAATCATGAAAATAACTTGTAAAAAATAATTAGAATTATCAACACAATTTATGTACCATTTTTTGAAAGATGGGAGGAATAAATAATACTAAAAATAATCAATAAAGAGTGTCATGAATCTTAGAATTGAAAAGGGACCTTTGAAATCATATACTTGTAAACTGTCCATCAATATCCAAAAGATGTAATGTAAGTATTACAATTAATACTTGTAATACCCATCAATAGTAGACTGGTTAAATAAGTAAAGCCATTCAATGGAACACTATGCAGCTGTTAAATAAACGAAGGAGGAAACTATTTGCTGTGATACAAAGATCTCACAATCATTATTAAAAGCAAAGTGTAGAACAATATATATGAATACTACCTTTTGTATAAAAAGGGAGAGAAAATTATAATCAATATTTGTATATGCTTGTATAAGCATGAAGAAATTTTGGAGGATACATAAAGAACTAAGAGGACAGGTAATGAGATAGGAGCTAGAAAAATGGGAGACAAAAATGGAAAAAAGATTTTGAACTTTGTAATATTTTACTTCTGATTTTTGAACTATGTGAATAAATTGCCTTTAAAAAAAAAAATGTTTTAAATGTAAACGTCTAACTGGTCTATAGGTTTGAGACTGCCTACCTGACATCTCCATTGAAATGTCTAATAGGCTTCTCAAATATGACATATCCAAAACAGAACATTTCATTTCCCCCACAAACTTAGTCCTTCTCTACTCTTCTCCAACTCAGTAAAACACAATAATACACCCTGTTACTCAAGCCTAAATCTGAGTGATTCTTAATTCCTCTTAGTTACCTAGTGCTGCTATAATCAATACAACAAGTGAGTGGCTTTGAAAAACAGAAATGTATTTTCTCACAGTTCTGAGGCTAAAAATCAAAATCTGGGTCTCAGCCACACCCATTCTTTCCTAGTCAGTAGTAGCACCAATAATTCTGTGATTCCTTGGCATTCCTTGGCTTGTAGATGATCCTCACATGGTGTCTACCTTCCCCCATGTGTGCAACTGTGTCTATTTTGATCCTTTTAATTTCTCAGAAATGATTAGATTTACAATCCACCCTACACTGTTATGAATTCTGTATGGTCAGTAACTGCAACCCTCCAACATGGCTCTAAGATCCCATCTTCTTTAGCCATGCTTGTAAGAACTACAAGCCATTTCCATCCTCCTTCTTCATCACATATTCCCCTGCTCCCCCTTGTCAGGTATTAACCACCTTCACTGTAACGTATTAACTTGTCCTTAAAAGAGTTTTAAGCAATAAAGCTTGCTAACTGGCAGAATCTTATCAGAGCACACACAGGTGGTGGTCCGGGGTTCCCTCCTGATCAGGACCTGATGCCACTGAGTCTGAAGCCAGTCATGTAGCCCCATCCCCAATCCCTCAAACTTACTTATAAGTATCCCTGCAATGTGGGAGGGGGTTAGTGGTCATGTTGGATCCACTCCAACTCACCACCACTGGATGCTGAATTGCTAGCAACATTTGTAAGCCTCCTTTCTTTTATCTTTTAAATCCTTTCTCTCCTGATTCTCTTTGTTTCTGTTCTGATTAAACATTCATGTCTCTGCCTATGCCTCCGGGAAAGTTTTTCAGACTGTTGCTATCTACTCAGGAGGAAGTTTTAACCTCCTTAGAAAAGTCCCACGACAACTTCATAACTTCATTAACCGAACAAAAGAAAAGTTCTATTTCCAAATAGGATCACATTCCCATGTACCAAAAATAAACCAGACCAACTCAGAGTGACCCTATAATGCAAATAGAACTGCTCCATAGGGCTTCCAGGGCTGTAAATCTTCACAGAAGCAAACTACCTCATCTTTCTCATGTGAAGCAGCTGATGGGCTTGAACCACCAACCTTTGAGTTAGCAGCGAAATGTTTAACCACTACACCACAAGAGCTCCTACCCAGGTACAAGGGCCAAAAGTTCAACACACATTTTGGAGGGTGTGGTGGTTATGTTGTGTGTCAACTTGGCTGGGCCTGGTTGAATGGCTGGACAGCTGGTGGTAGTTATTCCTCATAAAGAGACTGGCAATCAACTCCATGGTGGGATCTACCACAAGCAGCTGAGTAGCTGCCTTTGTGATGTGGTTTGCTTCCTATATATAAGAAGAAACCTTGGGAATGGTCTCCAGCTTATGGTATGCTTGGTAGTGTGTCAACTTGGCTGGGCCTGGTTGAGTGGCTGGGCAGCTGATGGTAGTTATTCTCCATGATGAGACTGGACATCAACTCCATGGTGGGATCTACCACAAGCAGCTGAGTACCTGCTTTGGGGATGCAGTCTACCACCCATATATAAATAGCAGCTTTGTGAATGGTCTCTAGCTTAGGGCGCATGTGGTAGTTGTGTTTGTGTGTCAACTTGGCTGGGCCTGGTTGAGTGGCTGGGCAGCTGGTGGTAGTTATTTCCTATGATGAGACTGGCAATCAACTCCATGGTGGGATCTACCACAAGCAGCCTTTGTGATGTGGTCCGCTTCCTATATATAAGGAGAAGCCTTAGGAATGGTCTCTAGCTTATGGTACGCTTGGACCTTGCATGTAGCCAAGTCATTGTCCAGCAGCCTGCCATGCTCTGCCAACCTTGGGACTTACAATGGACTTGAATTAATGGCCTGCCGTGTGGTCTGGTAACATTAGGACTGTGCCATTTTATTTGTCAACCTTGGGCTTCTCAGCCTCAGCTGCCAGCAGCTGTCTGAGTGAAGAAAAGCCTCTAGCTTCAGTGGACCAGGAACAACAGGCAAAGCTGAAGCCCAAGGCTGAGGGGCTTTCACACAGCCCCTAGAGTTTGGCACTTTGAACTTGGACTTAAAGCCTCCAAATTGTAAGAATAAGTTCCTGTTTGTTAAGGCCATCCCATTTGTGATATATTTCTTGTCAAAGCAGCACTAGGTAACCAGAACAGCACCCTTGAACCCTGCATGTAGCTGTGTCATTGTTTAGCAGCCTGCCATGCTCTGCCAACCTTGGGACTTTCAGTGGACTTGAATTAATGGCCTGCCATGTGGTTTGGTAACATTGGGACTGTGCCTTTTTACTTATCCACTTCGGGCTTGTCAGTCTCAGCAGCTAGCAGCTGTCTGAGTAAAGAAAAGCCTCCAGCTCCAGTGGGCCAGGAGCAGAAGGCAGAGCTGAAGCTCAAGGTTTAGGGGATTTCCCCCAGTCCATAAAGCCTGGCACTTTGAACTTGGACTTAAAGCCTCCAAATTGTAAGAATAAACTCCTGTTTATTAAAGCCATCCCATTTGTGATATATTCCTGTCATAGCAGCACTAGGTAACCAAAATACTATGCCACTAGTATTTCAAATGTCAGCAGGGTTACCCATGGTGGATAGGTTTCAGTTGACCTTCCAGACTAAGACAGACTCAGAAGAAGGAAGGGGCCATCCACTTCTCAAAGAATTGGCCAGTGATAACCTTATGAACAGCAGTGAAACACTGATACATTACTGGAAAACGTTATGAATGGCTTGAAACACTGTCCAATATAGTGCTGGAAGATGAACCCCTCAGGTGAGAAGGCACTCAAAATATGACTAGGGAAGAGCTGCCTTCTCAAAGTAGAGTTGACCTTAATGATAAGGATGAAATAAAGCTTCCAAGACCACCATTTACTAGTATGGCACAATTCAAAATGGGAAGAAACAGCTGCAAACATCCATTAATATTGGGAATATGGAATATATGAAGCATGAATCTAGGAAAATTAGAAGTTATCAAAAATGAAACAGAATTCATAAAGATCAATATCTTAGGCATTAGTCACCTGAAAGGACTGGTTTGGGCCATTTTGAACCAGATAAACGTACGATCACCTATGCCAGGAGTAACAAGTTGAAGAGACATGGTGTGGCATTCATCATCACAAAAAATGTTGCAAGGCCTATCCTGAAGTACAGTGCTGTCAGTGATAATATCCACATACCTATAAGGAAGGCCAGTTAATACTACTATTATTCAAATTTATACACCAACCACCAAAGCCAAAGATGAGAAAATTGAAGATTTTATCAACTTCTGCAGTCTGAAATTGACCAAACAAAGAAGAATCACTGGTAGTTGGAAAATATGTCTTGATGATAGAAATAATGCTGGAGATTGTATGATAGAATTTTGCAAGACCAACAACTTATTCATTACAAATACCTTTTTTCATCAACATAAACGGCAGTTATACACACAGACTTCACCAGATGGAGTACATGGGAATTAGATCAACTACATCTGTGGAAAGACACAGTGGAGAAGCTCAATATCTTCAGCCAAAAGAAGGCCAGGGGCTGACTGTGGAACAGATCACCAACTGCTCATATGCAAGTTCAAGCTGAAACTGAAGACAATTAAAACAAGTACATGAGAGCCAAAATATGACCTTGATTATATCCTACCTGAATTTAGAGACCATCTGAAGAATAGATTTGATACACTGAGCACCAACAACCAAAAACCAGATGAATTGTGGGATGACATCAAGAACATCATATATGAAGAAAATTAAATGTTATTAAAAAGACAGGAAAGGAAAAAAAGACAAAAATGAATGTCAGAAGAAACTCTGAAATTTGGTCTTGAATGGACAGTAGCTAAAGCAAATGGAAGAAATGACAAGATAAAAGAGCTGAACAGAAGACTTCAAATAGCAGCTCCAAGAGATAAAGTCAATCATTATAATAAAATTTGCAAAGACGTGGAGTTAGAAAACCAAAAGGAAAGAATACACTTAGCATTTCTCAAGCTGAAAGAACTGAAGAAAAAATACAAGCCTTGAGTTGCAGTATTGAAAGATTCTCTGGGAAAAATATTGAACGATGCAGGAAACATCAAAAGAAGTTAGAAGGAATACACAGAGTCACTGAACCAAAAAGAATTGGTTGATGTTCAACTATTTCAGGAGGTGGCATATTATCAAGAACAAATGTTATTGAAGGAAGATATCAAAGCTGCACTGGAGGAATTGGCAAAAAAAAACAAGGGTCCAGAAATGGACAGAATACCCATTGAGATGTTTCAACAAAAAGATGCCACACTGGGAGCACTTACTTGTCTATGCCAGGAAATTTGGAAGACAGCTACCTGGCCAACTGACTGAAAAACAATCATATTTGTACCCATTTCAAAGAAAGGTGATCCAACAGAATGTGGAAATTATCTAACAATATCATTAGTATCACTCACTCTCACTTCCATCGAGTGATTTCAACTCACAGCAACCCCTCCTTGGGTTTCCAAGGCAGTACCTCTACAGAAATAGATTGCCCAGTCTTCCTTCTGAGAAGCGGCTGGTGGGTTTGAACCTCCAGCCTTCTGGTTAGCAGTCAAATGCCTTAGGCACTATGCCACCAGAGCTCCTGCAAGTAAAATCTTGCTGAAGATAATTCAAAAAAGCTTGCAGCAGTACATTGACATGGAACTTCCAGAAATGCAAGCTGCATTCAGAAAAGGATGTGGAATGAGAGATATCATTGCTAATGTCAGATGGATCTTGGCTCAAAACAAAGAATACCAGAAAGATGTTTACTTGTGTTTTATCAACTATGCAAAAGCATTCAATTGTGTGGGTCATAACAAATTATGGATAACATTGAGAAGAATGGGAATTCCAGAACACTTAATTGTGTTCATGAGGAACCTGTACACAGACCAGGAGGCTGTCATTCGAACAGAACAAGGGGACACTGCATGGTTTAAAATGAAGAAGGGAGTGTGTCAGGTTTGTATACTTTCACCACTTGTTCATTCTGCATGTTGAGTAAATAATCCAAGAAGCTGGACTATATGAAGAAGAACACACCATCAGAATTGGAGGAAAAATCATTAATAACATGTGATATGCAGACAACCCAACCTTGCTTGCTGAAAATGAAGATGACTTGAAGCACTTACTGATGAAAATTAAAGACTATAGTCTGCAGTATGGATTACACCTTAACATAAAGAAAATGAAAGTCCTCACAACTGGACCAACAAGCAGCATCATGATAAATGGAGAAAAGACTAAAGTTGTCAAAGATTTCATATTACTTAGTCCCCACAATCAACATCAATGGAAGCAGCAGTCAAGAAATCAAATGACGTACTGCACTAGGCAAATCTCTTTAAAGTGAAGAGCAAAGATGTCTCTTTGAAGATTAAGGTGTGCCCAACCCAAGCTATTATATTTTCAATAGCCTCATATGCACATGAAAGCTGGACAGTGAATAACGAAGACCAAAGAAAATTGATGCTTTTGAGCTGTGGTGTTGGTGAAGAATAGTGGAATACCATGGACTGCCAGAAGAACTAACAGATCTGTCCTGCAAGAAGTATAGCTGGAATGCTCCTTGGAAGCGAGAATGGCCAGACTTCCTCTTACCTACTTTGGCCATGTTGTCAGAAGGGACCATTCCCTGGAGAAGGACATCATGCTTGGTAAAGTGGAGGGTCAGCGGAAAAGGGGAAGACCCACAACAAAATGGATTGACACATTGGCTGTAATGATAGGCTCAGATAGAGCAAGGATTGTGAGGCTGGAGCAGGACTAGGCAGTGTTTCATTCTGTTGTGCATAGGGTCACTATGAGTCAGAGCTGACTCAGCAACACCTAGCAACAGCAACAATTTTTTCTAGGGCAAGTTCCTTATCACTTTGTGGACCAGCACTTTGATTAACACTAATGCTGGTCTCACTGCTTTCACTCTTGCCCATTTAAGCATATGCCAATTATTCATATAGTTGACCAAAAAAAAGCCTTTTAAAATATTAATCACATCATGTTACCCCTAGCTTAAAATCCTCCAAAAGTTTCCCATGTTAGCTCAAATGAATGCTGATACTGTGGGTGTTGTAAGTCATCTTATCATTGCCACTTTTTTTTCTTTTAAGAAATACATAACTAAATGAGAGGCTTATTTCTTGCAAATGAACAGGATCTTATGCTATAGATTACTATGTATTAACTAACATCTCCCTTGATTTCCTTTGAGTATTCCATCCTAATTTTCCTTTCCTTCTGATATTTTATTATTTTTCTATTTTGTGTGTGTTTGTGTAGCCACCTCAAATTGTTTTTGGAATTCATCAGTCCCTTGAGGTCTGAGTCTGATAATCCTAGCTAAAAAGTGGGATTAAGATTAATATGCCATCACCCTAAAACCAGAAGAACTAGATGGTTCCTGGTTACCAATGCCAACTACTTGGAAAGGGATCAAAATTGGGGATCCTAGATAGAGTGGGAGAAAAATGTGGAACAAAACTCAAAATTGTAAGAAAAGACGAGGCTTACTTGTCTGATAGAGACTGGTGAAACCCCAAGACTATGGCCCAGAGTCACCTTCCAAGCTGGAATTGAACTCATTCCCATGGCTTAACTCAGGCCTAGGAAGTGAACACCTACACATGGAAGATGCACTCCTGAGAACAATCAACCATGATTGGTTGCATTGGAAGATCAGAAGGGTAGCATTTGCACAGGGAGAAAGGTAGAAAGGCAGGAATGCATAGGCAAGAAGGACACAAGGAAAGGGTAACCACTGGGAGGAAATGAGAAGAGAGATTTTACACTGCAAGGAATGTAACCAGTGTCACAAAATGTATATGAACTATTTAATGTAAAATGAATCTGCTTTGTAAAATTTCATCCAAATCACAATAAAAACATAAAAATAATAATAAGATGAATTTGCCATTACTAGTCTGGTAGCATAATGCCTAAGGCACTTGACTGCTAACGAGAAGGCTGGAAGTTCAAACTCATCAGCCACTCCTCGGAAGAAAGGTTGGGCTATGGGTAAAATATTGAATGATGCAGGAAACATCGAAAGAAGATGGAAGGTATACACAGAGTATACCGAAAAGAAGTTATACGCAGAGTGGAAGGTATACACAGATGGAAGGTATACACAGAGTATACAGAAAAGAACTGGTCTATGTTCATCCATTTCAGGAGGTGACATAGGATCAAGAACCAATGGTATTGAGGGAAGAAGTCAAAGCTGCACTGAAGGAAGTGGTGAAAAACAAGGCTCCCAGAATTCAATGGAATACCCATTGAGATGTTTCAACAAATGGATGCCACCCTGGAGGACTCACTAGGCTATACCAAGAAATTTGGAAGACAGTTACCTGGCCAACTGACTGGAAGAGATCCATATTTGTATCCATTACAAAGAAAGGCGATCACATATAATGTGGAAATTATCAAGCAATATCATTAATATCACACACAAGTAAAATCTTACTGAAGATAATTCAAAAATGGTTGCAGCAGTATATTGACAGAGTACTTCCAGAAATGCAAGCTGGATTCAGAAGAGGACAAGGAATGACAGACATCATTGCTGATGTCAGATGGATCTCGGCTGAAAGCAAAGAATACCAGAAAGATGCTTATTTGTGTTTTATTGACTACACAAAAGCATTTGATTGTGTGGATCATAAGAAATTGTGGATAACATTGAGAAGAATGGGAATTCCAGAACACTTAATTGTACTCGTGAGGAACCTGTAAATAGACCAGGAGGCTGTCATTCAAACAGAAAAAGGGGACACTGCATGTTTTAAAATCAAGAAGGGAGTGTGTCAGGATTGTATCCTTTCACCATACTTATTCGATCTCTACACTGAGCAGATAATCCAAGAAGCTGAACTATTTGAAGAAGAACATGGCATCAGGACTGGAGGAAGAATTATTAACAACCTGCAATATGCTGACAACACAACTTTGCTTGCTGAGAGTGAGGATTACTTGAAACAATTACTGATGAATGAAGAATACAGTCTGCAGTATGGATTAAGCCTCAATATAAAGAAAAGAAAAATCCTCACAACTAGACCTATAAGCAGCATCACAATAAATGGAGAAAAGATTGAAGTCGCCAAAGACTTCATATTACTTGGTTCTACAATCAACACCAATGGAAGCAGCAGTCAAGATATCAGATGACAAATTGGCTGCAAAAGACCTCTTTCAAGTGCTGAAGAGCAAAGATGTCTTCTTGAGGACTAAGGTGTGCCTGACACAAGCCATGATATTTTCAATCACCTCTGGTGGTATAGTGCTTAAGGCATTTCACTACTAACCAGAAGGCTGGCAGTTCAAACCCACCAGCCACTCCTTGGAAGGAAGACTGGGCAATCTACTTCCATAGTGACACCACCTGGAAAACCCAAGGAGGGGTCGCTATGAGTCGGATCTGACTCGATGGCACTGAGTTTGGTTTGATTTGCATATGCTTGTGAGAGCTGGACAATGAATAAGGAAGACCTAAGAAGAATCAATGCTTCTGAGTTGTGGTGCTGGAGAAGAATGCTGAAAATACCATGGACTGCCAAAAGAACTAACAAATTTGTCCTGGAAGAAGTGCAGCCAGAATGCTCCTTGGAAGCAAGAATGGCCAGACGTTTCCTCACCTACTTTGGTCATGTTGTAAGAAGAGACTATTCCCTGGAGAAGGATATCATGCTTGGTAAAGTGGAAAGTCAACGAAAGAGGGGAAGGCCTTCAACAAGATAGACTGACACAGTGGCTACAGCGATGGGCTCAGGTATAGCCAGGATTGTGGAGCTGGTTCAGGACTGGGCAGTGTTTCATTCTGCCATGCATAAGGTCGCTATGAGTCAGAGACAACTCTAAGGCACCTAGCAACAACAACAACAGAAATTTATACTGGGCACTATGGTAGCAGAAACAGGATGTATTCTACTCCATTTGAGTAGGAGGCAATTAAACTGAGTCTTGAAGGATAAGCAGATATTACAAACAGAGAAAATAGCATTTACAAAGGTACAGAGGCATGAAGCAACATAGCTTATATAAGAAATAGGAAGTAGGTCACTACAACTGGAAAATGGTGAGAGATGAGCCTGGTAAATTAAAATATACCCAAAAAAGAAGGTTATGTGTTCCATACCAAGGAGTTCAACTTTTATTTGGTAAATAATTGAGAGTCACTGATAAGTTTTAAGAAGCAGAATGATTAGTTTCATCTTAGAAATTATTTTGGCTACACTGTGGAGGGCTAATTCAAAGCAGAGAGATCAATCAAAAACTAGTGCAAAACTTGTGGGCTTCCAGGTGCATGGAGCAAGAAAATTGATTACCTTCAGGCAGGATGCTTCCTGGCAGAGTGGGGTGCCTCTCTGGGCACGTATTCAGCTTTGTAGCACTGGTCCAAGCAGGGCGGAGGGGAAGGTCAGAGAAAAGCCTATCAGCAGCACAGCTGCTTGATTGAAGAACTGTATCCTGATTTGTTTCTGATCCTGAATTGTAATCTCTGTTACCTTCCCTAAAAAACCCCATAGTTTTCTAGTAATTAAAAAAAAAAAAAAACTAGTGCAAAAGACAAATTGAAGGACAATTTAGCAATATCTGTCAACATTAAAAATCTACATACTTTTTCACTCAGAGAAATTTCTCTTATGGGTACACTTGCTTTGTATATAAGGTTATATACAAGATTACTCATAGCTCTAAATGTCCATCAATAGTAATTCATAAAATGGAATGATTTAAAACTATAAAAAAATAATTTTATGTATTAATATAAAACGATCTCCAAAAGTATTGTTGTATCTTTCTAATTGGAAAGCAATATGTAGAATGTGCTATCATTTAAGTAAAAAGGACAAACAAAAAGTATCTTATATTCTTAATGTTCATGAAGTACATGAAAGAACAAAAAGACATGTACAATACTCTGGAAGGAAACACCAGAAAGTGATTGCATTAATTGCCTCCAAGGAGTTAAACTGAAAGCAAAGGGATCAGAACCAATATTTCACTAAAGCTTCTGAATTTGGAACCACGTAAGTGTATTATCTATTCCTAAATGTATTAATTAAAAGTAAATTTAAGGGGAGAAAATGCTAGTAAGAGATAAAAGAGGGGGATGGTCTCTGAATTAAGACAGTAGCAATCACAGGTAGAGAAAAAGGGAAGATAAGAAAAATGTTAAGAAAACAGAAACAAAAGAATTTCATGATCAGGACCATGGTCTCAGGGGACATAAAGGTCAATTTGCACAACAAATGACAGGTCTATAAGGTGAACAATAACACCAGGGAGATACAAACTTCTTAGAACAATCAAGCATGCACAATCAAAAGGGCAGCATTTGCCCAGGACAAAGTTCAGCAGGAAGGAATAGGAAAGAAGGATGAATGGAAACAGGAAACAGGGAGGAAGAGGGATAAGTGTTGTTATATTGTGGGGACTGCAATCAATGGCATGAAACAAAGTGTATATGAATTGTTGAATGGAAAACAGTTTTGCTCTCTAAACTTTCAGTCGAGTCACAATAAAAACTTTAAAAAGAAAAGAAAGAAAAGCATTTCATGACTCATTGGCTGTGAGGTAAAAGAGAGAAAAGTTTACAATGACCCCTAGATTTTTGATCTAGGAAACTGAGTAATTCTATTGACACCACTTATGAAGACAATGAATGCAAGTAGAATAACAAGTTTAAGGAAATGAAAATGAGTGCAATTTTGGACATATCCAACATCCTACTAGGTAACTTACTCATTCAACTATATTAGCCACTGAGAGGGCATAGTTGGTGAGCAAGTATACCTGTCAAGGAGGTACTTGGCCATATGGGCATAAACTTCTGAAAATAAGTCTGCTCCAGTGATATGCATAGAGATACTGGAGCTATTGAAAGATATGTGGTTACAGGCAATAGAATCCATGAACATGGCTTTTAAATTTTTTCATACAAATCATAGAGGATTCTGGGAAGATGGCAGTAGAACAGTATATTTTTTGCATCTCCCTAAACCTCACCATTAATTAAAAAAAAAAAAAAGGAATTAGGATAGCAATATAAAAACCTCATAACTAGGTTATGTATTTTTATAACCCAAGATAAATAGGTGAACGGTATTCCTGAAACTCCCCACCCCCCGCAAAAAAATGGGATTCTTCGTGGATGAAAAGCCAACAGCTATAAGAGCTTCATAGAAGAATCAGAAAGAAGCAAATAGGCATCTAATGGACTTAAGAATACCAAAAGAGCCAACATGTGTTCACTGAAAAGTTCAAAGAGTGATTTAAGAATAGCAGAAGAAACTAGGAAGGGTTTTGCAAACTCCAATATCCATAGTCCATACTAAAGTCTGAAGGAACTGAAGCCATTTTGACCATATAAATTCTCTAGACTAACTAGCCAAAGGACCCCTGAAGCATAAACCTGAAGTTAGGAGAAACTGCTGGAGATAAAAAACCAAATTGAGCAGCACAGTGACAGTAGAGTCGAAGAAAAGAGAAGGCTCAGGTCAGAGTGGGTAAGGGAACATAACTCAGATCAGAAAATAAGGCATCAAATGTTTTAACATGTCACAAAAATAACAGAAGAGGGAGCTCTAGAGCTAAGAAGTTAGAAAAAAACCACCACGCAATAGCTTCCTTTTAAAAGGTCAAGTGAATAATTTTTTAAAAAAATTGAGCAACTGAAACTGATCAAGGTCAAATTCCATGCATGTAAAGTTACTATAAGAAAGAAGAAAAACAGCAGGAGGTCTCACATACCCCAGTCTCAAAACCTACAATATAGCTGTTGAAGGGCCAGAGCAGCCTTTTTGCCAAAAATTTGTAGAAATATAACAAACTAACAACTATGATTTGAATAAACATTAACCACAATAATTAACTCTCTATTTTTCTTTTCTCCCCTCCTTCCTTCTATGTGAATAGGAGTTACTTTAAGTTGTTCCTCTCCTCACACATTCCTTTGGGCACCTGTCATAAACTCCCTGCCCATTTGTAGCTGATAATTACAGTTTATGGAGTGAGATGACCCAGAGAAAGGAGACACAGAGCCTGGAGCAACCAAGATAAAGGAGAAAACAGAGACATCCCTGGCAGATATGAGAGGCCTGAGGGTACCCAATCCCATACTCTCCCCTCCTTGTAGAGTTAACCTTAATAGGCAGGTATGAGGAATTTGAAGGACACTTTCTCTCAACCAAGGACAGCTTTCTGTCACTGACCAGAAGAAGAGTAGAGCGGTCACAAGGCAACAATTCATCCTTATAATGAGAAGAAAGAATTCTCAGCATTTGTCAAATCTTCCTACCCCTTAGCCCAATTCCCTTTAAAAACCCTAACCATTTCCCAGCTTGAGGAGACAGATTTTTTAGAGAAACGATTTTGTCTCCTTAGGTATCAATACTCAATAAATTCTTTTGCTTTCTTGCTTCAACCTACTGTGATAATTGGCTCTGCATGACAGAGGGGGTAAGAACCTCATTGTTCAACAATAGACTCATAGATCAGTGTAACAGAATTGAGAACCCAGAAATAGAGCCATACACCTACGGTCAGTGGATCTTTTATAAAGGGCCAAAACCCATTAAATGGGGGAGAGACAGCCTCTTTAACAAATGGTCCTGGCAAAACCAAATATCCATTTACAGAAAAGTGAAAGAAGATCCACATATCACACCATACACAGAAACTAACTCAACATGGGCCAAAGACATAAATGTAAAACCCAAACTATAAAGTTCAACAAAGATAAAATAGGGACAAATTTAGAATCTCTAATTTATGGCACAAAAAGACTATCAAGCATAACCCAAAATGCATAAACAGCAAAAGACAGACTAGATGCCTGGGACCTTCTAAAAATGAAATTATTATGTACATCAAAAGACTTCTCCAAAAGAGTAAAAAGAGAACCTACAGATCTGGAAAAAAATATTTATCAATAACATATCTAACAAAGAACTTATCTATAAAATTTATAGAAAATTTTAACACCTTAACATTAAAAACACAAAGAATCTGATTCAAAAATGGGCAAAGGACATGAACAGACCCTTCACTAAAGAAAATATTCAAGCAGCCAACAAACACCTGAAGAACAGCTCATGATCATTGGCCATTACTAAAAAAACCACCCTCACTGCCATCAAGTTGATCAGACTCATAGTGACCCTTCCTTGGGTTTCCAAAGTGGTATCTCTATGGAAGTAGATTGCCCAATCTTCCTTCCAAGGAGTGGTTGGTGGGTTTGAATCACCAGCCTTCTGCAGTCAAACACCTTACGCACTATACCACCAGAACTCCCCATTAGCCATTAGAGATAAATCAAAACAGCACTGAGATACTATCTCATTCCAGCAAGAATAGCAAACTTCAGCAAGACAGAAAACAACAAACGCTGGTCAGGGTGTGGAGAGATTGTAAATATCATACACTGCTGGTGGTACTTTAAAATGGTCCAACCACTGCGGAAAACAGTACGGCACTTCCTTAAAAAGTTGGAAATAGAAATACCATTTGATCCAGCAATCCCACTGCTAGGAACATATCCTAAAGAAATGAGAGCTAGGATGCAAATAAATATATGCACACCCATGTTCATCACAGCACTATTCACAATAGCAAAGAGATGGAAACAAGCTAAGTACCCATCAACAGATGAATGGGTAACCAAACTATGGTACATACACACAATGAAATACTATGCAACATTGAAGAACAATAAAGAATCTGTGAAATACCTTGGAATGTGAATGAACTTGGAGGACATTATGCTGAGTGATATAAGTCAGTCACAGAAGGACAAATATTGTACGAGTACTTTTATTATAAAAAGTCAAGGAAAGGTTTATACAGGGAAGGAAATTTTCTTTGTTGTTTACCAGGGATGGAAGAAGAAGAGAGGAAAAATTGCTAACTAGTTAAGAGACATATGCTGATTAGGGTGAAAAGAAATACAATAAAACAAATGTGTATAACCAGCAAAATATCACTAAAGAAAAGGAAGACAGATGGGTGCACAAGAAGTACAGACAACAAGGGTAAATACTACTACAAACAAAATACTACTACAAACAAAATACTACATTAGCAGTAATAACAAACACTAATCTATAGGTGGATTCATAGGTAGGCAGGCAAGAAGATCCGGTAGGAATAGGCGAATAGGAATATACCTATAACCATACATAGGCTGGGCAGACAACATTCCCACATACATATTTGTATGTGCTATTAGAATGTCCATATACATACAGAGCTAACAGAGGACAGAGTTAGGATAACTTCTTAATCACAACCAAGCACCTTAAAGGAGTGAGCTGGGCTTGGGGCTTGGGACCATGGTCATGGGGGACATGATGTTCTATTGGCATAACACAGCACACAAAAACATTGTTCTACATCCTACTTTGTTTGGTGAGTAGCAACTGGGGTCTTAGCTTGTGAGAAGTCATCTGAGATGCAACTATTGGTCTCTCCTTATCCAGAGCAACAGAGCATGAAGAAAATCAAAGACATATGGAAACAATTAGCCAAGGAACCAATGGATCTTGGGAACCTCAGCCTACATGACCCTGAAACCAGAAGAACTAGGTGGTGCCTTGCTACCAATGCCAACCACATGGAATGGGATCAAAATTGGAGATCCTGCAATTAGCACATAAAAATTTTGTTCTATAACCTAATTTGGTGGGTAGCTACTGGGGCCTTAAAAGCTTTTAAGCAGCCATCTAAGATGCAACTATTGGTCTCCCCTCATGTGGTGTAGTAAATTACTTAGTGTGGCTTTTCTAGCCATAAGTCTTTGTAAACTCCGAGGTGGAATTTGCCAAGAGTAACTGAGGAGCTCCTAATTGCTAAAGTTGTCCACCTGGGGTATTTTTATTGAGAGTGGCATAAAACAATATTCTGGGAGGTTCCTGCTCTCTCTCAGGTGCTTAGAATTCTGATGTTATGATTGGTTGGTTTGGCCACTCTGCCGGGCTCAAAAGGAGGTCTCCTAGAGGCAGAAGTCTCTCTCTGACCTCTGGCTGACGAAGACATGTTGCTGAAAGAGACACCAAGAGACATGCACTGCTAAGAAAGAGACACCAAGAGACATGTGCTGCTGAGAAAGAGACACCAAGAGACACGCATTGCTGGGAGAGAGACTAAGAGAGACTGTTGGGTGAGAGACAGACAGCAGGCTGGGAGAGAGACTAAACGTTGTTCCAGAACTTGAATTGTAGCCTGGTGCTTCCCTAATAAATCCTGTAATCTGTGAGTTCTGTGTGGCCACTGCAGTGAATTATCGATCCCGGTAGATAGGCATTGGGTGCCGTGGGAAGAACAGTTGGTGTGAGGGCTGGAGAAAGGCAACATGTCTGGCCTGGCAGGAATAGGCCTTGGGCTATTGATGGTGATTGTGTCTTCCTCTTGTGTGGTTAGAGGAGGTCAGAAGATGTGGCCTCCTTGTCTTTTTAGCACCTCATCTGAAGCAACGAAGAGTGAAGATGATCAAGGCCATCTGGAAACAATTAGTCCAAAGATAAGAAGGACCATGAAGACCTCAGCCTCCACAATGGGAGACCAGAAGAACTAGATGGTGCCCAGCTACCAATGCCAACCACTCAGAAAGGGATCAAATCTGGAGATCCTGGATAGAGTGGGAGGAAAATGTAGAACAAAATTCAAAAACACAAAAATGACCTGAATTGGTGGTCAGAGAGAGAATGGTGGAACCCCCTAGACTATGACCCTGGGTTACTGCGGTGAATTGCTTGATGTGGCCTTTCTATCCATTGTCCTCCATTCTGTGATGTTTTGTAAATCCCATTATCCATGCCTGTTTGGGGTGATGTGGTAGTTAAGGTCAGGTATCAACTTGGCTGGGCAGCTGGTAGTACTCGTTCCCTATAATGACTGGCAATCAACTCTGTGATGGGATTTAGGTTATTTCTGTTGGGGCTACACAGGTGGAATGTATCTTGAATCCTGCCTTGCTGGAGGGTATAATTCAAATCACCACCCTTAGCTTCCTTGAGGGTATACCTACGAATCTCCTGGGAAGATTCGCCCTCCTCTTGCTCCGGTTTTGTGTCTTGGCTCATCCTCATCTCACCCCTGGATTTGGGACAGCAGCCATCATCTGACCTGCTGATCGAGGTTCATCAAACCCCGAGAATTGGGAGGATCCTCCAGACCTACTCACGGGCCTGGGACTCGCCAGCCTGCCAGCCCCCACCACTATTATGGGAGACAAACCCTTGGGTTTCTGTGAGTTCTGTGAGGCCTTACAGCGAAATACAGAACCCTAAGACTAGGGAAATTGCTGGGAGGAGGAGGAGGACGAGTTAATGTCTGAAATGATGGAGTGGTACGGTAGTTTGGACATTTGGGACATTTTTACCTAACCTCCACCTCATGGGGACCAGCCTTGTGCTGAACTTTCTGAGAGAAATTGTTCAAGCAGTTACCCTTTGGGCCTAGAAATTGACTCACTTACATGGATTGGCTCTCAGCCCAACAGTAGAAAGATCTACATACAGAACACCTACCCCGGGTTGATGTACCCACCTACTCTAGGGAGATGCACCCCTTGGATCAATCAGCCATGAGACACCAGAAAGGTAGCACTCACATAGAGGAAAAGCTGGACAGATAGGAATGCATGAATGAGAAGGGCACAGGGAAGGGGTGGTCACAGGGGAAGAAGAGAGGAGAGTTTTTTACGGTGGGGGATTATAATCAGTGCTGTGAAATCAGATGTGCATGAACTATTGAATGTAAAACAAATTTGCTATGTGAATTTGCATCCAAAGCATAATAAAAATTTGAAAAAAAAAAACAATTGGAGATCCTGGATGGACTGGAAGAAAAAATGTAGAACAAAATTCAAAAACATAAAAAAGACCAGGATTGGAGAGTTCTGGCAAGATGGCAGGCTAGGCAGAAGGACTGCACAGACCCTCTTCAACAAAGACAAGGGAAACCAATTGACACAGACACAGAAGATAATCTTGGACCTGAGCCTTGAAGGGAAGGATACAGAAGTACACTAAACCCCAACTAGCAGAAGAATTTGCGTGAAAATACCAAAAAAGAAGACATACGGAGCTGCGGTCTGGCAGGGACCTGAATGCACCTGACGGCACAAATGGCTTGGACATTCCCGAGTGGTGGTAGGACCTAAAAATTAACCTAAAAATCACCCTGCTAGCCAGGGACTGCATGGACTGTGCACAGTGGCGGGGAACAAACAGAGAA
>NW_006921598.1:13362078-13362708 GCF_000298275.1 Orycteropus afer afer
ATTAAAAAAAAAAAAAAAAAAGACCAGGATTACTGGTCAGATAGAGACTGGTAAAAAAACCCTAAGATTGTGGCCTCGAGTCACCATTCAGGCATGGAATTGGACTCACCCCATAGCTCAACTCCCAGCTAAACAACAGACAAGCCTACAAACTGAACAACTACACCAGGGAGATGCACCCCTTAGAACAATCAACCATGGGAGATCAAAAGGGCACCATTTGCATGGAGAGAAAGTTAGGCAGGCAGGTACACTAGGAAAGAAGGATACAGGAAATGGGTAACCACAGGGAGAAGGTGTAAAGAGAGTTGTTATATTGTGGGGATTGTAATCAGTGTTGCAAAACAAAATGTATATGAACTATTGAATGTAAAAAGAATATGTTTTATGAAATTGCACTCAAATCACAATAAAAAGTTAAAAACAAAAAGTTACTATAACATAAAAGAGGATAAGAACTAGAATACCACCCCTACAGATGGTGAAAGTACACCAGAAATATATGTCCACAAAACAGATAAAAACTGTGACTTACTGCACAAAAGGACAAATATTGTATTAGTCCGTTATTGTGAAAGTTAAGGAAAGGTTTATATATTGGAGGACATTTTCTTTGTTGGTTACCAGGGG
>NW_006921598.1:13363238-13371747 GCF_000298275.1 Orycteropus afer afer
AAAAAAAAAAAAAGAAAAAGCAGTTTTTCTCTTAAAAAAAAAAAAAACTGTGACTTACTATTTCAAAATAAGCTAAAATGATATAACATATGAAAGAATATCATAAAGCAGAGTTAGGAAAACTCATAAATTAGGTGACAGAACTCAGAAAAAAATTTGAAATAAAAGAAATAATCATTTCAGAAATGAAGACTAAACTAGCAAGAACACAAAAGTGAATAAACATCAGGTAAGTCCAAATTCAAAGTGCCTTAAAAGAAATGAGTACATGTTTAAAAATAAGAAAGAAATAAAAATGATTCAATATAAAGCAACAAATACAGGATACAGCAAAGAAGATCCAACATTTCTATAATAGGAATCACCAAAGACCAAAACCAAAGCCAAGCAATAGAACAAATACTCAATTCTATAAATCAACAAAATGTCCCTGAAATTAAAAAGGAAAACTATTTGAAATGCATAATAAAATGGCATAACATCTGATAAAAATCAATGCAGTATGTCCAGTATCAAGAAATATTCTAAGCAGCCATCTATGACACCATTATTGGTCTCTCCTCATCCAGAGCAAAGAACAGTGAAGAAAATCCAAGACACAAGGAAACAATCAGTCCAAAGGATCAATGGACCACGTGATCCTCAGCTTCCATGACCCTGAGACCAAATAACCAAATGATGCCTAGTTACCACTGCTGCCTCATCTGAAAGAGATCAGAATAGGAGATCCCAGATAAAATAGGAGAAAAATGTGGAACAAAGCTCAAAATCATAAAAAGGACCAGGCTTACTGATCTGATAGAGACTGGTGGAACCCCTGAGGCTAAAGCTCTTAGACACTCTTAAAGTCTGGAACTGAACTCACCCCTGTGGCTCAACTTTCAGCCAAATGATAGGCCAATAAAGGGAACAATAACACCAGAGAGTATGCAATCCTTAGAAAGATCAACCATAGATCAAAAAACAGAATGTGCCCAAGGATAAAGCTCAGAAGGCAGGAAGGAATAGGAAAGAAGGACAAAGGAAAATGGTAAACACAGGGAGGAAGTGGGAAGAGTGCTATTACATTGTAAGCATTGCAGTGAATGTCACTGTTCTGGTTACCTAGTGCCACTCTGACAGGAAACAAATGGGATGGCTTTAACAAACCTGAGTTTATTCTCTTACAGTTTGGAGGCTTTAAGTCCAAATTCAAAGTGCCAGGCTCTAGGGTCTGGGTGAAAGCCCTTCAACTCTGGCTTCAGCTTTGCCTCCTGCTCCTGGCCCACTGTTGCTAGAGGCTTTTCTTCACTCAGGCAGCTGCTGGCTGCTAATGCTGACAAACCCAAATCAACAAGTACAAAGGCACATTCCAAAGTTACCAAACAACACTGCACTAATTCAAGTCCACTGAAAGTCCCAAGATCGGCAGAGCATGGCAGGCTACTGACAACAACTCGGCTACATGCAGGGTTCTAGTGTGCCATAAACTAGAGACCATTCCCAAAACTGCTTCTTATATATGGGAAATAAACCACATCCCTAAAGCAGTTACTCAGCTGCTTGTGGTAGAACCCACCACAGAGTTGATTGCCAGTCTCATCATAGGGAATAACAACCACTCAACAAGGCCCAGCCAAGTTGACACACAACCTTAATACCACAGTCCCAAAATGAAATGCGTATGAATTGTTGAATGGAAAATCGATTTAATCTGTAAACTTTCATCCAAATCACAATTGAAAAAAAAAAATCATAATAATTTAAATAAAAAAGGGGAAAAGGTAGTCTAGTAATTTTTTTTAAAAGACAGAAGTACAAAGTCACTTATATGTGGAAGAAACAAATTTTATTAGACTTTCAACAGGAATGCTTTATGCCAGAAGAAAATTCAGTAACATGCTTAAGATACTCAAGGAAAGAAACTATTACCTAAAGATTTTATATCTATCCAAAATCAAAGGCCACAGGCAAACTGTTATCATTATGCAAGAATTCAGGAAGTGTGTTCACATGAGCCTTTCCTGAAGAATTTACTAGAAAACGAGCTTCAGATAACATAATGACTAGGGAATCACTGACAAAAGAACTAGCGGTGAGTATTAATTATTTACCTATAGAAGTAAGATTTCTACACGTCAAAGTCAAAGACTTCAAACTGCTTGATTCTACAATCGACACCAATGGAAGCAGCAGTTAGGACATCAGATGACGTTTAGCACTGAAAAAGTCATCTGCAAAGGACCTCTTTCAAGTGCTAAAGAGCAAAGATGTCTCCTTGAGGACTAAGATGAGCTTAACACAAGCCATGGTATTTTCAGTTGCCTCATATGCACATGAGAGCTGGACAATGAATGAGGAAGACCAAAGAAAACGTGATGCTTGTGAGTTGTGGTGCTGGCAAAGAATGCTGAAAGTGCCATGGACTGCCAAAAGAACTAACAAATCTGTCCTACGGAAGGAAGATGGGGCAATCTACTTCCGTAGTGATACTGCCTCGGAAGTGCAGTCGGAATGCTCCTTGGAAGGGAGAACGGCCAGACTTTATCTTACCTGCTTAGGTCATGTTGTCAGAAGGAACCATTCCCTGAAGAAAGATGTCATGCTTGGTAAGGTGGAGGATCAACGAAGGAGGCGAAGGCCCATAATGAGATGGATTGACACGGTAGCTGCAGCAATGGGCTCAAGTATAGCAAAGATCGTGGAGCTGACATGAGACCAGGTAGTGTTTTGTTCTGCTGTGCATAGGATCGCTATGAGTCAGAGATGACTCAACGGCACCTAACAACAACAGAAATAAGATTTAAAAGAAAAAAACACAGCCATCGAGTTGATTCTGACTCATAGCGACCCCCATAGGGTTTCCAAGGCTGTAAATCTTTATGGAAGTTGATTGTCTCATCTTCCTCCCATGAAGCAGCTGGTGGGTCTCAACTACTGACCTTCTGATATTACCCAGTACACCACCAGAGCTCCTTAGATATAAGATTAGATGATGATTTTTATAAGAGAAAGAATATAGTATGTAATGTTTATATGCATTAGCAGTATCAACACAGTGCAATAATATTATGTATCTATGTTTTAAAGGTGGGGAAATGAGGAAAGCATATGCAATAGTTTGTTTTTAATAATCACATGAGTGGTGATTACTCCCTATTCTGAGACTTTTATGTGTATAATGTGGAATAAGACAAATGAGTAATTATATAATATAATTATCTCACCCCCCTGCTACCACCACCACCCCAGGTTCTTGAGAAACAGGATTATTCTTGATGTGCAAAAAATAAGAAGATGCCAGTTAGAAAAAGTTAAGTGAAAATCATGTAATCCTGAATTTATGAACTCATATATACCCCGGTTCTGTAAATAGAAAAGAACTGGAAAAAGTGACAAACCCAATAGCACCAAGTTGCAGCCTTGAAATACTGTCCCACTAAAAGAAAGCAGCTCTGGTAGCGTAGTGGTTAAGGCACTTGACTGCTCACCAGAAGGCTGGTGGTTCAAACCCACCAGCCACTCCTCGGAAGGAAGATGGGGCAATCTACTTCCGTAGTGATACTGCCTCGGAAACCCAAGGAGGGGTTGCTATGAGTCGGGTCTGACTCGATGGCACATAACAACAACAACAAAAGAAAGTAGGGCTTCTAAGAGAAAAACTGATTTTAGTTCTAGGACAGGAAATACACAAGATGAGCCCAAAATATGATGTCATCCTTGATACCAGTGAAACTGTCAAAGAATAGGTATTATAGTTGTGCCAAAAGAACTCAGATTCTAACTTGAAGGGGCTCCCTTTGACCACAGATGGGACAATGTAAACATCAGTAAGAATAATAACTGCAATGGAGTGAAATATGTTTAAATTCATAAGTTCATAATGATACTAAAACCAAAAAAGATGATAGGGAACCATCTAACTATCTTGAAAACAATATTCCCTAAATACAAGAAAGAATTGAGTATTTATCCTGCTTTCTGATACCAACTGTACCAGAGGGTAACCAAATTGAGATTAGTGGAAGTTTGTCTTTGTAGAAGTATTCCAGAAAATAAATGAAGAAGAAATCATTGGTTTACAGGTGACAGATTTTCAACTGCTAAAGAATTCATGGATTTAGGCAGTGAGTTTCTGTGTCAACTAGCATCATGAAAGAAAGGAAACCACACATCGTATGCCTACTGGATCTGAATTAGATTCTAGAGTCACTGTACTAAAAATACAGAAGACTGAAAAATATGTTAAAATATACTAAGAGTATACAGTCAGCTCTGGAGGCATAGTGCCTAAGGCATTTGACTACTAACCAGAAGGCTGACGGCAAACCCACCAGCCACTCCTCAGAAGAAAAATTGGGCAATCTACTTCCATAAGTGATACTGTCTCAGAAACCCAAGGAGAGGTCACTATGAGTTGGATCTGACTCCAAGGCAGTGAGTTTATACAGTCAGCAAAATTAAGACTCTAAGAAACTCTATAGGTGAAACTACTCAATTTCTCTAGCAATTCCTTGCTGCTCATTATAATCATATTACCTATGAATATATCCCTAAACATCATTTAGTTTTATCTTTTAAATATCTTTTAATCTGTCAGTTCCTCTTCTATCTCCTTTTTATTGTTCTCCTCACATTTTATTTGTTGAACAATAAAATTAAAAACAAACAAAAAATAATTTTAAAAACACAAATCATATTTCGTTGCTCCTGGCATGAAACTCTCTGATAGTTTTATATCATGCTTAGAGCATAATCAACATTCCTTCCCTCCTACCTCATCTCCTTCTACTTTTTGCCTTTTTAAAGGCACTCCAGTATCACATTAGTCTGTTTCCTGTTTATATCAACTTCATATTACACTGGATCTCTCCTGTATCTGACTCCATACTTTAGTCATACCCTAGATTTTGAAACAATCACCCTGGATTTTGGACAAAATCCAAAATCACTCAGGTCTCATCTCACATTTCACTTCCTCAAAAAGGTTTTCCTTAAATATCCTCTCTAGAGTAGGCACTTTTACTAACTAAAATAAATTCTCTGCTTTACTATGTTGTTGTTAGGTGTCACTGTGTCAGCTCCGACTCATAGCAACCCCCTATACAACAGAATGAAACACTGCCAGGTCTTGCGCCAGCCTCACAATCCTTGCTAAACCTGAGCCCATCATTTCACCCACTGTGTCAATTCATTCTCGCTGAGGGCCTTCCCCTCTTTCGTTGACCCTCCACTTTACCAAGAAAAGATACCCTTCTGCAGGAAATGGCCCCTTCTGAAAACGTGACCAAAGTAGATCAGACAAAGTCTGGCCATTCTCGCTTCCAAGGAGCATTCCTGCTACACTTCTTCCAGGAGAGATTTGTTAGTTCTTTTGGCAGTCCATAATACTTTGAGTACTCTTCATCAACACCGTAACTCAAAAGCATCAACTCTTCTTCAGTCTTCCTTATTCACTGTCCAGCTCTCACATGCATATGAGGCAATTGAAAATACTTTGGCTCGAGTTAGGTGCACCAGAATCTTTAAAGAGACATCTTTGCTCTTCATCACTTGAAAGGAGTCTTTTGCAACAAATATGCCCAATGCAATACGTCATCTGATGTCTTGACTGCTGCTTCCACTGGTGTTCATTGTGTGTGGATCCAAGTAATATAAAATCTTTGAGAACTTCAATCTTTTCTCCATTTATCATGATGCTGGTTATTGGCCCAGTTGTGAGGATTTTTGTGTTCTTTATGTTGAGATGTAATCCATACTGCAGACTGTATTCTTCAATGGTCATCAGTAAGTGCTTTAAGTCATCCTCACTTTCAGCAAGCAAAGTTGTGTCATCTGAACATCACAGGTTTTTAATGAGTCTTCCTCCAATCTTGATGCCACTCTTTTCTTCATATAGTCTAGCTTCTTGGATTATGTACTCAGCATACAGATTAAATACGTATGGTGAAAGGATACAACCTTGATGCATTCCCTTCTTGATTTTAAACCACACAGTATCCCCTTGTTCTGTTTGAATGACAGCCTCCTGGTCTGTGTACAGGTTCCTAATGAGCACAATTAAGTTTCTGGAATTCCCATTCTTTTCAATGTTGTCCATAATTTGTTGTTGTTGTTATGTGCCGTCAAGTCGGACCCTACTCATAGCGACCCCTCCTTGGGTTTCCAAGGCAGTATCACTACAGAAGTAGATTGTCCCATCTTCCTTCCAAGGATGATCCATATCTTCCTTCCGAGGATGATCCAATTGAATGTTTTTGCATAGTCAATAAAACACAAGTAAATATTTTCTGGTATTCTTTGATTTCAGCCAAGATCCATCTGACATCAGCAATGATATCTCTTGTTCCACATCCTCTTCTGAATCCAGCTTGCATTTCTGGAAGTTCTCTGTCAATATACTACTGCAACCATTTTTGAATTACCTTCAGCAAGATTTTACTTGTGTGTGATATTGATGTTGTTTGATAATTTCCACATTCTGTAGAACCACCTTTCTTTGGAATGCCTACAAATATGGATCTCTTCCAGTCAGTTGGCCAGGTAGCTGTCTTCCAAATTTCTTGGCATAGACGAGTGAGTGTCTGCAGCACAACATTCAACATTTGTTGAAACATCCAATGGGTATTCCATCAATTCTTGGAGCCTTGTTCACCTATTCCATCAGTACAGCTTCGACTTCTTCCTTCAGTACCATTGGTCCATTGGTTCTTGCTTATATGCCACCTCCTGAAACAGTTGAACATCAACCAATTCTTTTTGGTACAGTGACTGTGTATTCCTTCCATCTTCTTTTGATGTTTCCTGCATCATTCAATATTTTGCTCATAGAATCTTTCAATATTGCAATTCGAAACTTAAATTTTTTTCTTCAGTTCTTTCAGCTTGAGAAATGATGAGCGTGTTTTTTTCCCCCTTTTGGTTTTCTAATGCCATGTCTTTGCACATTTCATTGTAATAATTGACTTTGTCTTCTAGAGCTGCCCTGTGAAATCTCCTGTTCAGCTCTTTTATCTTGTCATTTCTTCCATTTGCTTTAGCTACTCTCCATTTAAAAACAAGTTTCAGAGTCTCTTCTGCCATCCATTTTGGGCTTTTCTTTCTTTCCTGTCTTTTTAATGAACTTTTTCTTTCCTCATGGATGATATTCTTGATGTCATCCCACAATTCCACTGGTTTTTGATCATTGGTGTTCAATGCATCAACTCTATTCTTTAGTGGTCTCTAAATTCAGGAGGGATGTAATAAAGGCCATATTTTGGCTCTGGTGGACTTCTTTGAATTGTCTTCAGCTTCAACTTGAACTTGTATATGAGCAGTTGGTGATCTTTTCCACAGTCAGCTCCTGGCCTTGTTTTGGCTAAAGATATTGAATTTCTCCATGACTTCTGTCCACAGATGTAGTCGATCTGATTCCTATGTACTCCATCTGGTGAAGTCCACATGTATAGCCACCATTTAGGTTGTTGAAAAAAGGTATTTGCAATGAATAAGTCGTTGGTCTTGAAAAATTTTATCATATGACCTCCAGCATCATTTCTTTCACCAAGGCCATATTTTCCAACTACCAGTGATTCTTCTTTGTTTCCAACTTTTGCATTCCAATCACCAGTGATAATCAACACATCTTAATTGCCTGTTTGGTCAATTTCAGACTGAGAAGTTGGTAAAAATCTTCAATTTCCTTGTCTTTGGCTTTGGTGGTTGGTGCATCAATTTGAATAATAGTAGAATTAACTGGTCTTCCTTGTAGGTATATGGATATTAATTATCCTATCACTGACAGCATTATCTTCAGCATAGATCTTGAAACATTCTTTGTGATGATGAATGCCACATCATTTCTCTTGAACTTGTCATTCTGCATAGTAGATCATAAGGTTGTCTGATTCAAAATGGCCAAAACTAGTGCATTTTAGCTCACTTGTGCCTAAGATATCAATCGTTATCCATTCCATTTCATTTTTGACAGTTTCCAATTTTCCTATATTCATACTTCATGCTTTCCATGGTCCAATTATTAATGGATGTTTGCAGCTGTTTCTTCTAATTTTGAGTCTTGCCACATCAGCAGATGGAGGTCCCAAAAGCTTTACTCCACCAACATCATTAAAGTCAGCTCTCTTCTATGCTTTACTGTATTGTTATGCAAATAACACACATTATACTTTAGTTGCCAACTGGACAAAATCCCCCTTCCATTTTTGTATGCACTCTACATTATACTTTATCTGTGTCCACATGGTATTTCTATGGGCAGGTTATTTGTGGGAAAAATATGGTATATTCTTCCTAGTACTTAACATTATCTGAAGTTAACTTCCTTAATTATTTATTTTTTATATCTTTTTTCAACTACAACAAAACCTCTATGAGCCCAAGGACATGTTTGTTCTATTTGCTACTGCAAAAAGGACAAGGAGGCCTCATATTCTGCCCTCCTAGAACCCCACAAGAGGAAGGCAGAATCACCATCAATAGCCCAAGGCCTATTCCTGCCAGGCCAGACATGCTACCTCCCTCCAGCCCT